>NC_056744.1:1043248596-1043561096 GCF_019279795.1 Protopterus annectens | reverse complement strand
TTCCCCTTATATCTAGGGAACTGGCCATCACTGCTCTCTCAAAGGCAAAAAATGCAGCCTCCATGGGACCCAATAACATCCCAGGCTGCATCCTACATGAACTCAGGCATGACCGTGCAGCACCATTGAACACCATATTCAACCATAGCCCGAGTACTGGCTTTGTCCCAGCTGAGTGGAGGACAGCCACTGTCATCCCTATAAACAAAGGTGGAACATCCACTGATCCGGGAAATTATAGACCCATCAGCCTAACTAACCTGCTCTGCAAGGCCATGGAATAGATTATTATGGACCTCATTAACAAGGACATTGGCAACCTCCAAACACTTGATCCCACACAGTTTGGCTTAGTCAAGGGAAGGTCATGTCTGCTAGATTTGGTCGACTTCTTTGAGACAGTCACCAAAGCCATGGATGAGGGGAAGACTGTGCACACTACCTACCTTGACCTGGTCAAAGCCTTTGACACTATTCCCCACTCGAGCATAATAGATAAACTGTCTCAACTAGACACCAATCCATATGTTACCAGATGGGTAGCAAACTGTCTCACTGATAGAACTCACGTAGTCAAAATAGGGGAAGCCACCTCAAGCAGTAGACCTGTAACAAGTGGCATACCCCAGGGTTTGGTTTTGGGGCCTCTCTTATTTGGGATATATTTTTCTGAGGTGCAGGCCAAAATCAGTGGGCTATGGCTGACCAAGTTTGCAGATGACTGCAAGCTGGGTGCTGTCATCAATTCCCCTAGTGATGTGGACATCCTCCAAGAGAGTCTCACTCAGACAAATGACTGGTGCTAGAAACATGGCCTCAAGCTGAATACCAAAAAATGCATCATCCCCTTTGGGGAGAGTGAAGTCCCCACAAATGATCACATTAATAACAGCGTCCTAAGCACTCAATCAGTCATGAGGGATTTGGGCACCCAAGTTCATAGCAATCTGACTTTTGACCACCATGTTGCTTCCATGGTACAGAAAGCCTTCTACATGGCCCACCTCATATGTAAGGATATCTCATCCAGAGACTAGAAGGTCATAACATTCCTGTATTCCTCCCTTATAAGGCTCATTATTGAGTACAATGCACCTTTCGGCATGTACCTCACAAAGCACATGCAGCAGCTGGAGAGACCACAGAGGTTCCTCACCAGGAGAATCCAGGGCCTCAAACATCTACCATTACACAGATAGGCTAAAAACCCTATCCCTCTACACAGTTTCATACAGACTCATCAGAGGTGACATACAGGGTGATCATGGACCCCACCTTGGTGGGACTGCTGCATATCCGCAAGTTGAGCTCCACTCAAGTGACCCGCACATGCGGCCTCAACCTGGTCTGTGACATCAATGAGACTTGTTGGCGGGACAGATTTGTATCCCAGAGACACCCTCATCTATGGAATTGACTGCCTCTCCACATGAAGTAGAGTACCTCTTTACCCCTTTTTAAGCGCAATCTGGATAACTGGATGGGAAACAGAAAATATACTCCTGAGATTCCACCCATGTCCTTCCTGGACAGGGGCAGTGGGTGTTGATTTGTCTAAACATGGGCTAAAGTCTTCGCTAGGCTTATAAGGGCCTCAGGGCCAATAGCCTAGTAACCTATGTTCCTAAATACTCTTTTTGAAGAGTTGGCTACACCCATTAACCAGTTTGCTATTTAGCAGGTAACATATGAATTTACAATGACAGTAGTAACCTTGAAGTGCACTTCTGAAACAGTTATGTGCACTGCATACATAGTTTCACCAAAAGACCTGCATTATCAAATATGTAATTTGCATTATGTTCTACAGCTGTAATTATGTCTATAATTTTAAATGCTATGTTTCTCCAACTGTATTATGTCTGTAACATTTTAATGTGGAGCTTTTCTCCCCGGGCCTCCTCTGAAAATGGACCTGCGTCCAGTCAGACTATCCCAGTCAACAAATGTAAATAAATAAATGTAGCATATCTGAAATTTATAGACATTCAAGAATGCCTAGAATTTCAAGTCTGTTAGTAACACATAGATGCTGTTTTCAAACCACATGAATATAAACCTAGATTATGTGTTACATACATACATACATAGAAAAATAGCTACTGTTACTTGTCAAAATGTAGGGTTATCGATGGCATGAGATTTTGGTTGCAGCACTTAATTTTTACTGCCTTAGTAAAAGTACCCCTGTAATTGCCTACTGTATTATACTAGACATGGTACTGAGAAATATATGGGAAATGTGTAAATTGAATTTGCTTCGACTTTCAAATACTTATCAGTGTAAAATAACTATACTTCAGTCAAACATTCAGGAAAGATGTGAAAGTTGAAAACATTTTACCACAATGAATGATAGAAAAAAGTGAGAAAAGAATTCCAGTAGGATGGAATTACTATTAGACAAATAGTTCTGGTGTGATTTCTGAAGGACAACATAGACAGCATCAGCTAATGAGAAAATACTTTTAGAACACTGATTAGATTCAGTTCCAAAGCTGCATGGCATTTTTAGAGAAAAGATGCAAAATATTTTATTCTTTTAGAATATTTGGACATTTGTTACTCAACATGTTTCTTTGCAAGGCACAAGTGTCCAAAGCAATGCAGTGCTGTAAAATGAGGGAAAATCTGAATGATTATACATCAAAACACACACACACACACACACACACACACACACACACACACACACACACACACACACACACACACACACACACACACACACGAAGACTAATAACAGACCATATGAAAAATAATTGCCAGTGGAGGAAAAATATTTTTAGCAACAAACATGAAAAATACTATTGCCTAGGGTTGAATAGTTATTAGACACTGTTTTGCAAAAACAAGTACATAGTAAAGTAACAATCACTTCATTGCTAAAGAGGCTCCAGGTCTGTGAGTGAGAAGACAACGTCTCTAGCTGAGTAAACTCTAGTCATTCAGCAAATCTAATTACTCATGAGTGGGGAAGGAAAATAAAAAAGGACAAAATGCCACTGTCAGTTCTAAGCACTTCCTCTAACAACCCCCACTGAGAGTTTGTGTAATCTGACCTGCAGTATGCTAAAAAGGATCTGCGAAAACCTTGTCTTTAGGTGAACATGTGACTTACAGAGTACTAAAATGTAAACAAACTCCTCTAGCAAAAAATCTGAGATAGTGCCCCTTTAAAGCCTGGTGGATAAATGTTTGCTTTATTAAGCCAATACTCCAGAGCCTCAAGCACAGCCTGATGTGGAATGTTAGTATATAAGGCGGTGACATCCAGTGTACACATTATCCAATCTGAGTCTAATTGGGTGTCACTTAAGATCCTGAGGAATTCTGTGGTATCTTTGATCCTAGATCTGACCATTGTCAGAAGGGGCTGTAAATATTTAGTAAGGAATCCTGATAAGGGTTCCGTAAGCAAGCCCATACCAGATACTATTGGTCTTCCAGGTGGTTTTTGCAAGTTCTTATGAATCTTGGGTAACAAATACAGTATCTGTCTCTGAGGATCTTCAACTGTAAGATGGTTTAGGACTGAAGTACTAATGATACCTTCCTCAGCTGCCAGCTTCAAAAAGGAATCAATTTCCTTTTTAAAGCATCTGGTAGGATCTAGAGGCATTGGCATATAATGTATGGCATTCTGAAGTTGTCTATGGGCCTCAGATAGATAATAGTCCATGTCCATAACTACAACTGCTCCTCATTTGTCGGCAGGAATGATAACTACATTATGGTTATTTTTAAGTTCCCTAAGGGCTTGTTGTTCTGCCCCAGACAAGTTGTGACCCAGCATCCAATATTCATAACCATGAAAATGTAGATCTTTGAGAAGTGATTGTTGAAATATAGAGACATATTTATCCATCGGAGGCTGTAAAGCAGATTTTTTAAAGTGAAAATCAGTAGATATTTGAGTCACCCTGTTGACCAAAATATAGTTTTAAATTCAACAGCCGACAAAATGACAAAAATCTTTTGAAATACTGTCTTCATGGACATAAAAACCAGGAACATATGTTAATCTCTTGTTAAGTAGTTTAATAGCAGTTTCAGATAATGTTACAGAAGAGATGTTAAGTACATTTGAACATTCTGCTATTTGGGAATTATCATTTGTACAATATTTCCAGATTCTCCATATTTGCAATGTTTTCTCCCACCCCTGTGTTTCCTAGGTCTAAAGGGTGGTCTACATTTTTCTGTATTTTGTGGGCTGGGGACCTCTGAGTGAGCCCATGCTCAGTTTCAATAACAGAGGATTCCTCCCCTGAGGTGTTGCTATAATCAGTTTTAGATTTCTTTAGAAGAGATCTGGGTCTCTTCCTCCTGGGTCTAGCCACCCTATAATCCCCATCAGTAAAAGTGGCATTCTTTTTGATACCAAAAGGTTTACCTTGTTCATAGTCCATCAAATCCCTGTGAAACTTATGCAATTTCTTGCTCCTTAAAAATTTCTCTGTCACTAATAGGTCTTTGGATAGTTTATGAAGACATTCTTGATATGATGTCTGACCCTCATATACCCCAATTTCCTCACAAATGTGTTGGGTTTCTGTGATGTTGGTCTGACTGGACCATTCATAAAAGGAGGACAGTATTTTAACCAATGACATGGCTGCATCGTGCTGTGCCTGTGCCCATTCCTCATATAACCTATCATCCGGATTACTGACATATGGTTGCGAATGGATTCCTAGACCCCTTGGAGTTATGTTTTTAGCCTCATAGGCCTTAAATAGTTTGAGATGCCAAACCAAACTACGTAGATTAATCATATTTTTAGTCAATTTTGTAAAAAGATTCTTGCATAAGTCATTTGGGTCCCTAGGATCCCCCATATTGATACTACCATTATTATCTTGAACATCAAACACTTGAAGGTAATTTTTGTCTGCAGATAAACCCTGCAGTATAGTGACCAAATCCATGGTGAGTATCTCTCAATATAGTTGGGGATCTATCCAAAGGCAATTGGTTGGTTCAAAAGAGAAAAAAACATATATGTATAAGCCCAAACAAAAAGTACATCAATATAATTACTCAAACTAGCAAATCCAATTGGATAATTTGGGTGCACAGAAGATGAAAAATCTATCCCAATTAATAACTATTATGTGTCAAGTTTTATCTGCCAAAATGTATAACACAATTTTAAGGGGATATCACCCAGATAATTGTTGCTAGGCTTATATGATGTTCTCCCTGTTAAATAGTTTTCAAAAACAGTATAGTAATTAGTGCACCGCACAAAAAAGAAGACAATATGTCAAAATAATTAGGAACATACATTACCGTCTAAAAAGAAGAGACAGTATGAATCTGCCCCCAAAAACACAATATACACAATTTCAAATACTGTCCCCCTGTAAAATATGAACTCTGTAGTAATTAAAGACCATAAACCATTTAGTTTAGAGTATTTAAGTGTCCACATTATTATTTCTATAAAATAAAAATGAATGTAAAAACATTACGTGTTAAATGTTATAAAAAGACATAGACATAATTGAATTTAAACTATAGTGTCTAAAATTTAGACAATAAGTAGTGCCAAAAATGTCCAGTCTCTTGTACAATGCATTGATGTGAAGCTCCACAAATATGTGAATAAATCAGTCCCAACAAATGACCGTGACTCGCACAAAAGTAGATTATGCAAAGAACAGTTCACCATTAATACCTCTGTGAATTGTCCCAAAACTCAAGTGATTTGTATGCCACAACCCTTCAATCCTGTTGTTGCAACAAAATAAAGCTAGTTATAACCAAAATCCTACATGTGAAACATGACAAACAGTTCACCATTGATACCTGTTATAAATACCCCAAAGTCCAAATTAGTCCATATGCACACAGCTACCCTGTTATTGCAATTGCAGTCCAGGAAAATATAGCAAGTTTTACTCCAAAAGTTTGCAGAATGAATCTCCGACTAATTCATATGCCACAATGATCCTTCAATCCTATTGTCGCAGGACAGTAGAACAGTTCAACATTAAGGCCTCTATGAACTATCCCAAAGGCCCAGATAATCCGTATGCCACAATGACCGTTCGATCCTGTTGTCGTAACCAATTGTAACAAGTTAGAACCAAAGTCTCACATATTAAACATTATAGGCCTTTAATACATAGATAGTTCACCATTAAAATAGTCCTGTTAAAATAGTCCCAAAGTCCAAATTAATCCATATGTGCACAACTGCCCTTCAATCCTGTAATCACAACTGCAATACAGCAAAGTGTGGCGGGTTGAAAGTTTACATGTAAAGAATAAAGATCTCTGATTAGTCCATATGCCACAACGATCCTTCAATCCTGTTGTCGCAGCCCCATAAAGTTGTTCAGGCTAACAAAAAACATGGGTTTCCCAAAAGTGAATATCGTTTAATATGAGCCTCAATCTCAGTCCTGTTTAGTCTAATGTTTCAAACATAGGAAACTTCAAATGCCCCACCAGGCCTGGCAAACAGCATTCCTTCAGTAACCAAAACACTTCACCAAAAAATAAGTCTGAAAGATGTAAATACAATCTTTCTAGCTGCGAGTCACAGTAAGCCAAGTTGGGTGATATGATGCTTGAATAGTTAGTAGGAATAACCAAGATGAAGTACTGAAAATAAAAAATGCAGTGTACACAACCGCAGCATACACCCGATCACTCAGGAGCCCACAGTGAAGTGAGACAACATAATCCAAACCCCAACGAACTTTGCACGTAAGGCAGGTGCAACCGGCCAAAAAGCAAACTCAAAATCCAAAAGAAGGAGTCCAGCACCAAGTGTGATACATAAGTTTATTCTAAGTGATAACAAATCAAACCGGTTTTGGCAGCTTTGCCTTCGTCTGATTGCCATCTGAATTAACAGACAGTCTATATATACACACAACACTTCATGTCAATCAAGTATTTAAAGATACAGCAATAACAAAAGCTGAAAGAGTCTCTGTAATCTAAACAGACTCAGGTCTTCTGCAAATATCCAGAATATAACAGTCTTTTACAAGCGACCAGTTTACCCCCTGACCATATTATAAGGAATATTCCCAAGTCCCAATTCCTTCTTATTAAAATGATATGCTCCTCCTATGTTGACTATGAACATCACAAGAATGATTTGATACATAGATTTAGAGCTAGGGACTACAAACCTGGACACATTCTTTCAGCTAGTAATTGGGCCACTGGACAAGATAGGTCAGAGTTATTGCAATATAAAGAAAAAAACTCGTACCTCAGGGGATAGCATTCGATTTGTCACTACCTATGGTAGAAATATTCATGCCATCAGAAATCCAGTCAACAAAAATTGGAGTATTCTTATGGCAAATCAAGAACTATCAAGTCTCCTCACAGATAGATGTAAGTTCTCATATCGTAGGGGACAAACATTGGGGTCCTATCTTAACCATTACAAATCCAAGGGTGAAAGTTATTCTATGGAACAACTAATGATTACAGGGGACAAGTTAGTTGAGTCATTTTCTGGTGGACATTGCTCCTTCTGTAGGTATATGCCAAAATCTAAACACTAAGACGGTTTATAAGATTAAGCATTTTGCCAACTGTGGAACAGATTGGGTGGTCAATTTGGTCACCTGTTCCTGTTCATCTTTTTATGTTGGGCAAACGTCTAGACCATTTAGAATAAGAATGTCTGAACTTTTAAGTGATATCATAAACAAACGAATGACTAATGCACTTTACAGTATGTGATCATAAATCAGCTATATTTCACTTTTGTATTATTGACAAGATAGTAGGTGATAGATTGAATAAGTTAGGGTGGCATAGTATTTTGAATGATAAAGAAAAGAGGTGGATAGTAAGGCTAGGGGCTCTTTTTTCCCCTGGTCTTAATGACCACCTGCAGCAGGAATAATAAAGAACCAATAATAAAATAAAAGAATATATTCATATATTATGTTTAGATTACAGAGACTCTTTCAGCTTTTGTTATTGCTGTATCTTTAAATACTTGATTGACATGAAGTGCTGTGTGTATATATGGACTGTCTGTTAATTCAGATGGCAATCACTGATGAAGGCAAAGCTGCCGAAACCAGTTTGATTTGTTATCACTTAGAATAAACTTAGGTATCACTCTTGGTGCTGGCCTCCTTCTTTTGGACATTCAGAAAGGAAATCAGGCATGAATGCTCAGGGTTATGATGCAGCACAGTCTGACATTCATGACTGTCTACACCAGATTGCCGATACCCTCGATCAGTTCACTGATGCAGTGAAAAGGCATTGGTCTGAGAGAGACTGCACATTATTTGCCTTGGATTGCATGTTGTCTGTGATGGAACATCTGGTTGGAGTTGAGTATCATCTTTGTGGACATAGGTCATCAACTACATCTGCTGAGAGTCAACATGGCCATGCACAATCACACCCTCATAGTGTCAGTACATCCAGCACTCCAGAGGAGAGTGTGCTGTCTACACAAAGATGTGTCAGGCCATGGACTCATGGTCCTGGGCAGTTCCATGGAGGACACATCCCTAGCAGACACCAGTCACCCTCAGGTAGTAGCACAGCATCTGACCTTGGGGGTGGAGGTGCCAGTGCAGTTCCTGGCAGAGCCAGTTCACATGTTCAGGTGCAGAGACAATGAACTGTCAGCTCCACCATGCATGTCTCACAGCTATCTAAAATACAGACATGGAGGGCTAGCATTGAGCTTGACTGTCTACACTCAGACACTCACACACCAATGTCGCAATCAGGTCACCTACAGACACACTCACCACATTATCATGGTCCATTCTGCCTGCTTCCCTTCCTGATTCACACACAAGCCTGATAATCTATTGGGTCACACTAGGCCTTCTGTACCCCCACAAAACACCCTGTGCAAGTGATGATACATGTGCCACATCCCTCTCATCTCTCTCATTGATGCAAAGAAATAAAGCTATGTGTCTGATGCACAGGTTGACTAGCTACATCAATATGAAATTGTTTCATCCAATGTTGCTTTTGACATGCTACTTGTACTGTTCACTTTTTCAAATTTGCACATTGCATTTATAATGACTATACCATAATAGTGTGTGTACATTACAATGGATGCTGTTGTAATGGCTTTGTGTTCACACAATGACAGGTATCACATGGAACTGTTTATGTCTCACTTTCAGGACTGTGTAAGACACACATATGGGTATACATCTACAATCAACCCATCAACATCAGAGCACAGAATTGAATGTCAGCACCCAAGACAAATGTCGTCAAAAAGGTAACGCAGTATATGTTCTAGGGATCATAGGTTCATATGTGTTTAATATGCTAATGAACACAAGGGCTCCTCTAAGCCTAGCCATGCATCCCTACACACTGTCAAGGTATGATAACATTGATAAGTGCAAGCAGGGTTTTGGGAGCCGAACATTTACAGGCTGGGCTGTGGGGGTTAACCATCCACAGTTTCCCAGTGTTTCTTGTAGACATTGGTCCACAAGCAGGTATGATTGTCCTGTTTCCCAAACAACTGTGTAACTTGCTTTTGATTTGTGTTAGGGCAGAAATGCGCTTTACATGGATGTGGAGCCTGTTCCATATAGGGTGTAGTCTCTGGGTTACATCCCTGTATCTCCAGCATATCTTATATATGCAACTGTCAAGGTGTATACATAGGATATGTGGGCCTATTGTCAGCAGCACCAGCAGTATTGACTTCAGCATTGAGCACATAGAGATGTAGTAAAGTTGCAGCAGCCCATTGCATTATCTCAGTTAAAATTTCCAAGTCTCTGCTCCAATGGTTCAAAGTATTGATGGAAAATCAGAATGTAGGGTGTATGCATATTTTATACAGTTCTACTGTAGGTCCACCATGTGCAATTGGCTAATTATGATGCAGTTCACTTGCTAAGGATGCAATTGATCTGATTTAAAGGCCCTAGTTTAGTGTGTGGCATGGAGCTGAGCGCAGTGTTGCAAAGCATAGCTTATACAAAATATATTATTATTATTATTAATTGAATATATCCAGTTTTCCTTGATAAATGCCTATGTCATCACTGTCATGTACATCATCTGCTCGCACAACCCCACTAAGCTATGTGGACTGCCATGCAAACACTTGTGCTGAGCACTAAATAATCCTAAAAGTAACACTGTGGGAATATCAAAACTGTGTAGGAGCTTGCACGAAATGGATATGCGGACATGGTTGCTCCTTTCAGCAATTCAAAAAAGGAACCTCATCTGCATGCATATTCATGCTGAAAGCCTGGAAACTGCTTGGTTCTTAGCTGTGGAAGTTGGGTAACAGCATGGATGCAACGTTGTACAGACCCAATGCAGGTTCCTACAATACATTTCTGTAAGGTGCATTATATATGTTATTTACATTTTTTTTCCTGTTAAGCATGTTTGCACAATGTGGTGCATAGCGCAGGCATGCCAAAATTATTTAAAACAATTATTATTCATTTTATTAATTTTAAATATCACCTTCCTTTTACAAACATCCCCAATGTACGTTTTGCACATATATGTATGTGATCTACTCATATTTCTCAACTGTACAAATTTTCACAGAATGTCCAGATTTTTGCCCCTTATTTTTGGACTGTTCCTCATAAAATTTGTAGTTTTCTGGCAAATCCCTGAGGAATGAAGTAAAAAATATTATGTACATTTGAATTTTAGACTTCATATCCTTCAGAATATGCATGTTAACACACACATCCTTAAAATATGTCCCTATTTTGTGGGCCTCTATCCTCCATTATTTTAGGCTTTGTCCAGATTTCTTAGGCTAAGAGGTTGAGAGCTATGGATTTATTTTCAGGGGAGTTATGTCCACATTTGTGGAATTTTGCACCCCCTTCTGTCTATGTAGACTCCTATAAGTGGAAAATTTCTGCATACACTACAACCATGTACACCAAGTCTACACGGATGCCTTTCATCTTGTTGGATCACTCCACCTGCCTCATTTGCATAATATTCACCTGCTTATCCAGAATTTTGCATTGTATGGAAGTTTCCCTTTTTGCACATGGTTGCGTGCAGCTAAAGTGATGTTTACTGAATCTAAAATTGTTTGCAGTCATATGCACAGTGATGTGATATGTACATGAAAACAAAGTGTAGGCGTTACTGAGTTCCCCCAAATGTCTTTCTCATACTTCATGGGTTAGAGGTTCACTTTATAATGATAGGAAATTTTTATTTTTCTCAGTATAACATGCAGCAAGATTGTCTATTAGAAACTGTAACCAAAACAAGGACCACAACTTAAATGCAGGAATGTAACTACAAAATGTAAAATAACTAAATAAATTTAAAAAAATACACCAATTGCAAATGGATAGTCTATCCTTTATTGCTGGTAAGCACTTTTACCTTGCAAACAAAGTGAGGATTTTTCTGACAACCAATTTAAGGTGTATTACTGAGAAAGATGTTGACTGTATACATAAACATCCCAGGAGTTCCACAGCAAGACACACTGTTACTGAAAATAAACAATTAGTATTCTTCTTTTCCACAGCACACCCTTTTATTAAAAAAAATGTTTAGTGCGTTCATCCTTACTATGAAAATGGGACTTAAAACAATTACACTCATGATACATCCATAGTCATATGATTAAATTAATGATGTGACAAAGTGATATAAAATAAAAATATTTTGCATGCAGTTATGTTAAATTGTTAATATATTGGGAAGAACTTGTTATTCAATTTTTTTCTAAAAATGGAAAATGTTGCTATCATTTTATTGACTATTTTGGTTTGGACAAGCAGCATTGCATAATTATTTTTCATAGCTTTTAATTTTCTTGCAGCAATACTGAATTAATATATTAGGTCAGACACCAGGGCATTACATATATGCATGCAAACATTTTAGGCATGGGCAATAATGCCCTTCTAGCCTTCCAATATACCAAAACCGTCATGCCCATAATACATATCCAAGTTCTTCCTTAAACTATATAAACAAATTCTTGCCTTAATATAATTTAGTACTATATTCCAGCCATCAGTTAATGAATCAGAAAACCATTTAATACATCTCTCAGTCCTATGTAGTTTACTAAACAGGTTTTCTGATGTTTTTCAGGTCTCCTCTTAAACATTCATATCAGACACTGTATGAGTTCAGACATTTTCATTTTTCATAACTTAAAACTTTCACATCCACAGATGTTCTTGTTATATTCCCACTGTCCTCTTTCCAATTTAATCATGCTAGTTTTCTTATAGGATTTCCATTTATCATGAAGATATTATCTACTTAATTATTATTATTAATCTAGTTTGTGATTGTTGTAACTTAAAAGCAATGTTTTTATAATATCTAATTTCCTAGAGTTTACAAATACTTTTATACAGCCCATAGCTTTGTAACTATCATTAACTATTTTGTTGATTTGATTAGAAAAAAAACTGGGTGTACACATATACCCAGACCCTCAAATTCATAGTTTCCAAGACTGCATGCTGTATTAAATATTCACTCTTCAATCTATGTCTCCTACATCTTACACGCATTATTTTTGGAGAAATTATCAGTATGGTATTCTCTCAATTTATTCAAGCTGTTTTGCAAACATACTGTATCTGTAACAGATGTAATCAGTTTTCCCATTTTCAAATCATCTGCATACAGACTATAGTACTGCAGAAATGAGAAGGATAGGCTTGAAAGGTACAACCGAAACAAATACGGGCCTAGGACAGAGCCCTGTTGGACACTATGATTGCAACCTGTTTTTTCTGTGTACCGTTCATGTCCCATTTATAAATCATGCAGCTATCCATCTTATCAACATTACATTAATACCCAGTTCTAATTTCTTGATCAGTCTTTTGTGTATGATTCTATCAAAGGCTGAAGATAAGTCTATGTAATTTACACCACAGTACAAATTTTCATTAATAACTATTATTATATTATTATTATTATATAATATAATGTTAAAGGTAGTTATAGCTCTATTTTCAACATATGGATGTTGGTATATAGTTTCAAGTCCTAATCTTTCCAATTCTGAAAATAATTAATCCAAAATAATGGTGTCCATTAATTGTCCACAAAAAAATGAGGTAGCCTAGTGGATCTATGTGACTCTGAGTTTGTTCTATTCTGCTATCCCTTAAAGATAGGTTTTACAAGTGCCTGTCTTCAATCTTGAGGAATTTCCCCATGCTTAACTGACCCAGTGAGTAACAGTTATACTGGTACTGCAAGTTTACACAGAAGTATTTGCAGGTCATTATTATTACTCCTGCTTGCTCTGGGTTTTGTTTTGGTCCAGTGTGCATAGTAGGTTTTCAATATAATCTAATTTAATTTCAGTGCCTAGAGTTATCTGGCTGTTACTAGAACAAATTATCCCTTCCCTTTGTAGAACAATATGTTTTGAAAAAGATTTTCTAAATATATTTACAATCTGTAGTGTTTGTGGACAAATTTTACAATATTGTACATTTTTATTGACTTGTATGTCTTTAATTCTACCACATCTTGCAAATCTATAAAAGTGGTTTCTTGTTATGCTCAATATCTATATAAAGATTATTAAAATGTGTCCTCATTTTATTTCACACTATGTTTAATTAGTCTATTGTGTTAGTTTCTCTCAGTTTTCAAAGTTATACTTTGACTTCATTTCCATTTATCTTGTATTTTTATTCCACATCTTAAGTATCTTGTTCTTATGAAATTATATCCTCGTGACCTTTTTATGTCTTGACCCTGATGTTAGGTTTTTTTTTAATTTGTGCATGCAATTCCCCTTTCAAAACTTGCTTGCTTCATTCCTTCTGCTGTATTTCCTCAGAGTGCATCTCTCCAACTAGTTTTACACAGTGGCTGTTTTGCTTTGGTATAGTCTGTTATTAACTTTCTGTGCATTGGTTTGGATTTCACTTTAGCAGAATTACCTAAGGGTAGTCTAATCTATATAACCACATGATAACTGCACATCAAGGTGGGAAACCATAGCATGAAATAACAACCATGTCCTTAAGAACACCATCAATATCCAGTATGTCTGGTTCCCTGGTAGATTTGTTTACAGTCTATATCAGTTGCTGTTTCTGATCATACATTGTAAATAATTTCTTTGCTAATGTTGTAGAATCATCATTATCCCAGTCCATGTCTTATAAATTTAAGTCCTCAACTACTATGATTTCCTTCCTGTGTTATATGAAATGTGTGAATTATTCTAGGTCATCAAAAATTGACTATAGTGGTCTACACACCACACTATTTGTAATCTTTTCCAGTGTTGTCATCATTATCACAATTACATAATCTGCAGTGCTGGTGTTATCATCAAAGTTGCTACAGAAAAAAAATATTTATTGTGTTACAGAACTGGTTTCCAATCATTGTTCTTTAACCATGTTTTGAAAACACTAACAACATCCATCTTACGTGAGCACGGCAAGTGTTCCAATAAAAAACGTTAGTAATGCTCCTGGCATTAACAATCAGTAGAGCAAATACATTAAATGTTGTTATCTGTGAATTGTTAAATTTCTGACCTGTCAAAATCATATCTTCTTTTAGTCAATTACTGTAATATATCTGCTATAAAATTATCTTCCTTTCTCTTCACAAGTGGACTCCATACAGTCTGAAAACATGTGTGCCCAGAATTAAGCTTATATGTTCTTGACTTTTTAAAATGGATCATTTTATGTAGGTATTGATCAATAATCATTTAATTAATTCTTTATATATGTGATTTGTGAGAAATACGCACATAATTCTGTACAAGATGTTATCTAAGAGGACTGAAAGTTTCTTAACAACAGTCAGAAGTCCATAAAGATGAGATAATTTGAAGCAGCATTAATAAAAAGAGCTCCACACATCTTCATTAAAGCATTCTATTGCCTATTCACATCATATATTTTTGCTCCAGGCAAGCATAACTGTATGCGATGTTCATTATCCCCTCTGCAAATGTAACCATCATTGCCATTAATGTTGGCATATTCAATTACTTGTATATCAGTTTTGAGCAGACCTGAAGAATATCCTAACTAATTCAGTAATGTCAGCTCTTTTTCTTGTTACAAAAATCATCTTCATGACCATTAGTCTTCTTGCTCTCGCCATTTGTACTATCTACTTTACTTGCAAGCATATATTTCTCATCTAGCTATCTTTTTGTCTTTGTACTTCTACAGAGAGCTGTGTTGTCAGTTTCAGTCCTTTTCATCCCATTTTCTTACAATAATGTTCCTTAAACCTTGCATGCTCAATTTATATTTCTTAATTTTAGCCTGTACCTTGCCTCTTTTTTTCTACCATCTCTGGTGGATAAATTATGTTATTTACTGTATACTGAATGCTTTGTGATTGAACAATATCATCATTCCATGTAATCTGTGTATTAGATAAAAAATAGTGCCCTGTTGTTTAGTATAGTTTCTGCTTCCATTATAAACATTATTCAATTATCTTCCTAGTTATTTGTTGTGAACTTCTCCCTCTCTTAATTTTGTACTTTCTTCTAAATGATCTGGATCCTTAGATTGCTGTATACTTTGTATGCTGAAATCCATAGTTGTCTTTTGTATGATCATGTTTATGTAGCAAAGGATCCACATTGTTTCATAAATGTATTCTATTTGTTTTATGGCTAATATCACTTAACTTATCTTATCAGTCCAGTCATTAATATATGTCAAAAAGATCCCAAAGCTGTGCCAATTGCACAAGTGCCATCATCTTTAATAAGTCTAAATTTACTATGAATAATAGTAAGCAACTCATCTAGCTTTTGACACGAGGAACTCGAATCTCAAATTTTATCAGATGTTAGTATTTTATATATATATATATATATATATATATATATATATATATAGATATATATATATATACATACACACACACACACACACACACACACACACAAACTGCATGTCTTTAAAATGCACTGGACCACAGGGAGGATAAGCAGACTCCACATCGAAAGTGCTCCAGCCAAGAATTGTACAGGAGAACCTCTTAGTTTGAGGTGACAATGGAGAGGTTCTCCAGTTCGATTCTCAGCTGGAGTGCATTCTATGTGGAGTCTGAATGTCCTCCCTGCAGTCGAGTGCATTTTAATGAAATGCAGTAGGTGTGTGTGTGTGTGTGTGTGTGTGTGTGTGTGTGTGTGTGTGTGTGTGTGTGTGTGTGTGTGTGTGTGTGTGTGTGTGTGCCTTTTCTGAAAATTGGGTGCCTTGGGCTCTAGGCTGGCAACGCAACACCATAAAACCTCCACTGCCAATCAAACTGCAGACCAGTGAGCCACCATTTTGACCAACAGAAAAAGCCAAAAGGCATAGCTTAAATTGTAAGAAAGGGGTATATTGTGGGCAGTATACTGTAGCCATCCAAAGAGGAATAGTTATTATAAAGTGCAACTGTGAATGATAGTGAGCACATGCTATTGTACCCAGTCCAGCATTTTAGTATGACTGGCACAACTGGTATGGTAGGTCAAAATAACTGTTTTATGAATCATTTCCATGTACACAAGACTATATCCCTTTCTTACAATAAACAGTAAAAGTCGAAGAAAAAATAAATTATAAATATTCTCCTGACAAGCAGTTCTGTAAAAGAAAAAAAAACACTGGAGCTCTAGAGTACATTATATATCTGGAGAGGGAATGTGGCTCACCAAGGAATATGGTGATAAGCATTCACAGAAAGTAAATTGTCATCTCAAAGACTTTTGATGAGATCTACTTATTCAGTCTGGATAGATTGTGAAACTACCATTGGTTAATATAAGGCATTTAGCAGCAGATAAGGTTTACTTCCAGGCTGAAGTGGATACCATGCTTAGGATATTGAAAACATGAGAATAGCCTTCAGATCTTTTATTAGAATTTAAAATTAATTTTGATGCCAGAGATCAGCTTTTAACATAGCATGGCATTAGGGATGGAAGATCTTCAGAAATTAAAGAAAGTGCACACAAGTTACTTAGCTTCTTCCTCACATATAGTTTACATTCAGTTTCTGCAAAGGAAGCTGTTTTGATTGGGATCAAAGTGTGAATACAATAGTTTCTAATTTTCCTTTCTTAGTGAAAAAGAGGAATTTTAACATTAAATCATTTAAAGAATATTATAATGATAAAGCTGACTGTAGTGATAGTGGAACAGAAATCTCAGATATTTTTTATTCTTGATGTAGGTACAAACAGTCCAAGGTTGAATTTAATAAAGCCTACACAAACTTCCTTTCCATGTAGGCATAGTGGCACACTGCTTACATGAAAGTAAGCAGCTGTGCGATGCAGGAAACAGAGCTGAGGAGTGTGCATGAGCGCGCCAACACAAAAGTGTCCCAGGCATGCAAATCACCTCATAAGCAGGTGAATTGCATGCAGATGAGGGTGGTACAGAGATCCATCAAGCAGATACTCAGTCCTGCAGACCCCGTGCTGGTGTTCAAAATGTACATGGAAAACTTCCATGTACAGGATGTTAAACAGAGAACAGGGATGGTAAAAGTGCAATAAGAAGGACAAAAATAGCATAGCAGACACAGATATGTACAAAACTATCCACTGTGTGTCCAAAGCATAATGGAAAATAATTTAAAATATTGCTTTTTTAATAATCAGATTAGGTTTGTGCAGTGTGCTGCAGTGAGCAAACATGCTGTTAAGAAAAAAAAATTTAAAAAGTGTAAAAATGAAAATTAATTGTATGTGACAGTAGTGCATTATAGGACCCTATATGGAGTATGTACAATGGTAGACTGCTGTGGTTGCTAATGAGGCAGGACCTGGAACCATGTAATTCCCAGGTTGTGTGCATGGATATCTATGCAAATGAGCTGGGATTACTGAATAGCATAAATGGGTATCCGTGTCCACAGACCCCATCTGTGTAGGCAGAGAACCATGTTGGTGTCCACAGAAGAGGAAGCTGACATCAACAGGGGGTATGTCTGCATCTGTTTAAGCTCATTGGAGCACAGCAGCACTTGTTTCTGCTGCACGCCACTGTGCTCAGCAAGATGGTGTGTTCACTGGTGGCTAAGCTTTGTTTAGCTTCAGGACATGTGTTTCATCATGTTTGAGCATGTTTGCACAGCACTTCACAGTGCTGAGCAAGGAAGGCTGTTAAAAAAATGTCTGAGAAAGGCAATGAAATCATAATTACTGATGACCCCTGTTCCACTTGAACTAGGGCCATTAACAGTCCTTAATGATGTACTTGGCAGATGGAATGCATCATAGGTAGCCAAGCACAAAGGCTGCACCTACAGCAGAGCATTATAAAGGTCGCAGAAACCCTACAATCTTAATTTACCCCAATACTCTGCACCACTGCAGTACAGACATGGGACTTTTAACTGAAGAAATGCTAGCAGCTGCTGCAGGTCTTCTACATATGTATGTGCTAGATGCTGAGGTCAACACTGCTGCTGCTGACCATAGGCCTAGATTGAGAAGGAGAAGAGTGTTCAGGACCAGGGTAACCTTCCTGGAGCTTCATGAGCTGGAGAGTGTACAGTGCTACAGGGTGGACAGGGACATACTACAAGAACTAACTGAGCTCTGCTGACCCCAACTCAGACCCAGAGCCAACAGAGGAGAACCCATCCCAGTGGAAAGTAAGGTATGTGTAGCTCTTAGGATACTAGCTACAGGTACATTCCAAAGACCAACTAGGAGCATGATGGGGGCCTCACAGGCATCAACATCCAGGGTACTCCACCAGTTCCTGGATGCCATGCTACCACATGCCAGTGAGCACATTTATTTTCCCATCACCCCTTAGTTGAGGGCCAACTGTATGCAACACTTCTGCCATGTAGCACACTACCCTGAGATACTGGGTGCTATAGGTTGCACTCCTCTACACATGAAGGCACCACCTGGTGAGGAGGGTAGAATCTACATAAACTTCAAGGGGTACCACTCCAACAACTGCCAGGTCGTGTGCAATCTCCATGGTATTATCATGAATGCATGTGTTGGCAGCCCTGGCAGTTATCACAACTCCCATATCTGGCATGCATCACAGCTGTACTAAATGTTTGCTAGGGGGGACATCCCACATGGCCATTTACTGGGGGATGCTGGCTACACACAGGAACTGTGGATGATAACATCCAACAGAAATGCAAACACACCCACCGAAGAATGCCATAATGAGGCACACATGCAAACTAGGAACATCATAGAGCATGTGTTTGGGCTGCTGAAGTCATGGTTCCAGTGCCTCAATATAGCTGGTGGAGCCCTGCAGTACTCTCCAGCCACATGTGCACATATGTTCACAGTATGTGCCATGCTACATAATATGATCCTGTGGAAACATCTGCAGCAGGATCAGCACAGGTAAGGGATACATAGCTCCCCACCCATGCCTAGATCACCACAGTCACACCCACAGAGGGACTCTGAGGAGGAAACGTAGGCATGCCCAGTATGCCCTGGCCTTGGCCAAGAGACAACACTTACCACATGCACTGACAACCTAGGGCCCTAAGGACTGACATCATACTTCAACTCGCATACATATTATTAGAAATGATGCCAGTCTGCCTACACAGCCTGTACCTTACCATGTATTAGCTGTGTACTGCATGCATCAGCCAGAGTCAGCCCTGAACTACAGGCCTGTCAACTGCTGCATTTGCAAGGTAAATCACACACCACTTATAAGGGATACTAGAATATGGTAGCATATGCATGGACCTGCCACATGTATGCAAGTGAATATAGTGGGCTACTGGCTGCTTGCAGAGATGTAACAGCCACTTGTTACTACAGGTACTTTCTCCAATAGCATGTGTCCCATAATATTCACTAGGCCACATGGCTGGAAACCCCACTAAATTATTCAAGGGAGATGACAAACAGTGGGGTCACATAACAGTTGCACGATTGTGTATGCCAGCAGAGCATTGGCTGGTCGTCTCCCACTCCCAACTCATCAGTGTACCCATATAAATGCTGTAACAGTATACTTGCAATGATATATCAGCAGACCACCCAATTCCAGGGTATGACATAGTGACAGAATCAGGCTACATGTTCTATGTCTCACGTAATGCAGGGGTGACAATGTATATGTCTATATGCTGTTGATTGCGTGATGAATGATGCATCCCCTGTCTGGCAGCCTGTGTGGCTCAGTAGGCTAGGGATATTAGCCTCGGTGATGATGCTGATGGTTTGAATCTGGCAGTAGCCACATCTTTTGCATTTGAGGTAGTTGTATGGTGGTATTCTCACAGACTGTCATAACCCCTCAATCTGTTACCACAAGAAAGCTGGACAAAGCCAGAGGGAATGGGGACAAAGGGACAAACCTAAAGACAGACATTATACTGCTCTGAGTAACCTAGAAGGTGGCTTGTATAACAGCAGGTTGCAACAGGTCAAATTAACTTCAGGATGTAAAGGCCATCATTAAAATGTCTCAGTAGTTGCAACAATTCAGTGACTCCATTTTACAGTATAGTACCAGAAAACCACAAATGTATGAGGACAGAGGAGATATATGGGGTGAAAAGCTGGACATTCTGCAAAAACATGTACAGGGAGAGGTATGTAGACTGTCACCCTGTGTGTGGTTTTACATCATGTACCCCAGTCACATCATACCTCTCAACCTCTTAGAGCAAGAAATCTGGCAAAAGCCATGAATAAAACTGGGACAAAAGCCAACAAATAGGGACAATTTTTAAATATTTCTCATACAAACATAGAATTTTGATAGAATAACAGGTCTTTCATTAGCATGAATCTCCTGATGTGTATGGAGTCTGAAACTCAAATGTCTGTCATTATTTATTAACTTTAATCTTCAATGATTTACCACTAATTTGCCAGAAAATCACAATGTTATGTAAAATGGACCAAAAATGTGAGGCAAAATTCTGGACAGTCTGTGAAGCTCTGTGCAGTTGTGAGGTATGTTGTGAGTACAGGGTAAAAAGAGCCTAAAGTCCCTAGCCACCACCACTTGTGAGCTTTGCCCAGGTTTTTTGTGCTAAGAGGTTGAGAGCTGTAGTGAGAAATGAATTCACTAAATGATAGCCATTAAGTTGCAGTCATCCTATTTTTCAGGAAGCTGCTGATTTGGCATAGTAGTATGTTGCTCTTACTGTAGTGCATAGGGTCCTGGGTGCAAGACATGCCAGCAAAATGCATGGTGGTAACACATTTTACTGTAGCAAATTTACAAAACTATACAAGCAATGTTTAAAATGTGTCCCTGTTTTTTGACCTTTTGCCCCCCCAAAAAAAAAAAATGAAATTGAAAATAAGTGTGAGAAGCTGTGCAAGATGCCTATGGCTTACACTACTGTCATTCTATTTATAGTGTGGGTGTGGAAGTAGACTTTTATAATGGAAATGTGATGAATTGTGCAGTTTTGTCATTATTGGTTCTTGCATTTTGTTTCATTGCCTACAGTACAGTCTACTGGAAAAATGTTCAAACAATAAATTTAAAATGCACTCTGTCTAACAAGTGTGCTATATTATACAAGGAATATAATTTAATAAAGTCACGAAGGTGTATCAAAGAAAAGAAAACATGTATGTTTCTTGTTTTGTGTGCAAGGGGCCAATTATTTGAAAACAGCCCAAAGGTAATCTTTATCCACCACTGGCCAGATGCATTTTCTTTGGATGTGGTGTGGGTTTCAATGCTGTTTCAATGAATGTGAGTTTCAAGGGCAGAGAAGTTTTAATGCTGAGTCTATTTTCATTGTGAGACAGTATTGCTTTGTTTACCAGATGTCCATTAGTGTCTATGCATTGTTGTGCTGTAAAATGTAAAAATAAAATCCAAATAATCATTGTAGAAGTAAAGCAGTATGCACACATTAGTGTTTATGGTAAATGGGGTGAAATAGCCAGGTAACGGGACATTGGAATGGCTGCAGGAGGACTCTGGTGCCATATTTTGGTTGTCTGTTCTTCAGTTTGTGTTTGAAAGTTGGTATCCCACAATTCCATTGGGAGTGGGCGGGGTTACATAATTATGTATGCAAATTAGATGTTAATCAGCAGATGGATTTGTACCTATTTTTCATGGGCCTTGTCCAGATTTTTGATGTTTCCAGGTTGAAAGGTATGCTAGAGACATATTAGGGTGGGAGGGAGGTAGAAAACCTGGGACCATATTATGATAAAGCAGGACACAGTAAGTTGACACAAAACAAATACATGTGTAAAGCACACAGGGTGCTGTAAAAGACATACAAACTTAAAAGCAAATGGAAAATGTATGTCAAATGGCCAGATGGGATGCTGATATCCACAAAACTGGGCATGTATAAAACACACACACATAGTAATGTGCAATCTTGTCACATAAACAAGCATAGTTAAGTAAGTTAAAAAGTCCAGTCACATACACATATACTGTCATGCAAATGTCAGATAAAGAAACCAAGTGTATATCAGCCACACAGCTCATTATGGAACAGAGGACACCCCTATGAACATCATTACATCACATCAGCTGTACATCACTGAATGCTCACTTGTCAAAGGCACATTTCAGTGTCAGTATGTATTTATGTGCACAAACCTGCAATCATAATGTGTACAACTATTTATGGAAGGTGTTCACCAATGTCACTATAACATGGGTGTGGAAAAACTACATACAACAAACATGTTGTAAAGTACTACAAAATAATGTGTCATCTGTAACACTGTGTGCAGATTAAGTTACCTTGTTGTCTGATGCAATCAGATAAGGAGGACTGCACATAGACAGAATATACAGGTATCTGATCCCATATGGCATCAGTACTGCCAAACCTTGACACAAAACCACATTATCAAAATGGGACAACATGACAAATCTCATCCAAAACCATGTGGAATGACATGTCTGTATATTGCACATACCTGATATTGAAAAAACAGACATCCATGACATATGACACTGTTAGTGTTGGACTATGGACAACATATGTTGTCTGTCAGTCATACCAGTAATACACACATTCACAGGCTGCCTTTTCCAGTACTACCTACAGATTAACTGCCACAATGCATGGATAGTTGAGTGTGTGTGGACAGTATAATATGTCATGTACACATTGAAAATAAAGTGAATGTCACATGATAAGAACACATAAGCATGACAGATACAGGGTATGCATGTGCAAGAATACATATACAGTCTAGCCAATTAACTGCCAATCACCATGTTGACAGAAGAACACAAGTAAAGCACACAGACAATACCTACCAACTGGAGGAACCAGGCTGATGTGGATCTGACTCCAGAATGATCTCACAAGCTATCATCCTGAATGAATGGCGCATAGCCCATGCCAACTCAAAGAAGAAGGTCCCCATTATGTCCTTCATCTGAGTTTGAACATATCGGTCATGACCTCTCTGACCTCCTCTCTATCATGGCCATAGTGATGTTTCTTCTAGGGTGCAGGCAGGAAGTCTTGGGCAGAGGTAGGTCCAGGGTCATCATCATTATCATCATCATCTTCTTTGGATGATTCAGGCAACAACCTTGCACATGTATGTCATTGTCTTCAGCTTGGCGAGCATCCTTGGATACCATGCTCTTTTTTTTCTGTAAAGATTAATTGCAAAACGCAAAAAAAATATGTCTAGCACACAGAACACTCCCATGAAAATCAAAGCACAAGACAATATCATTATGATGAAAATTTACACAGGGACTGAGACATACCAATTATGGACAAACTTGCCCATGGCCCTATATGTTGTACTTCTAAAAGGACAACAGTATTCCTCCTGAACAATTCCATATTCTTAGACACACGTATACATGTCATTCATCATTATCATCATCATCATCATCATCAACCCCCTTTTCCCATTTTTTCTACATGGGCCAGGGTATCATGGTAACTGTCGCCAACTCTCTTGATTCAGTGCCTCACTCCTGTCTTCTTCAACACTCATGCCTGACTGTCACAGATCTCCTTTCACACAATCCATCCACCTCTTTGCTGGATGCCCTCGCTTCCTCTTACCTTCTTCCTATCTGTCCCAAATCTTCCTCACCAGATTGTCTTCTGCTTTTCTGCACATGTGTCCAAACCACCGTAATCTGTGCTCTTTGAACTTTTCTGCAATTGGAGCAACTTTGGCTTCTATTTTTATGTCCTCATTTCTTCATCTGTCCCATAGCGTGCATCTTACAACCCTTCTCAGGCACTTCATTTCCATCACCTCTAGCTTCTTCAACTGTTCTGCCTTTACTGCCCAGGTTTCTGTATCATACAGATAGTACTGGTCACACCACTATCTTTTACACCTTACTTTTCAGCATCTTTGGTATTCTTCTGTCAGACGACACCTGACACTCTACGCCAGTTGGCTGCAGTCCCTCTGATTCTAGCTTTGACCTCTTCATTCAGACTTCCTTCTCCTCAACCACCCCACCCAGATACTTGAAACTATCATTAACTTTGTAAAAATGTATGAATGTCCAAAAACATACTTTGCTATCTACATTCAATGATATATATACATGGACACAGCATGCCATTGTATAAATGAGGAGAAAGTTACTGGACATTATTGTGGACAATAGGTGTACCTTATGACAACCATCTGAAACAGGAAGCAGGATATTTGGCTGAACACACATCAATATAATTAGTACAATACTAAAAAACAATGTGGCATGTTCAGTCAAAATAACTGAAGACAGAATGTAATATATATTTTAATAATAGCATTGCATGTGTACAACTCTATGTATTCTCTTCAGAAACAATCAGAAATCAGAAGGTTTACAAAACTAATATTGTGAAACATTCTTGCTGATTATGAACTTCTGCTGTCAAAAGGGTACCCAGTCAAATGACAGTCAATCTAGGCTGTAGCAGTGTTTATTAAATAAAACAACCATTGGGTTGGAGACAGAAACAAAACCAATGGTGACCTGCAGGGTTTGCTGATTATGGATTGCTGCTATCAAATAGGTACCCGCTCAACTGTC
Organism: Protopterus annectens; assembly: GCF_019279795.1. Taxonomy (NCBI): domain Eukaryota; kingdom Metazoa; phylum Chordata; order Ceratodontiformes; family Protopteridae; genus Protopterus; species Protopterus annectens. The sequence goes on along the minus strand of NC_056744.1, from coordinate 1,043,536,122 downwards.
AGTCAACCTTGGCTATACCAGTGTTCAAGTGTCAGTCAACCTTGGCTATAGCAGTGCTTAAGTGACAGTCAACCTTGGCCAACCTTGGCTATAGTAGTGCTTAAGTGACAGTCAACTTTGGCTATAGCACTGCTTAAGTGACAGTCAACTTTTAAAAGTAAAACAACCAAGGGACTGAAGATAGAAACAAAAGCAACACTGAGCTGCAGGGTCTGCTTATTCTGAACTTCTGCTATCAAATGGGTACCTGCACAAGTGACAGTTAACCTAAGATATAACAGTGTTTTTACAAACACAACCATGATGTGTGAGGCAGGTGTACTACAAATGCTGAACTGAAGGCTATGTCACACAGTCTTCAAACAGCTGTGCCTACACTGTCACCGCAGGCTCCCATTCACTCTGCGAAGAGGCAGGTTATGCATAACAGATCAATCACCAAAAACACAACCAGACATAGAAGCATGCCAAACCATAGATCATAAGCAATATTCAGAGCACTTACACTTGTATGTAAAATGTTCACTTTACAACCTGTGTCTCAGATACACACAATAAACTTGATCCAAAATAAAAATGCATCAGTACTATATGTTTTATACACAGTTGTAATGACAGCTACTGTTTGATGATTTCACTTACCTTACTGATACATGATGGGTTGTCCTCCATTCTAAACAAAAGACATGTAATTTTGAAATATACATGCCCCAAAACAGTGGAATATGTATCTCATTTCATAATATACGTAAAATATTTAACATATCTCTTTCCCTCCACTGCTCTTCAAGCCTGTGCATGCACTCAATGCAGATCACTCTGTTCTAACTGCAGTTTTTGTTGTCTGAAATTAAAAAAAATAAATAAAAGTTTGTCCTCAGATGACAAGGATAAACATTTCATAACACACTTTGTAGACTACTGTTCTGAAGAATGTTAGATAAGCAGAATACCTAATTGACATTGTAACATTGAGGTGTTAATATCTTTGAGCACAGGTTGGAGGACATCAGATTCAAACCCATAAATGGAGTCGCCATCCAAACTCTCACCTTGAGACCTATCTGTTTACTTAACGTATCTTAACTTTAAGAGCATCTTTTCCAGGCAGGGAAATGTGTTAATATGATGACATTATCCTGATGGAGGATAGTCTGCTAAGAATGATCTTGGTTTTGGATTGCAGACTATGAACATGTGCTGCTCGGGTCTATATTACAACATCAAACCCACAGGAGTTTGAATGTTGCAATATTGAACAGTGAAGTTCAAAACCCAATAATTACGAAAACACAGAATAGTGATTTTTTTCCCAGTGAAAAAAATATTGCTGTTCCGTTACAAAAAAAAAAAAAAAACACTTACACTTTAAACTTAAACTAAAGTGGGGGGCTTTGTCCCCACACCACTCAAGTGGGGGGCTGTGCCCCCCACACCCCCCTACTTAAATAAACCAACTCTGAGATTTCACCACAGTGGAAGAAATAGCAAAGCCCTGAAAACAGCCCACCGATTTTTTTCCCTGGGAAAAAATACTGTGTGCCGTGGCTTCACTATTTTTGTATTTTGGACATTTGGGTTCAATATTACAATGTTCAAACTCTTGTGAGTTCAATGTTGTAATATAGACCAGTGCTGCTCAAGTAGCTTAACTGTTTTTAAATTACATGCATGTCTGCAATGTGTTCTGAGAAATTAATCATAATTGTGATAATCTTGCAGTGAATAACAGAATATGAGAGATGCATACAATTTTAACACCTCTCATTGTGAAAACATAATTGATATCAAATGAAATATATTTAACAAATGGTACGGACATTAAAGTTTACATTAAATTAACTTGTCTCTGTACTTGTATAGGAAGAATGATATAACTAAGTTATATATGTGTTTGTCTTCCATCTTGTAACGGTCCAATAGGTGATACAGTGGGATTGTAGAGGAAAAATATGAAATGGGGAGTCATTCATGGCCTAGGCACAATAGGTGTCAGTGATGCACAAGGACAGTGGCTATATGAAATTATGTAGTTATATGTAAAATAAGTTTATTGATCAATTATGAAATAAAATAACAACATGAGTATCAAACCCATAGTCAAGAGAGTGTTGTATCTTTCTTTCGGCTTTTCCCGGTTAGGGGTCACCACAGCAGAACTCCGGTCCACTAATGATTGGCAGTTGATTTTTACATACCGAGTTGCCAGCCCTGATGCACAACCTTCAGTGAAGGTACGCCCATTCACGCATGTCTCCACACAGAAGACACTTTAGCTGAGAATCGAACAGGACAACGTCTTACTGTGAGGCGACAACGCTATCGCAGCACCACCACCACAGTTAAACCCATAGTCAAGAGAGCAGTATGCACAAATTCCACTGAATTATCCCTATGAGCTAAGTCCTACAGCAGTAAATTAATGTTTTTAATCTTGAATTTTAATGCAGTACATATAAATAAAAACATTGTTAATACATTCCATCTCAAAATAATTACAATGAATCAGTATTGATTCCAATCAGTTCAGTATGGGCTTATACTTACATTATCTCATTTAATGTTAAATTACTGACAAATTAATTCACAGTTGTTTTTAAAGAAATAAACACATTTTTGGGACATTGGGGATCTTTAACAAAAGTAAAAGAAGTGATTGTTCAATTTCTAAAGGTTGCCTCTGATGAAAAGGCAAGTGAAATATTGAAGAAAATCACTGATTTCTATTACAAACAAACATAGCATCAGATTAAATTTTGTTAATGTACTTAACCTAATTTAAACCTATTTCACTTTATTTTATACTTTGCAAAGAAAGCTAACACATTTTCTCACATGCTGATGTGCCTACGTTAAACCTATTTTACAGCTGGTTGCATTTTGCAGAAAAAGTAACACAATAAGTTCTCACTTGTTAACATATTTAAAGACTGCACACATTAGTCACTGCTGGACAGAGGCATGAACCTATTAGTCAATTGCCAGAAAAGCAGATTTATACTTTAATTCTTTTAGCATCAGTTTTAGCCTAGGAAAATTCTTGACATATTTATATACTCATTGGTCTAAAATATTTACTCTTTAGCAATTGTCAATGCAGAATCTGTTAGAGATAAGATGGCTGCTTTTCTCTTGCTTTTCATCTTTTCTAGAAACTATTAATTTATCTGTGACAAATACCTTCAAAAAAGAAACCCATGTGAAAGCTGATTTTATTTTTTATTCAATATCCAAAATTCTAGACAGTGCTGCTTTTTCAGTCTTTTTTTTCTCATATCTTAGTACAGTGTTTATATAAATTGCTAGAAATGTTTTGTTCTATCATTTTAATTAAAACTCAGATGACTAGTATTTTCCCTGTGTCTGTCTTTTGCTCACAGAAGTCTAATTTCTGCAATGGTCACTTGGCATTAACATCAAACTCAGATAACATATAGTTTGCAGCTTATTCTTAAGCCGTTTCTTTTTGTCCAGAAGGTTCATCCTCATTAAGGGGCTTACTGACTAATCTGTTTCTTCTCATATACCGTTTCTGCAAATTTTGGCTTTATGTTACAGCACAACAGGCAGCATTTTGAAACTTGTATATCATCAAGTCGTTCATTGGTTAGGAGTTAAAAAAAAGATTTGTTAGTCTGTATGAATATAATGAATAATAGTCTCCTTAGTTCTTGAAATCATTATAAGGTACTGTTATTAACTTTAATAAAGCACGTTTTTTCTTTTCACTCATCTTGAAATATATGACATTTCTATGTCTTTGTGAAGTACACATGGGTAGTCATTCATCACTCTACCAAGCAGATGGGACTGTGCTGTACACAAGCTTTTTACAGACAGAACCTTAATATTACTGAGTTTTCTTTATCCATGACTTTAACCAATGCCAACATTCTTGAAGTGACAACAACTAGCAACATCTCATTGCACTAGATACCACAAGCTGATGTTTGTAATTCTATTCAAGCCCACTTTTATGCCTAATATATATATTTAAAATAAATGCTTTGGCAGTTAGCAATTTTGAGATGCATATGAATAGCTAGGACAGAGTAAAAATACTTACTCGTGGTAGTTGGTTCTACATGATGACACTAGCACTCTATAAAACATCTGCTTTGGTCTCAATTTAAAATCATGTATTTTTCAGATATATTTTTTTTTGTAAGGAACATAACTCTACTAGCTTTTAATATATTTTCCCCCAAATCTGAAAATATCCAAAATATGCACGATTTTATGTTTTTATCAGCTTACATGGTTTTGGTATTTGCCTCATTTCTTCAAAAACATTTCACATTTTTCATTGCAAGACTAGCAGACACTCTTACCAATTAAATTAACATCAAGCTTTATTAGTTCTGTATGAAAGCTTATTAACTATTTGTTGTGACATATATCTCATTAATTTTACAATTCCTTGTACTATACAAATGCAGTTGGATGTAAACATTTGCCTGCTTAAAAACAGTTTGACAGTGCTGATGCTTCGGCTAAAGCTGCACACCTTTATGTTATTTGTTTATGCATATTTTGAGTGTAAAAAGTACATTTAGTATATAATCTTATAATTCAGTTATATAATTCATATAGCACAACAGCTCAATCTTCTACTTTTTCTAAAATATCTTTTGGATTCTGTTGATTTTTAGAATGTTTTTTGTCTTCCACTGGCCACAATTTTTGCCAGTTATCCTTAACCTGGTCTTCACAGTATCTAGTTTTTTTTAAATCCCTTTTCATTTACTTTCAAATAGGTGGGCTGCTGTTGTTGTTTGTGGATTTGGGATTTTCAAAAATCTCATCCTTATGTGTGGACTTTCCATATACTTTTTTTCATCTGCCATATTGATCCATATTGTGGAGGAGCTACAAAAGAAATTCAGAGCCATTAATAGTGGATGACAAGATAAAAGCAGAGATTTGCTACCATAGAGCATTGTGGAATTGTTATGGGTTTCAGATATGTGAAGATGCTATGGCACAATCAAATTATAACAGGAATATAAAATAAGTTATGCTCTAATCAATACACAAGCTACTACTGATATAATTCTACCAGTAACAATTTGATATTCAAAGACTCATCAGTATGAATGCTGGAATAGCAAAATTGATTGAGAGAAAATGCAGACTTACACATCAATTATAAGATTGCCATTTCTTGAAGTATTCTTCTTACTCTGATGTATGGCAATCTCATAGTGGGTATCTAAGAAAATAAATTAAAACACTGGTGTTTGATGTTCACTTTTATGCATTTTCATAGTTTTTTTGTTTCATAATTCTGGGATTCACAACTTTAAGTCTTGGAATTAAAATAGGGAGCCAAAACCATATGCTTATATAATACACCAAAATATATACAACATGGTTATTCTTTGAATGGTCTAAAACAATTATATACATAATCATTATTTGTTCATTTTCATAAAATAATTTCACAGTCCTACCCATGAACCCTCTGTTCTTCCATACCCTCTCCCACTCCTATCATTCCTCCTATATTCTTCTACTTTTTCCCTTTCTGACCTGAAATTGTATGCAGTAGAAAGCTAAGGGGTTAGGTAGTACATATCCCTAGGGTCCCTAATTCTTCCCATTGCTCCACTCAAAAAAAAAAAGAAAAAAAAAACTCAGACTGTGCCCCATCTCATCTACAGTTTGTTTTAAAAAATTGTGAAAAGCTACACTCCTTTAACTTTAAGTAAATTAAGGCTTTTCCTATAGCTGTTGACTACCAACTAAACTGTGTACTGAGAAGTGTGATGCACCACTTCTACAAAACTATTTATTTCCAGTATTAGTTGCATACCTTAGCTTACTCAGCTACCTGTGCTTTCCAATTAATTTGTCCTGATAGTAATTTCTCTCTTAACTCCTTTACTTCACTACCCTAAATGATCTGCGTACTCTTCAACCATTTTCACCCAGAGCACATCTGTTGCCATTAAGGATTCTTAAGCCATTTTGTCCGATTATTTTTTGTCATGTACTATCTCAGGGAAAGTTCATTTATGCTACTACAAAGCAATTTCTATTTCAATCCATGCTCTTACAGAGGTCACTAATCCTCACCCCAAAAATTAAAAAAATTTCTCTCAAAACTCCTCTGTCTCCTACTCAGACATATACACTCAGGAGATATTCATTCAAATGCATGGCCACTCTGATTCAGCCCTCAGTTAAAGAACTCAATCATCTATCATATCAGGAAAAAAGACCTTAAAACTGCTTGCTTTCATACATGCAGCCTTACTAATAAATGGACCTATCTAGAAGCACAGCTGGTAATGGAAAATACCCATATTCTTGCTACATCAAAACCCTGGCTGAAGGATCACTGCTGTCCCTCTACTTTTATACAGGACAATATATGTATATACAGATCTACTTCATTTACTCAAAAACTCACATTGCCGACATCCACTTCACCGAGACAAAATCACGACAAACCAGAAGACCGACATGCGGAACACCAGCATTCTGACCTGAGTTAAGTAACCACTTGGCCCTCTGAAAAAACAAAACAAACAAACAAAAAAAACAAAACTAAACCCACCCATGTGGGGGGCTTCACTCCCACACCCCCCTAGGTCAGGGGCTTTGCCTCCCACAACCCCCTAACTAAATATAACAACTCTGAGATCACACTACCACAGAGGTAAGTTGGCAAAGTTCAACAGGATAGCCAAGTGGTTACTTACCTCAGATCAGAATGTTGGTGTTCCAGATGTTGGTCTTCTGCATTGTCAGTGATTTCGTCTCAGTGAAGTGGATGTCAGCAATGTGTGTTTTCGTGTAAGTGAAGCAGACCCATATATACACACACACATATATAATGACACTAGACTAGGCCCCAGGTTTGGAGGTGTTGTTTGAATTTTAATCAAAAGGAAAATTTCATTTACAGTTGTGGATTGTGGATTGCAGAAATTCTCATACTGCAGATGACATCACATTAGGTGGGCACACTCGCATGTGGATTGCTACAGTTTATAATCCCCCACCCTCCTCTGTCTCACTTTTACATAAAACTCTACAATATATGTTACCTAAAGGCATACATAATAACAAAGTTGTTCTTGGTGATTTCAGTATCAGTGCTATTGGAAAATACTCTCTAACTCTGAACAAAATGCTGTAGCAATTCAGCCTGGCTAAATTATATAGGCTCCTACTTGTGCCAATATAAGAACTGGCTCTAGCTCCACACTTGACCTAATAATAAATTGGTGCCTTTTGTACTGAACTAATACCCAGTGCTCTGAGTGACCACTCTCTCATTAAATCCATTTGGTCATTCAAAACACATAAAAAACTCCTCATATATTTGAAGGAAGATCTTTTTCCTAATAATAAGTTACCAAATGCTAGCACCCTATTCAGTGCTATAGATTGGACTATCCTGTATGTTATGACTCAACCCACCTGTGCTTTAGAATTTTTCATCACAAAACTGACCACAATTCAGGATACACTATTCCCCTTTACCAAAAAACTGGCTTAGATCAGTGTTGCCCATGACTTTCATTTGATTCTAGCAACTAAATTTAAGCCAGAGATTTAGCCTGGAAGAAATTGAAAAGAAACTGCAACAGGAGAGAGCTACTCTAAACTTTTTTGAGCTTAAGGAAAAAAATAAGAATTGCAACAAATACTTCAAAAACCCGGTACCTTAGACAGAAACAGGCAGAAAAGTGGTCTAGATACAGTCAGTTCTGGAAAGAAATAAAATACTTAACAGGGACATTAAATAACTGTTCAGCTACCAAACATTAACCAATAAGATTGAATCAGTCCTACTTTGACAATGATTACACTCACTCTATGCAGTCCACCATAACTGACATGACTAAAGCCTTTCCAACAATTACTTCCCCACCAGTGAAGAACAAGTACCTTCATCTGCTGACCTATACTCTCTAGCCTCTTATGCAGCCACCTTCCACCTCTCTGAAATTTCAGTAAAACAGACCAAGACCCTTTTTCTCAAACTCAACAATTCAGAATCTAAATCCAACATTTTTCATCCTACTTTCCTAAGAATTGCAGCTGAAAAAAATTGCTAAACCCCTTACTCCTATCTTTAACCTCTCTCATACCTCAGGCACTGTCCCACCAGTATTCAAGCATACAGTTATAATCCGTCCACCTAAAGTGACTTCACACTAATGGGTTGAAGGATTAAGACCTATTTCTACCCTGTGGCCTATTACCAAAATATTTGAAAAACTTTTATGCAAGCAATTACTTAAGCACATTAACAGCTATGGCCTAGTATGTGATACACATCATGGCTTTTCCAATGCCTCCAGTATCTTTACTGCCCTGTATTGGCCACTGATACCATTTATTGCATCCCGAAGAGGGAATTATTACTGCAGGTCTCTTTGTTGACATGACAAAGGCTTTTGAAATGGTTCTTCCTACCTTCCCCCACTCCTGTCATTTCTAAAGAAACTCAAAAGGCTGAACTTTGGAGCTAACGCTATCTAGTAGTTTTGCAGCTATCTAAAAAAACATAACCTACCAAGTCTATAGCAATATCTCATCCATTACTGCTAGTAAACCTAATAAAGGGTTCCACAAGGGTTTGCATTAGGTCCTCATCTTTTCTCTTTTTCATTGTTAATGTTCTACCTCTAGAATTACCAAATCTTAAATTAATAAAGTATGCAGATGACATGCTGTTCCTACACTCCAGTACTAGCCACTCCAATGTACAAACCAAGTTACTGGACAGTTTCACTCAGTTATGTACCTGGTCCACTGCTAACAAATTACTAATTAGACCCAAGAAAACCAATATCATGTTTGTCTTGGCCAAGAAATTACTCACTGTTCCTCCTATTTTCTTAAAAGATCATAATGGGAACAGAATACATAATGCCACTAAACAGAGGTACATAGGCCTAATACTTGACGCTATCCTATCCTTTACCACACACACACAGGTTTTGTAAGTAATAAATTCCTTGCTCAATTAAAATTATATTACAAAATCAGTCACCTCTTTTCAACAGCTGCTCTCAGAGCCATTGCTAAACAGCTTTTAATACCAAGCTTTAATATGGCCTTTCTTTTCTTGTTATACAGTTGGCCCTCAATACTTACAGCATATGGATTGCTGTCAATAAAATCTGCAGATTCATTCAATTAGCAGACCCCCCATATACACCATTGCAATTTTCTAAAAAAACTCCAAATGGTTTTCAGTGCCTCATAGGGCCACATTTATTCTAAGTACTCTAATTCAGAAGGTTAAAACACAGTCACTGCTCCCTTTTAGAGTGAAACTACCTTTATAAGACATCCCTTATATACTCAGATGTACACAGGACAACTGTTTCACTCTAGAGCACCTACATTTAAAACTGTTGTATGTCAGAGAACCTTTTCTAGATTAATAACTGCTACCTAGAACCACTTGCCTACAGACAACAAAAATCTAGAAACCATTAAAAGCTTCAAAGATTCACTTAAAGTTCATCTGTTTACTGAATCTGACTGCAAATGTTCCCTTGACAATGGTAATGTAACTTACCATCCAATATCATGAATACTAAAATACATTTAATAAGCATTTCTTAGCCTCTTACTGTGGCATCTTATATGTAAATATTTAATATGTATATAGGAGTTTATGTAGTATTAGTTTATTTATTTACTTACTGACATTTGATTCCCAGGAAGATCTAACTGGGTAGGTGTTTCTTTTCAGTAGATGTCTGTGAAGAAAAGCTCCAAAGTATTATAAAAGACATTTTAAGAGCAATACATGTGTAATCTTCAAAAATAATGCAATAAAAATAAAAAAAATCTACAGTTTAAACAATTATACCAAATTAGACATAATGTGAAAATGTTGGTTAAAAATAGATACAACTTATATAGTAATGATTTAATATTTAGAGAAGTTTTAGCCACTTTAGAGAAATTAAAGGTATATTACTATATGAAGGGGTGCTGAAAAGTTTTAAGTCTGACCAAGAAGGGAATGATGTAGAGCCATAAATCTTACAAGTTGTTCAACATATTCTCCCCAAAGTTCAACACATGACATATCATTTCTGAAGTTCCTGTAACCCTGCCCAAAAAAGTCTGAAGCCTTGTCACTGAAATACTGCTCTGCTGCTATAATTACCTCTGAATTACTCAAAAATTGTCACTAGTTCTTAAGGTTTGGAAACAGGAAATAGCCAGAAGGAGCAAGATCTGGTGGGCAGGGTGGATGGTCTATGCACTCAAACCCCAGTTTCATCAACACATCCATCATTTGGCCAGCCCTGTGAAAAGGTGCATTGTCTTGCAAAAAGAGAACTCCTTCATGCAGCTTCCCTCTCCTTTTTTTCTTTCAATGCCTCCTTTAATCAGCACAACAAGTTACAGTAGTATTCTGCATTAACTGTTTGGCCCCTTGGAAGATAGTCAGTCATTACAACACCTTCCTGATCCCAAAACATTGTGGCCATGACCTTTCCTGCTGCCTTTTTTGGTATTGATCTTCTTTTGCCCCGGTCAACCTGAGTATTGTCATTGTAGGCACTGTTGTTTTGTCTCAGGATCATAGTGGTGCAATCATGTTTCATCAACATTAACTAGTCATTACAAAAAGCTAGTATCAGGTCAATGAAAATCCTGCAAAATCAACTTGGAAGTGTCCACTTGATGCCTTTTCTCATCAGCATTCAAACATTTGGGCACCCACTTGGCTGAAAGTTTCTGCATACCCAGCTGCTCATGGATTATAAACCCAACATATTCCCTGGATATCTGTAGTGTCTCAATTGTTTTAGCAAATATTTGCCGATCTGCCAAAATCAGATCACGGACATGGTCGACAATTTCAGGAGTTGATACTTTTTGAGACCTCCCAGACCTTGCTGCATCTTTGGTCTCAAAATATCCATGCTGAGATTTTCACACCATTTATTCACAGTTGAGTAAGAAGGGCACTTGTAACTCAGTGTTCGCATTATGCATTCATGGATTTTCTTTGGAGTTTTCATCTGCAGGAATAGGAACTTCATGATGCCTCGGAGTTCCACACTTGAAAATTCCACAATTTTCGTTGACATGGTTCAATAAATGATCTGAAAAAATGTCAAAACATAACATTATGATTCTGCAAATTGGCACTTTACAAGATGAAATAGCTATTTTCAGCTACAGAGGCAAAATAATTCTCAGAATTTAGAAAGTTGGTCAAGCTTAGAACTTTTCAGCACCCCCTTGTAATAAGAATAGAAACTGCAATATGAAGTTGGAGAAAAAACAGGATTGTGACAAAGATAGACAGTCAGGGGAGAGAAACTGATTGAAATAAGAAAGTGACTGAAGGGGAAGCAAGAAGGTGCAAGGTATGAGTAGGTACTTGCTCATATTTAGGAATACAGTTTATCCTGGGGGTGAGAAAGAACAGAGCAAGGAAGTCTTTCAGAATAGTTTTAAAAGATTGAAGGAGGGTATTGACCTGATAAATACAAGTACAGTGTTCCATGCCTTAGCAGCGTGATATGAGTACAGGCCATGGCCAGCATATTTGATAGGTTTGTGGACAGAGAGGAGTCTGGTCACTGGATCAAAATGACCGAGTGGGAACATAATTGCGTAATTGTATAGAATGATATTTACAGATGAACAAGTAGATGGATGCTGATATATTTTTTTTTTTTTGGTGGTGAGAATCTGTATACATGTTACTTAATTGTGTAGTTCTAACCAGTTTAGGCCATTTTCTGCTATACATTAATAGTGAAAGGGATATTTGCTGCAAATTTAGCCATATAAAATAGCATTGTTCCTGTTTTGCTTTTTGTGGCATCTGAGAGTTAGTAAGGATGACAGCATAACAATGTAGTGAGGGGAGGAAGTATGTAGTAGTAAGTGTAGTTTTAGTTGTAATGGTGAGAAAGTTTTTGGTTCTTCAAAACATTACTAGTTTTTGATGATTTTTTTAATACAATTTTGTATATGCAAGTTGAATTTAAGATTATCATTCCTAATAATTTGCTATGAGAAGTGATTTCAATGACTGTATTATTAAGAGAGAATGTTTTCAATTTTGTTTTTTCATGAGGGTGACATTTGGGGAAAAAGTAGTTTGCTTTTATTTTGGTTGAACATGTGAGTTACAAAGCCATGTTTCAGTGGTTGTTAAAACTGGTTATCTGGTGTGTGTGTGTGTGTGTGTGTGTGTGTGTGTGTGTGTGTGTGTGTGTGTGTGTGTGTGTGTCTGTGTATATATATATATAGTCTGGTAAGAGGGGACCAAGGGTAGAGCCTTGTCTTACACCAGTGGTAATTTGGAAGTATGGAGAGAGGGCAGAGTTCCATTTTAGTGACTGTAACCTATTGGACAAGTAGCTCTTGAACCATAGAAAGGTGGGCTGAGATAGATCAAGTAAAGACAGCTGAATTAAACGTTTGCTGTGTCAATGACTTTAGACAAGTCTAAAATAAGGAAGAGGCTAGTTTGCCATTATGTCTACCATTATTGACAGTATCTATAAAGGTTAGAAGTACAGTGTTAGTACTATGGGTGGGACAGAAGCTGTGTTGTGTGGGTGATAGGAATCTTTTGTGCAGAAACAGGATAAGCAATGCTATTTTTTTGCTATTTTAAGGTAATCTCTTGGAAGGTCATTGGCTGAAGTACAGCATGGTTTAGGTTTGTTTAAGAGTAGTTTCCATAGGATGTGACCACAGGTTTGAAGGTGAAAGTGGATGTGGTGAAGCATCCTCCAATAGGGCCCTAGAAAAAGACACAACTGTGGTGGCCAGAGCCTCGGCCAAGCTAAATGCCAAAAAGTGTATAGTCATCCCTTTGGCAAAAAAAGTGCCCACAAATTACCATTGGTGGGTGGTAATCCATTAAGTAGTAACAGAAGATTAGGACCTGGGGACCCAAGTTGATAGTAATCTCCTCATTTGACAACCACGTGGCAAAGTGGTTAGAAAAAAGCCTTTATATAGCCCACCTCATGAAGGATTCACATCTAGATCACCTTTACTCATCCCTCATCAGGCCCATAATTGAGTAATAATGCCCCTTTTGGATGTACCTTTTACCCCTGCAGCAACTGAAAAAAAAACAAAGTACCTCACCAAGAGGATCAAAGGGCTCAAAAACAGATGCCATATGACAGTCTGGTTGCTCCAACTCCAGCTCTCTCCAGTGCATACCGCTTCTGTTCTGAGGCCTCTGGTGTGCCTGGCGCGCCGTCATGTCCAACCCCATGTTAATGGTGATGGTGCACCCCAATCAAAAATCCTCAACAACTCGCATCCTAAGAGACTTGAACCTCAGCACTGAAATGGAAGGAGATGCTCATAACATGTGGCTGTGGGGAAGAGCTGTGATCAGATGTTGATGAATCCTTGGTTAGGGAATCTATACTATCTATGAAATAAGAGTTGAATTCTATTGCAGTGTTCAGTGAGGAGTTATTGGGAAAAGTGTTAGGGATGAATTTTTGGACTGGATGTAAATGTCTTTAATGGATGACCAGAATTTTTTTGTGTTGTGTTTACTATAGTTCTGAAAGTTATTATTGTATTTTTTCATGTATTTGCTTCTTAATATGGTTGCAGAACTCTCTGAAGTTTTTGAGATATTGTGGTCTCATATTTTTACCATTCTTTCACATTTTCTTTATCCTGCATTAACATTCGACACTTTTTGGATACCCAAATTACATTGTTTGTTTTTAGTTTGTTCCTTCTAGGAAGTGCAAGACTATTTAGGATATTCAGAAAAGTTATATTGAATTCATTTACAACACTACCTAAGGGGGATTGTTAGGATGTTGTAGTAAATAGTTGATAGAGTAGTAATGAATATTTCTGGATTAAACTTGGATAGGCTGCATGCTGTTTTACAAACAAGCTATTTGAGTAGTAGTACAGATTGGCAGATGGCCACTGAGAAAGTCTGATGTACTTGTGGTGGTGAATTTGTTAGGCTCTGATACTAGTATCTAGACTAATAAGAAATGTGATATCTTGCTTAATGTGGGGGCTATTAATTCGTTCTGTGAAGCAGTATACATTAATGTTAGATGTATGGGAGTTAGAGGTTATGTCCAACCAATGGCACTGACATCACTTAGTAGTTTTTCATGTGGAATTGTTATGGATATCCAATTTGGGATATATTCTATTGTAGCTGTATTGTCACCAAAAGGGATGTAAAGGACAGTAAAACTATTTGTTTATTTTCAGGAAAGTAATAAGAAGCTCTGCTGAACTGGATTTTGGTATTGGTTTGTTGTATGGTGAAATGTGGTAGTTGCTGGGAAATATTAGAGCAATGCCACCACCTTTTCAGTTTATACAGTCATTACAGATGATATTACAGCCAGGGGTGTAATTTCTGAGTCTTTTGTGCTGGGTTTAAACCAAATTTCAGTTGTATTGAGGATATTGGGCTTTTGTTAAACAATCCAGGCATGTCATTCAGTAGTTTTATTTCTTATGCTTTTAATATTTACGGCAGCACAAATTAGATAATTGATTTTGGGGGTAGACCATTGTGTGGTTGCAGTAGTGTGTGGAAGGGGATTGTCTTGATGTTGGTTTTAAAAGGTGGGGGCCAAGATTTGGGTGAATGTCTCCTCATATGAATATTTTAGCATATTGGGGTGTTACTAATTCTTGTTCTGGGAGAATAATTTTTCACTTAATTTTATTTTTATTTAAGTAGAGTAATCAGTCCATATTTGGGGTAAAGCTGAGTGGTGTCATTAAACAGGTATGGTGCGATGTGTTACATGTTTAAGGAAGATGTACGGGTAGGTAGCTGGGACAAAGTTGGAGAGATGTTGACAGCTATTATTGAGTCATGGTACGATGAGAGATGGCCCAGTAGGAGGAGAATCAAGGTTTAGCTGAAAAGTAGCATGATTCAGCAAAGCAATCTTTGCTTTATTTATGGCAGGTAGTGGGGAAGTAGGAATGAAGAAGGAAGGAAGAAGTTGCAGGGCTGTAGGATATTTAGAGGTGATGGATTCTGAAAGCTGATAGAGGGTAGTTAGGAAGGAAGTATTTTTATGAAGGAAGAGTTAGGTTGTCCTGCTATCTTCTCATGTTTCTAAAATGTAAGAAATACAGAGGTTTGAAAGGATAGTGCATGAGGATGTAATTAAGATAAAAAGTAGTGGGTGGTATTTGGGGAAAGTAGAAGATGAGCTATAGAACAATGGGTACTGTTGGGGAGGGGTCTGATTATGAATGGAAATTGTGCAACGTAGTATGGGAGGGAGAAAGGTTGTTGGGAATAATGCTAAATGTTAGACGCAAGTTGGGAAATAGGAAAATAAAAACAGGAGTGTTTATGTGATGGTAGTAAAGTTGTTTGGGGATGGTTAGGGAATGGGTGACACAGGTGAAATGTGTCTGGGAAGTATAATAGGAGAGTAAGGGGAGGTGGGGTGGCTGGAAATTGGGGATAGAGTACAGGAAGATAGCAGATGTCTCACCATCAGATTATTACAGAGATAAAAGAGTTTATAGCTGATACAGAGTAATTGACAAGGAGCCAAAACATAGAACAGGTTTTCTTTCATTTTCTGAATGCAGAAACCAGGAAACATGGTAGACAAAGTAACTAGCATATACAGTGTAATCCATAGATCAAGACAAAAGACAATTGCCCAAATAAAAAGTGGTTCCAAGAGTGTGATGACAATTTCTTTGGGGAGAATGTCACAGCTAATTTCCAGCACAGGACAGGCAAATATTTAACAGTTGCAGTTAATGCACAGCATGGTCCTTTATGATAACTTGCTTACATTGCACAATGACAATATTCTCAGTGAAAATGTCCAAGATCTGGGCTTTGCGGCAGATCTTCTGGAATATCATAGTCAGGGTTGGATGAAGTGATTGCAGGCTACTGCACAATGACAATATTCTCAGTGAAAATACTTGAAAGATGGGCCTTGTGGCAGAGCTTCTGCTGTACAGAATCAGGGGTGGATGAAGTAACCGCTGACTCTGCATTGTGAAGTAAGATAGCGACTGACTGGAAGTGGAGACCAAAGTCTTACATGTGTGATTGCAGTTTATTTTATGCACATCTAAGCTTGTATTTTGTTTATATCATTGTTTTTGCAATGCACTATGACTGAATTTTTAATGTTAATCTGTCTGCATTCAGTCTTACTGTATTCAGAATTTTGCTATGTAATTATTTTTATGTAATAGTTCTGATTGAAAGATTGTTATGTATTTTCTAGTCCTTTGAGGTAGAATGCATGTAATAGACGCACACACACACACACACACACACACACACACACACACACACACATACACACACACACACACACACACACACACACACACACACACACACACACACACACACACACACCACACACAATATATATATATATATATATATATATATATATATATATATATATATATATATATTCAATTTAAAGAGACAGGCATACATATGTTTATAGAAAAGAAGGTTATAATCTTCAAATTTTTAAAAACCACAAGCCTTTTCATGTGTAGTTGAAAGAGACTATTGTCCCACTTATCCTCTACCAACTACTTCAAATTATGGGCATAGGTTCGTTAATGTCAACTTTCTTTCCTTCTAGAACAAACACTTTACATTAAAGCTAACATTGCCAAAAAATCTGTTATATATCAATTACACTTCCACTGAAGTACTTCAATAAAGAAAAGATTTTGGTAAAATGTCTCAAGTCAAGAATCATTAAAGTCTTCAAAAAAGCTGGTCCATCTGCCTCTAACTTATTGGAACATGTGTTTCAGTACCTAACCCAAAGTATTATCATCCTTGAAAAGTCAGTAGACAGGCAAACTGTACTGAGAAATAAAAAAACACAAAGACAAATTTGTTTTGCTAAATTTATGTTTACTTTTGTCTTTATAACACTACCTGGGATTATCACACGTATCCAGCACAAAAATATCTCCAAACTGCTAAAGGACCTCAAGGCAGGAATAAGCACCAGACCTCTCAACCAATAGGGGACAAATTTCAACAGAATCAGGGACAAGTCATGAAAAAGTCAGGGACAATCAGGGGCACTTTTAAAATATTAGTGTTATTAACTTGAGACATTGACAGAATCAGAGCATATGCATTAATACACATTTTCTGAAGTAAAAGAAGTCTATAACTCTTAATTATTGTCATTATTCATTATGTGTAATTCACCACCTTTCCTCCAAAAGTCATTAGTTTTAGGAGGGATTAAGAGGGACAGAGCCAAAATTTGAGTCAAAATCAGTGACGTCCCTGAAAATTAGGGACAGTTGCGAAGTATGACAAGCACTCAGTATCAAAAAGAAACCAGAAGTCCATCTCCTGCACATCTGTGTTGCTCTTTAATAAAGTGTTTATATGGGCATTGGACTTTTGGTTTCTTTTTGCTATTATCACACGTATGTTCAGGTATGGGTATTTTGAAGTTCTGATTTACCTGTATTGTTAATATGTTTTAGAGATTCATAGGTAAGTACTAGGCTCTTGGCTCTAGGGCCTATACAAGCTAAGCCAAATGAGTTCCCTGGCTTTCACCATCCAAGAAAATTATTTTCCTATGCCCTTGTCGAGCAGAACCACAGCAGTGATTCTCAGGGTGAATTTCCTATCATCTATCCAATTGCCAAGATTTCTCTTAAAGAGGGTTAATGAGGAGCTTTGCTTGACATGAATGGACAGCCTATTCCAGAGTAGGGGAAGTCTCTGGAACAGGAATCTATCCCTCCAGCATGTTCTGTTTATTGTGGTGACAAGGTTTAGGTCCCTGGAGCATGTGGCTTAGAGAGATTGGGATTTCTTTAAGTGTAGCATGTCCATCAGGTCTGGGTTAGACATGGCTGTGTACTTTAGGCAGAGGTCACCTCAGAGTAGGCGATATGCGAAGGAGTACTATTAACTGATTTCAGTAATTGCTGAATACATTGTTAAGTTTCTCCCCCTTTCTTTCCCACCATGTCCCACCTCACACATTTATTCAAATTACAGCATAGTTTTCTCATCCTCTTACATGTTGCTTATATGTTTTTGAGAATAATGAACATGTAATCACTGTTTAAGAGTTTTACCTTTTAATGATTTTCATTACTTCTGATTTTTTTTCCTTTTCCTCAGATGAGAGATGATGCAATGGTTACAAAACCTCTAGTACATTATTAGAAGTCTTCTATTAGGCACTTTTTCTCTAATGTAATAATGGTCCTCTGAGTTATATGTGCTAAGATGTGAAAATTCTTAACAACTTAAACATCTGACCGCTATAACAAGTGTAAGGTGTTTATATCTGGTGTTGTCTTAACTTGTTGGCAAATCTCTTTATATTTCTGCATGTGAAAGTCATTTATTTATTTATCTTATTTATTTACTTTTTGTTGGCTGACTTAGTCCCACAAGCATACCTCTCAACTTTCCAGATTTCTGCAGAATGTCCAGATTTTTGGATCATATTTTTGGTCTGTTTCTCATAAAATTTCTGGTTTTCGGACAAATCAGTGGGATGATCTGAGGATTGAAGTCAACAAATAATGATATACATTTGAGTTTCAGACTTCAAACTCTTCAGAAAATGTATGCTAAAACAAACCTTGTTACTCTAGCAACTTAAGTTTATAAGAGCAGTATTTAATATATGTCCCAATTTTCAACCTTTGGCCCCCCATTTTGTCAGGCTTTATCCAGATTTCTTGCACTAGGATGTTGAAAGTTATGCCTATCAGCCATGGCCAGAGACCCTAGGAAGTATTTATACCAGTTATGGGAAATTTGTCCAAAACACAGGGCAAATTTAGATGTAATATACCTTAATAGATAAATAGATAGATTAGATAGACAGACAAATAGATAGACAGATAGATAGATAGATAGATAGATAGATAGATAGATAGATAGATAGATAGATAGAGATTGACAGATAGATGTGGTTGCAGTCCTTTTTCAGTAGTAGCTGAACAAATTAGTTTGTGATGTGCATGCAACTTTGTATGATTTTTTAATGTCAGGTATTATCGATTCTGATCTTTATAAATATTTTTTGATTGAAAATCCTTACATACCAAGTATAAGAGGACTTCCAAAGATTCATAAAAATAGTAGAAACCCCCCTCTCAGACCTATTGTCTCAAGTCAAGGATGGTTAACAGAGGCCATCTCAATATATCTAGAGAAGCAGCTGAGAGTTCTAGTTGATGCCACTGATACTGTTTTAAAAGATACACAGGATTTTCTCTTTACTTTATCTAATTTTGTGCATTCTGATATGTTTGAATTCAATACTATGTTTGTAAATTTGGATGTTGTCTTGCTTTTTACTAAGATTCCAAATGAAATAAGAATAGAATATATTAGATAGTTCCTTAGGTTCAGAAATGTTCCTGGTGAAAGGATTCGATTGTATTGTTTTTTACGAGAATTAGTATTAACTAAAAATGTCTTTTCTTTTAGAGACCAATATTTCCTTCAAACAAATGGAGTAGCCATGGGTACCCCATGTGCTAACTCTTATGCAAATATAGTAATGGCACAGTGGGAATGAAATTGTGTTATGGGAAATGATAGATATTTTAGATATATTCCCTACTATGTGTTTTGTTGATGATGTTTTCTTTTTATGGAGTGGTCCCTTGGGTGAGTTGCTAAGTTTTATGGGCTATATTAATTCTACTACAACATTTCTCAGGTTTACTGCTGAATGGTCACTTGAAAAGATTGTGTTCTTAGATGTATCTGTGATATTAGAAGGTAGTCAAGTACATACAGAGATGCATAGAAAGGAATGTAGAAGGAACAACCTCCTTCATAGGCAGAGTATGCATCCTCAGCATATATATATAATATATATATAATAATGTCATACAAAGCCAAGGTCTAAGGATCTCTAGGCTTACAAGTTCACAGTCAGCTTGTGATAGAGCTTTGGATACCTTACAGAATGAATTTATGAAGAGAGGCTATAAACCAAATGAATATGTAAAATTGGGGAATCCAGATTTTATTGATAGATCAAACAAAGGGAGACCCATTTTTAGTAAGAATTCAGTAAATAGAATTTCCACATATCCTTCAATAGGAACAGCAATTCTCAGAGATGTAGAGTGACTTTACCCTATACTAGCAACAATAGGGCCATAACTAAGATTATTAATGATAACTGGCAGATATTAACTTCAGATGAGAAATTAAGAGATGTAGTAGGAGAAAGACCAAGTTTTTCATATCGGAACAACAAGTCCCTTAAGAGACTGTTATGTTATAATGACAATATGAGTCTGATAAAGAGAGTTGAATCTAAACAACAAGGTACATTTGCTTGTAGGACATGTAATCATTGTCAATATATGTGCAATAAAAATGATTTTATATACCCTTCTACTCACTGTAGATATGTTTTCAAGCACTATGCAGACTGTAAGAGTAGAGATGTTATCTATTTAGCTTACTGCATAAAATGTCCAAGTTTTTACATAGGTATGACAAATCCTACTTTGAGGGACAGGGTTAGAGAACACATTTATGCCATTAACAAAGAGGATGAGGGAAATGCGTTAGCAAGACATATTTTGCAGAATAATACTACTCATAGATTTCTTTTCTTAGTGATTGAGTTAGTTTCTAGGACATGCAGGTTAGGCACTTTTAAGGCTCATACAGAGCAGCGTGAAGTTAAATGGATAGCTAGGATGCAGGCTGACAAGGGCTATGGCCTTAATGTTAAAATAGTGTTAAGGCCTTTTTTATCTGACATATCTTTGAAGCATTAACTTTTTTGTCTTATGTGATTCCTTGATGTATTATGTTTTAATGGTGAAGTTTTATAGTTTTTACATATTTTTATAGATCTTACATATTATGAATTTATTGATTTCATAATATAATGATATATGTTTTATTTTCAAACTGTTCTCTTCAGTAGGTGCTTTTTAACTTATATATTTCTATGTACCTTTAAATATGTGATGTGTGGTTAATTGAATTTTGATTAATTGAAGTACCTATAAAAGGAAATGTGTTTGTGTAGTTTATTCATTAAAGTCTGATGAAGTGTCCATTGAGACGTGAAAGCACTTACTGACCTGGAATAAATTGTTCAACTGTCTCTGTCTTGTGTGCTCTCTCTTTTTTTTATCTTGGCCTTGTTTTTCAGCCTGATGGCTGCTTTATGTGCAAGATCATGTATAGTGGTGTCTGAGAATTTGCCCTTTCCCTGCTGTTGTCTGATCTTAGAACAGGTTTATATAATTAGATGGGGGTGTGGTAGGTACAGTGGTGCTTGCCTCCCTTTAAAAACATTTGTTTTTTTTTTACCTTTTTAGATTCACTCTAAAAAGATCTCTCTTTTTGTATTCACCTTTTTGACCATTCAATAGAATCATATAGATAGACAGATAGATAAACAGATAGCTAGATACTTTTTAGTGATGATCATCTAGACATAAATGGTCTAAAACTGATCTAATAATAATTTATCTAACATATCTACATACTACTGGTTATATCTCTAATAATGCAGGAATCTTATGATTTTTTGATTAATGATATTAGTTTTGCTTTAGACATGCATTTTCTATCTTTTCCAGTTCTCATTTGTGTTTTGTTTAATATTTCTTTACATATTTTTATATCTCTTTCTGCTTTTTTTATTCTTTTTTCTTACAACACATGTGAAGTCATAATCACATTTACATACTGCATCAACATTTGAACATCCCACTCCTATCCTTCATTATATTACTTATATATTCTACAATTATTCTAATTTAAGGGCCAGATACCAGAAGACTTGCTCTCAAATTAAATACCTGACTACTGTGTAAGTCTGCACAGATTCTGAAAGACTTCTTTGTGTAAGTTACTTATTTTGGTCTAAGGCCAATCTATAAAGAAAGCTTACACAGGGGGCCAGATTAAAAAAAAAGTATTTTGGAATCTGGCCCAAAGAATTGAAATGAATATTATATAAGAAAGAAATCAATCCAGTGTGAGAAACAAAATCAGTTATATGAGATGAATACAATGGTGATAGTGGAAGAAATAGAAATGCAAATGTTTTTAAAAAAGGAAGGAACAAAGAAGCATTTCCTTTGTAGGAAAATGATAAATAATAATGGAAATATAATATAAGAAATATAGAATAATAAAGGGCAAGGAGTTACATGTTATTATGGCATTTTAGAGTTGGTGGAAAATTAATTAACAGAGGTGTATAAATAAACACAGAAAATTGAATGCAAAGGGAATAGCATGACTGATGAAGTAAATGACAAACTAGGAAAAGAGATTTGTATAAATTAATTATATTAAGTTATATAAAAATAAATGTGTATAAATAAAGTATATAAAGTCATATTAAAAGGTAAAGTGGAATCAGAATTGTGAGTTAATGGAATGGAATACTTTTTTTAAAAAGGAAAGAAACGTGTTCTTAAAAATATTGAATAAATAGTTATAATATGGTGTTTACTAACAGCTATTTTCAAGTTAGCCATAAAATTGATATAAACAAAAAATAAAAATATATCTCAAAAACTAGAGACCGATTACATTAGGAAGAAACATATTGCAACATTATAATGAATAATTTACAGATACAGTTTGAAAATATTAATGAAGAAATGCTTGGCGAATGAGTGAAGATGATTAAAGATAGGAATATTACAGCGATATTATTTATAATGAAAGAAATTGTGAATGAGATAAGAGTATTGAGCGAAGAGTCCTTTGACATGTCCTGAATATAACCAGTAGTATGGGAAAAGAAAATGATTAAATATAAAAGGGAGTAAAACAAGGATGTCCCATGCATTTAGTGCTATTTGGGATAATTATCGGTGGAGTAATGCAAAAAAAGCTAAGGAATATGAAACAAGCTATTATATGCAAAACATTGAGATGACTCTTGTTTTAAATTATGCACATGATGTGGTAGTAAAAGCCTAACCTAAAATATGAGTAAAAAAATATGACAATAGTTAAAATCTTAAGATTTGTAGGTTTGAAAATAAATACTGGAAAAATTAAAGATTTTAGAGATATTATTACACTGAGCTGCATTTATTTCAATATGAAAGAGATAGAGGCTTTAGGAGTGAAATGTTGAAGTGAAGTTCTGGTTAAGAAAGTGTGAGTAGGTAAATTAAAATGATTAATATAAAATATGTGTGCTGAAATTACACAAATTGTACTTTGACAAAAAGCCCAAAAAGCCTATTTGATGCATTCTGTATTACTGGGAAAATTTTACTATATTGAGGGGGCTTATATGTTCCCAGGAGAGATGGAAAAATATTGTTTGAAATTTATTTTGAAAATCTTTGGGGTAGAAGGTAAATTGTATTAAGAGACTGATATTTTATAACAAAGAAGACATGTCACAGAAAAATGTGATGTATCATAATTCATAGTATCATACAAAACCATAGGATGTTAACCCACAATACTTTGCTAACACATTTTTGAATGAAAGTAGAACTGCACATTTAACTCAATGTTTTTAATATTTATTTAACCAATGAATCTGATAGCAGTATGGTATAATAATGTTTGTTCCACAGAATCTGAATACTCTGAGATCTAAAGATATATATTTCTATGCCATATCTACACAAACACAAATAACAACACCAAATTGCCATTGCAACCATTTTTATTGAATACAACCACAAGCTGTGCACCATGTCAACATTAGCTCATGCACTTACAGCATAACAAAACAACATTTTGTATTGCCCTTTTTATCAGGTAGCATAAAGAACTCCTTCAGTGGCTTTGTCCATGCCAAAAAAACATCTTGGCTCTTGCCCTCATAGGAGTACAACTTCTGCATCCACTTATACTCCCATACACCAAAATAACAGCCCTCAATGCCCAAGAAAGTGGGAAGGGGTAAAGGGGGAACTTCTTTCTTGCATTGACCATTACTCTGTGAGGTAGGAGAGGAGGGCAGACAATCCCTTAACCACTTCACTGAACTGCAAGGATGCCTCCCTCCATCCAGGCTGATATAGGCTAGACATGCCTCATCCCCAGCCCACAGATCTGTCAGAAAAAACTCTGCTAATGTGAAGGGCATTTGTTATGAATAGTGATGTCAATATTTGCAGGTTCTGACATGTAATGATAAGTGCATCATCTGTTATCTAGCATAATCAATTGAAGACTATTTGATCTCATTTACTGTTGATATCTTGAAAAGTAGACAAAATGGCTTTTAATCAGCTTCAGAGAAATTGTTTTTGCTAGAGTGTAGAGAGTCTTCACACTTCTTTTGTATGGGTGGGGTGAGGGTCTAGTTCCTTCAAATCTCTCAAATAATTGAATAAATTAATGCCCATATTACTAGTGGTGCAGTGGTTAAGGTTGTGATTAGTACTTCTAATGGAGCACAGTTTGATTCCCTTAACTCTTCATTGACCTAATGTGTATCCTTGAGCAAGTCACTTAACCAGGTGTTGTTCCCAGGCTACCCCTACAAAAAGACTGTGCCCAATGGACCCGGTTATCAGATAGGATTATTATTATTATTACTGTCCTTCTGAGGACAAGATAAATTTGATCTTGCAGTAATCCCCTTTGAATGGCCAAATTTTCTGTCTCACATGGAAACAGCAATCTAATCAAAATGTTTTTTAATAAACTGTTTGCACTCAAGCATTTAAAGAGTTTAAAATGCCATCACAGTACAAGTTAAATATCCAAAAAAGACTGCGGTGGTGGTGCTGCGGTAGCGTTGTCGCTTCACAGTAAGAGGCTGTCCTGTTCGATTCTCAGCTAGAGCGTCTTCTGTGTAGAGATATGCATGAATGGGTGTACCTTCATTGAAGGTTGTGCATCAAAGCTGGCAACTTGGCATGTAAAAATCTACTGCCAATCATTAGTGGACCAGAGTTCCACTGTGGTGACCCCTAACCGGGAAAAGCCGAAAGACACAACAACAGAAACATAAAAAGAGCTAACAGCATATCAGTTTCAATGCTTGCTTATCTCCCTCACTCAACCAGTGTCGTAATAATGTTTGCACTTTCTCTTTCTAGAAGCCAGAGAAAGTATTAGTCTATAAACCATCTGCCTCTAGACACCTGAGAACATATTAGTCTTTACTGGTCTTTTCTCTGTCTTCTTTCACTTTGAATATCTTTTTTTTTTTAATCTCAAAAGGGAAGTAAGTTAGTATTCATCAATACTCCCGAAAATAAGGAAAGACCTTTCCCATTACATCAGGCATCAGTTATTCCTTCCTACATTTACCTCTGAACTGACAGCCCACCTAAGACAATTGCTGCACTGCATTTTTTTACATATGTTAAGGAAATATTTTTGTTATAGTCTATTATACAGCATTTCTTATACTTTGTACATGTGTAACTAATAAGTTTTGAGCATGACACTGATCCCTGTAGTTAGCAACATGTCTTTAATATTCATGCAACCTTTTCACAGGCCGCAGCACCAAATTCTATTTTTGGCTGGGCAATCTACTGCAGGAGTATGTGGGCACATAATGAACTCCTTTATTCTTTTATTTTAAATTTGATTTATTGCTATGAAAAAGGTAAATTCATATTTTCAGTATGTATATTCACTTATTGTTATTATACCTGGTTAATTAATCTATGATTTTTATTAGTAGTACTTGTATTAGTTTATACCTGACCTTGGCAGCTGAATAAACCAATGTATCTGATATGAGAGGATCATACTGCTATGAAGTCAGTTCTTTCATTTCTTCTGCATCTCTGAAATGGACAGAATTGTAAAGGATCACAGTCTAGATTTTGCACAAGAGGCATTGTTACTGCAGTGCTGAAACATAAGATGAAGTGAGTTTTGGAATCTGCTGTTTCAGTGAAAATGTTTTGCCAAAGCACTTTCACTACCTGTTTAGAAGGGTCTATATTAAATCAGCGAATGCTTAAAATAGCAAATGCTGATTTATCATCTCTGTAAGAGTGAAACCTCACAATCCCGAAGACATGGAACAGCAATTTTTTTTCCCAGGGAAAAAGATTACTGGGCTGTTTTTGGGACTTTGCCATTTTCTCCACTGTGGTGCGATCTCTGAGTTGGTATATTTAATTGGGGGGGGGCAATGCCCCCCACTTTATTTTGTGTTTTGAACTGTTTTTCTTTTTTTTTTTTTTTTTTTGTGGAACAGCAATTTTTTCCCCCCTGGGAAAAAAAATCACTGTTCCGTCTTTTTGTGATTGTGAGGTTTCACTTTTAATGTGTTGGTAAATCAGCGTTCGCTATTTTAAGCATTTGCTGATTTAATATAGACCCGTTTAGAATGCCGTTTTTTTCCACTGTTGTGCAACCTTAGAAGATGAATATTTAAGTTTGAAGTGCGCATGTGTGTGGGGTGTCCCATCACATGGGGTTGCAGATGGGCTTGCCACATGCAAAAGAAAAAAAGATTCCCCTCTGAGTTTCACCAAAGGTGCATTAAATAAAACACTTTTGGAGTTTTTGTTATCGAAGGAAAAAGGTGTCAGTCTTCCAACATGATTCCAGTCAAGCAGCTACTAGTTTGTACTCTGCAAACATTATCTTTGATTCTGAAGAGGAAAGACTAGCAACAGACTGCTTCCATGGAACTGCACCACAGTAACACATGAAAACAGGTTTCAAAAGAAAGCTGACCCAGATCTAAAGTTAACACACTTTTCTTTCTCTCTGCACATAAAAATGTAATGTTTCTAGACATTTTAAGTTTTACCTGTTAGACAACTGTGCCAGCATGAGAAGAAATTATGTTACTCTATAAATGAAGAAATGTCTCACTCTGTATGCACTAATCAACATTGTTTCTATCAAACAATTATAATGAAGCAGTTATTCTATTGTTATGTATATAGAATTGTGTACCTTTGCCCATGTTTAAGTCATATTAGTACAAAGGCATGGAAGAAAAATATAAAGTGTGCAGGCTTCTGACCTATGGCCTGGCAGAAAAAAGAGAATGTTGCTAAATGTAGGGGAGGTGGTTTTCGTATAATGGATACAGTCTTTATCTCACAGACACAGGGTATAGGGTTTGAGTCCAACCTTTGGTTATCCTCTGTTCGTTGGCAAGACTTATAATAATCTACAGACTAATTGCTTAATTTTTACCTATAAATACAAGAAAAATAATTATATGCACCATGTCCACTGTATATGTAAAAAAACATGTGATGCTGTGTATATAAAAATAGATCTGCCACTCTGGCCTTGTTCAAGTCATCCTATCTGTCTAGCATGTAACAGACAATGATGAAAAGAAATACCATGTGTTGGTTGTTGCCTCTCAGCATACCTCTCAAGTGTACCTCATTAGGAGGAACGTACCTCATTTGGGGTCTTAAAAAGTTCATGTTCCTGAAAGTTCCTCAAAGTTCCACATTGAAAGAGTCTGTCACACATTCAGTGTTGGAATTTTTTAAGTGAAATTCATGGTAAATGGAAATCAATCATATTAATTCATTAAAGGATCTTCTTTATAAGTAAAACCAGCATATTTAACCATCCTATGACCTTCCGAGATGAAGTTGTTAGTAAGCCATTAGTACATGTTCCACATTTTGCCCATTTGTTCCACATTATGAAGGCGAGTGTCCTTCATTTTGGAGAAGGAAGGTTGAAACCTATGCCTCTCAGTACCAAACAAGTAGCAAGTTTGTTTTTAATAATGCAAAAACAATCTCTTACACATTTTTAATATGAGTATGCCACCACCTAAATATATCAAACAATTCATCTGTTTATGTACATGTAGAAAACTGAACTGTGTTTATTATTTTGTCTTCGTCTTTCTTGTATTTTGTATAGCAGTAGAGGAAAAGCAGAAAAATGTACTCTTCTGTTACCTTTGTGGGCTACAATCAATGCAGGAGAAATGTTGCACTGTAAAGCTATTTATGAAGGCCCTGCTCATATCACATACTTTGGAACAGTGTTGTCTTTTTGTTTTTTTGAGTATCATTTCAAATGTTTAAAAGTGTTTGCCTGAATTGTACTATTAGCATTGATATTTTACCTTCTTAGTGATGCCCAAAATGTTCTATGTCAGTAAGTATTATTATTTATGCACACAGTGAGTCTGTGTAACATTGTAATAGTTATGCACTGCTGTGTATGTGTCCAATATATGTACTGTTTTCCATTTCCAAATCTTCTCTCCTTTATACAACTCTTTGTAAAATAATATGCCATGTATTGGCTGTTTCACAATGGGGAAAATGGAAGAAATTGCTCACGAAACTTAAGCTATGAAATCCGTTGTGAAAGTATTGAAACTCACTAACCTCTTTACTGCATATTTGAAATACAAACATTATTTTTTTCAAAGTTTCATTACTATGTAATAACCTGAACTGAAACAAGTCAAGTATAGTTTGGTCTTTGTTGTGTTAAACATACCAGTGTTAAAAGGATGCATACTACATAAAATGCCATCCACATATTCTTTAATACGCAGGATGTTTCATGCATAATATCAAATGTTAACTCTGTATGCCATGCCAGTGAGTATTTTCCCAAGAGGAAAAAGCAATAAAAATGTAAGAAATATATGCTTCCCCCCAAATACCATTAACTTGTGGCAAAAGAAAAAATAATAAAGAAAAAAAAAAACATCTTCATCAAAAGCAACAGATAGCATGCTAAAACAATGTGCTTTCAATTCAGGAGAAACTATTATAGCACCTGAAATTGATGCCTCCCTATCTATTTTATCCAGGTCATACTCTCCTTTCTTTATGTGTGCACCAATGATTAATACATGAAAGAGATACTCTTGTGCAGAGGTTGCTTCCAAGGCATAAAACCTGCTCTGTAATATTATAGAAGAACTGTCTTGCATGTAGCAAGTTCTTAAAGTTCCTGTTCAGCCAGCAGTAACCATAATACAACTATTTTTGTTGCATATTTAGCAAATGATAACATACATTATTTTGCCAACATCACAGTATTTCTTATTTTATACATTACTGAGATAAAGGAAAGAAAATTTCTCCATGTATGGAGTCTACAGTCAAGGCAAATAAAACTTGCTGCATGTATGAGATCTACTGAGTTTATTGCCTTTATGGTTGCATTCACTCATAGAATTTTAATTTTCTGTTATTATAAACTTTGAAACACGTGTTTACTTCTTAGCTCATGACTAAACTATGGCACATCATTTATTAATGGAAATGTAATTTAATCAACCTTTTAATAAGACCCACTCCAATACTGACTGATACTTTTGTTAAAAAAATCAGTGACTGTTTGGTCAGGCATATACATTATATATCCAGTTCATTCACCCTTTGTTTAAATTACTTCATTAAAATACGATTGGTTCTTAAATTTGATGAGGTGTCTGTTTCCTTCACATCGGTTTAGGGGTGCTTTCAGGCCTGCCATTGATACCCACAGAAATATGATCAAGGTTTCGGATGTTCTTTTTCTTTTGTATTTTTTTTTGTGACTTCTAACTCTGCCCCCCCCCCCAACCATGAGCATTTAGCTTTTCTTCCACAGTAGCTCTGTCCATTCCCCTCTTCAGACCTGCTATAAGAGTTACCAAAAAAACACAGTACAATTTCTTGCACACCAAGCTCAGTCTGGATATGAGTTTCTGTGTACTTACTATGGTGGCTTGGAAGGATATATTTCCTTTTCAAGGGTATTATACTTCCCAGCTTTTTCCAAGAAGCTTCTACCTCGAGAGACCAACATCCACCACCTTTATGGGTTGGCAATATCACTCCATCTCATCCTTTGTCCAGTAGTTCGTGACAGTACCACAAAAACAAAAAAGTAAAACGTGGTTGTCTTGGGGCAATTAAGGCTCTTTCCATTAGTGTAATCAAGGTTAATACACACAATTTTTCTTACTAAATAACTTGACGCCTTACCTCCTTCTTTATTTATTGCTTTCTCCATTCAGGGTTTATATATTTTAAGAATAATCTGCTTTATTCATTCCCCGCACCAAGATAGAGACAGAATCTTTTTTGTAGAAAACTGATATAGAAAATTAATACACAAACACTTTCTCTTAATATGTTATCCATCTACTTCTAACAGGGCTTCAAAACATTCAGAAGGCACAGTATCCACTGCACTCCTCTTCCAAACAAGTGTGAGAGAAGGAGGAAAAAGAATTGCTATCCTCTGTGTACCATTTATACTGATTTTATAGAAAACAAAATGGGTACATGAGACACCAGTGTATCATTGCTCAGTAGAATACTGAATCCAGTATACTGCTTCTTCTACCGTCTGCTCCTAAAGTGTCACATTGTCCCTAACTATTACATCTTGGAATGGTTGGAGCAATTTGGGTTGAACTGGCTGTTTAACACGATGAATGCTTAATTGGCTTGGTTAGCTTAGCTTGCCCATCTGTACTACTTTTTATGCAGTGTTGAACAATGGGTTGAAGTTTAATATGCTGAGTAAGGCAAGATTAAGTAGTGGTAGCCTCTAGTGAAATAGAATTACCTATTTGTTGCCTATTTATTTGTCAGAAGAAGTTTAAGGAGGTGAAGTTGTACAATGGCATAAAGCAGAATGGTAGAGTCACAGCATACCCAGCTTCAAGTCAACATCAGCAAAGAAAATGATAAAAAGTATGTTGGAAGAAACTAAAGAAATTTATAGAGCTCAGTCTGACCAGTAAAAGCAATTAAACAACAGAGATCGTCAGCTTCTTCAAAACATGTTGGAGCATCAATGCCAGCTGGCAGCTTTGCATCAGTAAACAGTCATGCTGGTAGGGAAAGGGGGAGGCCCATTTAGAAAAATGATACATAAAATAAACAAAGGCATAAGATTTGAAGGGTCAGGATCTGATGAGTTTGCATACTGAGATTCATAAGTAGGTAGGTTCATAGGTTCATAGGTAGGTACTAGGCTATTGGCACTAGGGCCTACATAAGCCTAGCCAAAAAGGTACCCTGGTTTCGCCACCCAAGAAAATTATTTTCCTGTGCCACAGAGGTGATCCGCAGGGTGAATTTCCTATTTCCCATCCAATCATCAAGATTTTTCTTGAAGAGTGCTAATGAGGAGCTTTGTTTGATATAGATAGGTGGTTTGTTCCAGAGTATGGGAAGTCTCTGGGACAGGAATCTATCCCTCCAGCATGTTCTGTTTATTGTGGTGACAAGGTTTATGTCCCTAGAGCATCTAGCTTGGAGGGATTGGGATTTCTTTAAGTGGAGCATGTCCAACAGCTCTGGGTTTGATATAGCTTTGTATGTTAGGCAGAGATCGCCTCTGAATAGGCGATATGCAATGGAGTAAAGCTGGCGTTTTTTGAGATGGTCTGCGCAGGGCATCTGTTTGAGGTCAGTAATCCTCTTTGTGAGGTATTTCTGTGGCCTTTCCAGTTGTAGATATGTTGTGAGGTACATAGCAAAAGGGGCATTGTACTCTATAATGGGTCTAATGAGTGATGAGTAGAGGGGAACAATTACCTCTTTTTTCCTGGATGAGAAACATTTTGTGATAAGATGTGCCACGTAGAAGGATTTCCTGACTACTGTGGTGATTATCAAAGGAGAGACTACTGTCCACCTGTGTCCCAAGGTCTTGTATCACACTTTTGGTGTTAAATAGACTACCACCTATGTGGTAGCTCATGGGTACACAGTTTTTACCAAAGGGGATGACAATGCACTTTTTGGCATTAAGCTTGAGGCCATGGCTTTGGCACCAGGCATCTGTCTCAGTGAGACTCTTTTGTAGGATGTCCACATCATTAAGAGTTTTGATTATGGCTCCTAGTTGCAGTCATCTGTGAACTTCATTAACTAAAGACCTTCTGTGTTATCCTGTACTTCAGAAAAGTGGATACCAAACAGGAGAGGACCCAGGACTGATCCCTGTGGTACTCTATTTGTCACTGGTCTGAAGTAGGATTTGGAGTCTGCTACTTTCACAGTGTGGGTTCTGTCAGTGAGCCAGTTGGCAACCGATCTTGTGACATAGGGATTTATACCTAGTTTAGTGAGTTTATCTATAATTCCAGAGTGGGGGATGGTGTCAAAAGCCTTGACGAGATCTGGATAGGCTGTGTGAACCACCTTACCCTCATATATGGCTTTGGTGACTGCTTCAAAGAAGTCTATCAGGTTTAGGAGACATGATCTGCCTTTTACAAACCTGAACTGGGTGGGGTCCAGAGTTTGGAGATTATCAATGTCTTTGTTTATAAGTTCCATGATGATACATTCCATGGCCTTGCAGACCAGGCTCATTAGGCTAATGGGGTGGTAGATCCCATGGTCTGTGGTGGCTCCCCTTTTGTGGAGTGGGATAACCATCGCTGTGCACCATTCAGTGGGCACAAAGTCTGAGGTGAGGCTATGATTGAACATGGTGCTTAGGTGGGGGTGCCAGTTCATTCTGTAGTTCATGTAGAATGTAGCCTGGGATGTTGTCAGGTCCCATGGATGTTGTGTTCTTGGCTTTGGAGAGTGTGGTTTTTACCTGTGCAGCCGTGATTACAGGAACTTTGCATTCTTCCGGTATAGAGATGGGCCCTTTAGGGAGTGAGAGGTAGATAAAGCTAGCACTGAACCTATCTGCCAGGATGTTGGCAATATCTGTTGGTGCTGTATATTTAGTGCCATTGTGCTGTAACTCAGAGCAGATCTGAATGTTGCCATTGATATTCTTGACATAGCTATAGAATGCTTTGTGGTTGTCTTTAGAATCAGTGGTGATTTTGTTTTCGTAGCTAGCTTTGGAGGATTTTATGAGGGATCTCAGCTTCTTACTGAGGCTCACCAGGCAGTTCCTCCAATCATCAGATTTTACTCTTTTTTCCAACAGTTTCTTTCTTCTCTTGTAGAGTTTGTTTATGGCAGGGGACCAACAGATTGGTTTCCTTTTTTGGAGGATAGCATCTTGGTTCTGTTAGGGATAGCATGATCCATGCAATTGTGTAAGTGCTTATAAAGTCCATTTGTGTAGGATTCAGCAGTTGTACCTCTATTGTCCATTTGCATAGGTGTCATGAAGTTTGCCATTTCTGTCTAAAGAAGCATGAAGTTGGCTTTAGAGAAATTTATTTATGGTGGTTTCCCTAATGGGAGGTGGGGGCTGGATGTGGATGTCTAGGGTGATTAGCTTGTAGTTGGATCTGACCAACAAGGAATTGACCTCTGGTGTGGAGCACCAGTTGCCCATGTTGGTAATGACCAGGTCTAGGATATTGCTGCCCCTGGTGGGGGTGTGGATAAGTTGATCCAAGGCATTGGAATTTATGAATTCCAGAAAACGTTGAGAAAAAGAGTTGGTACATGAGTAGTTTTCCCAGTTAATGGTGGGGTAGTTGAAATTGCTCATTATTAGGGTGTTGGGTTGTACCCTAATATTTTCCAGTGTGTCAAGAAATGAGGAGTGGGAATCCTGGGGCATGCTGGAGGATCTGTAGCAAGTTACAGTTTGGATTGCAGTCTTGCCCAGAGTTAGGTGCATTTGGATAATCGTTGATGCATTATGCTGAGCAACTAACCTGAAGGAGTGAATGTCCTTAATGAATATGGACATGCCTCTGCCTTTAGTGTTTCAATCCAGGCTAGGTGGCTGAAAGGTGTGGTATGAATTATATCCTGGTAATGCAGGGATGTTCTCTAGAGCCTTGAACCAGGTCTCTGTCACTGCACAGATGTCGATGTTCTCCTCAAGTGAATGCATTTTGAGGTTTAGACTTTTAGCATTGAGTAGCATTACCCTCAGATTTTGCTTGCTTGTACCTGTTATGGTGTTAAATTTGTCATTGGAACCTTGCCTAAAAAAGGCATTATAGGGGTGGCAAGAGCCATAGCCAGTATCCAGAATCCCAAGGCTGACAGGTGCAGGCCATCTCTGGCAAAGCATTGTGGTCTATTGATCATGTCATCTCAGGCAGACAGATACTGGATCCCCCCTAGAATGACACCAGAAGCTTAGGCAATTGTTGAAGTCAATCATTTTGTCCTTGTACTGTGGTATAATTATGGGTGATGGCAGGATGCTACTCAGGTCTAGGCTCATATCTGCCTGGGCTACAAGATCGGAGAGCTCCTCCGTGTCTCTTTTCATGTAGTCCAGGGAGGTATGTCTCAGGTCATTCACACCAACATGGACAATGACAGTGTCATATTTGTACTTGTTGTGGAGTGACCTGAGTGTGTGCATTATGTGGCAGATCCTGGCACCTGACAGGCAGCTGACAGTAACTTTCTCTTTATTTAGCCTGGTGAGTGGAACATCAGTGTGCCTAACTATAGAGTCACCTGTGACTAGAGTGTTGGGTACGTTGTTATGCCTTATGGGCTGTGGTTGAGTGGCACACTGAGTTTGTGGGCTATGTGTCATTTGGGTTGTGTTGGGGGGGGTAGAGGTTGCTTGCTTTTCTACTTTGGAGGTCTCTTTTGCTTGACCAGATTTTTATTGAGAGCCTCCATGAATGTAGGTGTGTGCTTTGTGTTTCTATGTGTGTGTTTTGGTGGTCTATGTTTTCAGGGACTATGTGATGAGTGTGGTGTGGTGCAAGTGTTTACCTTCTCCTCTTGACTGTCTAGTCTAGTCTTGAGTGAAGAGAGCTTTGCTTCCATTTTGGCTATATAAGTGCATCTCTCACAGGTTGTAGCATTGCCCCAAGATGCCCAGATTCATCTGGTAGACAGGAGAAAACACCAGAAGCTGATCCTTAGACATGCCTGGATTGGTGCTTATTTATTAAGTACTAAAAACTGTTTTCCTCTAGACAAGTGAGGAAAGTTGAGTGCTGTAGTAATTTGGAGCTTATTTAGTGCTTACAACAAGTTCTGAACAAGTGCTGAGTTAAAAAAAAACAGATTTGAGTGCTAAAACTAAATAACTGGCTAGTTCTAAGGGAAAAATTGAAGAGCAGACTTTATTGCGCTGGGAATAGTTTGACCCTAGCAAAGCAGTGATGCATAAAGTGTATTTATTTATTTTTTTAATAGAACAGTAGCAAATGAGCAAACTGATTTAAACAAATTAACCAATTAACCAATAAAAAGCTAAATCCTGAGCCCCATTCTAGTAGTCTTCGATCAGACAAGTTCTAACTGCACACTCCTGCCACTAGGGTGCAGGGGAACCTTCTCCAAAAAAGATGGTCTGGATTAGTGCTCAAGTTATACAAACAAAGCTAGATTCAGCAGGTCTGAATTTAGTCTATGCTACAGCAAACAAGGTGTACCAGTTTCAGAAATAAACAGTTAAAATAAGCAGGAACAATAAGCCTTTAACCAGAAGCACCCAGTTCAGAAGGGCAGAATCTACCCTCTCCTCCCACAAGAGTGCAGACCACACTTTCTTAATGTAAAATAACTGGCCCAAAGCCCAAGTGTTTAAATGAGAACTAATACACTTTTAGAATAACAGACACTAAGCCTTCAATCAGCAACTCCCACCTTAGAAGGATGCAAGCTACCTGTCCTGCCACAACAGTACAGACCACAGACCTTCTTAATGTAAAACAACTGGTCTGAAGCCCAAGTGCTTCAACCAAAGACTTAGAATAACAGTTACAATTTAATCAGGCTAATAAAAAGAAGCAATAAATGAAGCAGAATAAATGCAATTAAGTACTTTTAAGAACAAGCAGCAAAAGCAAAATAAAGTAATAAAGTAGGAAGAAACACAAATACAGTAAAAACAGATGAATAAAGTACATTTTTATATAACAAGAAAAAGCAAGCAAACTGATTTAAACAAATTACCCAATTAACCAGTAAAAAAGCTCAAAACTGAGCCCTGTTCCATCAGTCTTCAATCAGACGAGTTCTAACTGCACACTCCTGCCATTAGGGTGCAGGGGAACCTTCTCCAAAAAAGATGGCCTGGATTAGTGCTCAAGTTCTACAAACAAAGCTAGATTCAGGATGCCTGAATCTAGTCTATGCTACAGCAAACAAGGGTCACCAATTTCAGAAAGAAACAGTTCAAATAAGCAGGCACAATAAGCATTTAAACAGAAATTCCCAGCTCAGAAAGGCAGAATCTAGCCTCTCCTCCCACAAGAGTGCAGGCCACAAACCGTCTTAATGAAAAATAACTGGCCTGAAGCCCAAGTGCTTAAACCAGAACTAATACACTTTTAAAATAACAGACACTGAGCCTTCAGTCAGCAATTCCCAACTTATAATGATGTAAGTGACCTGTCCTGCCACAACAGTGGAGACCACAATCCTTTTTAATGTAAAAGTACTGGTCTGAACTCTGAAGCCCAAGTGCTTAAACCAAAAGGCTTAGAATAACAGGTACAATTTAATCAGGCTACTACCAAGCAGTAATAAATGCAGTAGAATAAATACAACTGAGTACTTTTAAGAAGAGTCAAAAGCAAAATAAAGTGAATTTTTTTTAGTAAAGTGCAAGGAGAGAGGAAGGAGGAGCAGAAGAAAAATTCAAGGTTAAGAACCTAAGGGGGTTGGCTTTCTGAAATGTTCTTTCTGTATTAAGTAGCGTGAGCACCAGACTGGGAGGGGTGTCCCATATCAAATTTACAGCAGGGGTGGGCAAGTGCAAAGCCACCAACTATAACAACACCACAAGAATAGGGTGGCAGGGGGAAAACAGTTTCAGGACAGATGGGAAACAGAAAACAATGCCAGAAAATATATAAAATACTTCAATCAGGCAAAAAAAAATAATTCAGTCAGACAAAATTAAGACAATGCAAAACTATGAAAGGTTAAAATGCCAAGAAATACACTTATCAATAGCAGATTGTTTGAGAATCAAACTCCAGCTAGAACACCATCGGTTTCCAACAGTGTATGCAGGAATTTACAAACATAAACTATTTTTAAATCAGCGAGCCTTGAAGCAATCAGATAGCACAAAAGCTCTTAGACCCAGTTTTATAAACACCACCACAGGAATAGGGGGAAGCAGTTTCAAGACAGATGAGAAACAGAAAACAATGCCAGAAACTATATAAAATAATTCAGTCAAGCAAAAACATAATTCAGTCAGGCAAAATTAAGACAATGCAGAAACCTGAAAGGTTAAACTGCCAAGAAATATACTTATAAATCAGCGATATATTTCCAGATTGTTTGAGAATCACACTTCAGCCAGAACACCAGGAGTTTCCAACGGTTTATCTGAGACTTTATAACTGAGGTTTGGTAACAAATCAATTCATCCAGGGACATCTTCAGAAAGGGGTTAGATAAATATATTAGTGGGAGATAAGAGGGTGGGTGGCTGAATGGGTTAAATGGGAAGGAGGGATGATTGGGAGGAAATGAGGTAAAAGAGGAGGATCTTAAGGGGTTTAGACTAGTGAAGCTGGGTAAGCTATTGCAATTTGGTGAGAACTTGCTACGAAGCAGGTTTACGTCCGAGATGACTGATAGGAACTTTGATGGTCAGGTAGGCCTTGGAGTTAATGGTGATATGAAAAGTGAGGCAAGTATGGTGGTACAGTATTTCCTTCCTTTCTTTCTTAACAATAGATTTTCAAACCTAGTGTAGTTCAAATTCTGATACTTGTACCTTGCGGGTTTCTGAGTTTACTACAGTTAATTTAGCAAGGGGTGGGATGCCTGGTGTAGGTTATATAAATACAGACTAAATTAATTTCAACATTAATATGTTGCCTTTGTAGGTGTAAATGAGGAGGTGCACTGCCTCACTGTAATGGGTTAAAAGGGTAGTTATTATTGAAATTCTTTCCATTTATTCTTTCACCTTCAGTTTCAGTAATTTATTGGTAGGTGAGTAAATTAGGGTGGTTAAGCAACAGCGTATTAAGGCCTTACCTGTCAACTGTTCAGATTTTGAGCACTGGGTTTAGTGGTTAAAGTTGGCTTATCGGGTTTACAGTTGATGAGGTTTGCATGTACGGATGGGTTCCTTATTTAAGCAAGTACCTTTTGCACACATTTTAATGTTTTTCCTCATTGAGATATGATTTCAACTAGGGGTTATTGGGTAGTAGTACTGAAATTCCGACAGCCATAATTTTGGAGATGTGTTGAGTAATGTGCAAGCATGTGCAGTTTATTTATTTCTTTAGCACATTTATGTGTGGTAAGTTCTTTGAGGGCGAGAAATAGGGGAGAGCATGGCATGCTGCTCTGGTTGTCACTGCTTTGCTGTCAGGGCTGAGTACTGAAGCCTTATATTGTTTTAGTTTTTCTTTTTGAAAGGGTTTCTCTGGTTGCTCTGTTGCCTTCTGAGGTTTTGCCATTTCACAGGGAGCTGAACGGGGAGAGGGGAGGGCTGAGTGTTGCAATTACTGGCTCGCATGTTTGGTCCCTTCAGAGTGTGACAGGCATTTCAGTTTTGGCTTTGAACCCTTTGTGGAATCCAGGCTGCACAGGGCTTGTTGTTTGTCCACCTTCTGTGTTTGGAAGATCAATATTTTATATATTAAAAAAAAAAGAAGTCATCTTTGTTTTGGTTTTGTCCCACTTGGATTCATGGCCTTGTCTGGATGCTTCCTCTGAGAGTTTGGACAGTATGATGGCTGCCAAGCTGTGCGATCCTTTGTAGGGTTTTGTCGTGGCCTGCAAAAAAAAAAAAACAGAGAGAAGGGGTGCATTTGTTGGCTCCTTTTTAGGCTTATAGGACCAAGGCTTAGTAGTTGTTTTGAATGCTTCTGTGCTGGTCGGCTACATGTTGTGGTTGTCAGTGATGTTCCTTTTGGAGCATTTTCGGTGCTGTCAGTGCATTATATATGCTGCTTGTCTCCATTTGTGAACTTGTTGGGGTGTAGCAGACTTTTGGGAGTTGAAGGCACTGATGGCCAGAGGGATGTATGGTGCTTATTCCTGGTGGTTATGTTGGGTCTTTGCGGTGACCAAGTGGTATGTCTAGGTTTAAGTTATTTGGCAGGCTGTGAGGCACCTGCGTTTAGCTGTTACTCTCACGCATGCACAGGTAATGCTGTTGAGGTCTTACAGCATACCTCTCAGCCATACAGAGTTTCACTAAAGGTCCAAATTTTTGCCCCTATTTATGGTCCATTTTTCACAGAATTGGGCCTTCTGGCAAATAACTGGCGAATCTTTCAAGTCTGAAGTTGTAAAATAATGACAGTGATTTACATTTTAAACAATGTTTTAAACATCATACTATTCTAAATTCATATTAATGCAAACACTGTTATTCTATCAACTTCCAGAGTTTGTAACAGGGGTGAGTACTTGGTGTTAGAGAACAAGTTTGGCAGGTTGTGAGGTACCAAGAGTGGCGGTTGTACTCTACTCATGGGCGGTGAGGCAGTAACCACCATACATTTCAATTGCTCAGATTTTAAACCATATGGTGGTCTGTTCTTCATAAATGTTTCAGTTTCTGGATGCAGGTTCTAAATGTTACATATTTCTTCTAAATGTTTGATTTCCTGGCTAATTACTGGAACTGTTGAAGGCGTGTAGCGACTGAATGGTGAAGTACATTGTTTTTCGGACTTCGTATCCTTCAGAAATATAACAGATGAGAGGATCTGGTTGTTTTGGCAGCTTTCAGGGTTAGTGGGACTAGTGTACAAAAGGTGTCCCAATCCCCCACTCCATTTCCTTCAGGCTTTGTCAAGATTTTGCACTCGGTATACCTCCTAACTGTACAAATTTTGCAGAATGTCTCCAATGTGGGCCCATTTCTCATAAAATTAAGGCTTGCTGTCAAATTAATACCAAATCATTATGGACTCATGTTTGAGGATAATAACAGACACTTGAGGTTTAGACTTTCTACCTTTTATAGAGTTCATGTTAATGCAAACAATGTTCCAGCAACTTGCTAGGTTAGAGTTATATTTGAAAGTTGTCCCTGGTTTTGGGCCTTTGTCTCACTTATTTGTGGTACGGTTCAGATTTTGTGCTAAGGGGTTCAGAAGTATGGCTATAAGAGGTTGAGATGTATGGTAACCATTGAGGGTGAAGGGGAAGAGCCTTGGGGAGCTACTCTTCTGGGATTTCCAATTAACTCTTAACCTTCCATCTCCAAAGTGGAGGACATCATGCAGTGGGAAGAAGGGGGCATGAAGTGAAACACAAAATATTAATAGCGGGTTATTTATAAAATATTAATAGCGAATTAGCAAGGTTAACTAGGCGGGTCACAGGAGGGTTAAAGTAGGTTGCTCACTTGTATAATATAAAATAGATATTAAAACAAAGTTACTGAATTATATTGAATTATTATGATCAAGTTAGATTTACCATGCATATCTGTAAGGAATTCCTGATAAAGATTGCTGGCTCCTGGGGGTTGAATTTTGGGAAGTGTGAACTTCTGAGACTCTTAATGAGGTGCATATCATCTGTGGGGTGGGGGGTCATATATATTAAAAAAGGTGGGGACAAGTGGAAGGAAGGCAGTTTGGAATGAGGTATGGGGGATTTGTGCATATTAACGGTAGGAATAGGCAA
This sequence comes from Protopterus annectens, assembly GCF_019279795.1. NCBI lineage: Eukaryota > Metazoa > Chordata > Ceratodontiformes > Protopteridae > Protopterus > Protopterus annectens. Next base: position 1,043,495,718 of record NC_056744.1, on the reverse strand, counting down.
GAGTTTTGGCTTGGAAATGTGATTTTATTGTTTATTTATTTACTTCTCTTTAATTGCTGCATTACTTATCATATTTTTCATTTGGTAGATGTTGCACAGGTAAGGAAAGCAGCAGTCAAGTGACACTGTTTGCAGGGGAGCTACTCATCGGCAGAGCAGATTGCGGAGGTGTAGAATTGAGGGAGCTGTGGTTGGTGACCTGAAGGAAGAGGGTTCGGAATTGATGGAGCCTGTTGCAATGGCTGCCCCAGTCGCTTGGGTGGTGCACAGTGAAATCAGAGATGAATGAGTGCTGAGTGAGCAGCGGTCAGTGCTCTGATGAAATGACTTTGAGGTAATGGATTCTCACTGTGGATTTTGATTGTTGGAGTGGTGCACAACGGATTGCACTGGAAGGTATGTTTGGGGCAAGGTAATGCAGGGCTATGGGTTGTGTTGAAGGAGTTTGGAGTTTACAGGTGGGTTAGAATCACAGCAATCATAGGAGCATAGAAAGCTATGAGGTTAATGGTTTTAGGGCCCTTGTAGGCTAGTCAAGTTTAATACCTTATCTCCACATAGGTTTATAGGTTCATAAGTTCATACTAGGCTATCTGCCCTAGGGCATTTATAAGCCTAGCCAGAATGTGTTTGGCTTTCGCCACCCATTTTAAATAAATTTTGCTATGCCCTTTTTCGAGGTTAGTATACTGTGCCTCTGTCTAACAGTGACACAGAAATGATACCTGGGGTAAACCTATGATCTCCCATCCACTCATCAAGATTCCTCTTGAAGAGAGTCAATGAGGGACTCTGCCTAACCTGGACTGGGATTTTATTCCAGAGTGAAGGGAGCCTCTGGGTTATGAATCTGTCCCTCCAGCATGTCCTATTTATTTCAGTGCTGAGGTTCAAGTCTCTCGAGCACGTAGCTCGATGGGATTTGGATTTTCTGAGTTGCAGCATGTCCATTAATTCCGGGTTGGATATGGCTTTATACGTCAGGCACAGATTGCCTCTGAACAGGCGGTATGCCACTGAGTAGAGCTGGAGTTTCTTTAACCAGGCAGCATATGGCATCTGTTTGAGCCCTTTGATCCTCTTGGTGAGGTACTTTTGGGGTCTTTCCAGTTGCTGCAGGTGTCTGGTAAGGCACATCCCAAAAGGGGCATTGTACTCAATTATGGGCCTGATGAGGGATGAGTAAAGAGGCACGATGACCTCCCCTGATCTAGATGTGAATCCCTTCATGATTAGGTGGGCTATATAAAATGTTTTTCTAACCACTTTGGCCATGTGGTTGTCAAATGAGAGATTGCTATCAACTTGGGTCCCCAGGTCCCTAATTACTTCTTCTGTACTTAATGGATTACCACCTATGTGGTAATTTGTGGGCACTTTGTTTTTGCCAAAGGGGATGACTATACACTTTTGGCATTTAGCTTGAGGCCATGGCTCTGGCACCAGTTGTCTGTTTCTATGAGGCCCTTTTGGAGGATGCTTGTGTCAGCTGGAGAGTCGATTATGGCGCCCAGTTTGCAGTCATCTGCGAACTTGGTCAGCCACAGTCCTTCCGTGTTGGCCTGTACCTCCGAGACATATATACCGAACAAGAGAGGTCCCAGGACTGAGCCTTGTGGGACACCACTTGTAACTGGTTTGGAGTCTGACATGGCTCCAGCAATTCTAACCATGTGGGTTCTGTCCTTGAGCCAGTTTGCAATCCATCTAGTGACATAAGGGTTTATATTTAAGCTGGTGAGCTTATCTATAATGCCTGAGTGGGGTATTGTATCGAAGGCTTTTGCAAGGTCCAGGTAGGCTGTGTGGACCACCTTCCCCTCGTTAATCACCTTGGTGACTGTTTCAAAGAAATCAACCAGGTTTAAGAGGCAGGATCTGCCCTTAACAAAGCCGAACTGGGTAGGATCCAGTGTCTGTAGGTCCCCAATATCTTTATTTATGAGGTCCATGATGATCCTTTCCATAGCTTTGAAACCAAGCTAGTCAGGTTTATGGGGCAATAGTTTCCAGGATCCATTGAGGCGCCACCTTTATGGAGAGGGACCACTGTTGCTGTTTGCAACTCTTTGGGCAAATATCCTGTAGTAAGGCTGAGATTGAACAGTAGTTTTATGTTTGGGTTTAGCTCTTCTTGGAGTTCATGTAGGATGCAGCCTGGGACACTGTCTGGTCCCATTGATGCTGTGTTTTTTGCTTTGGAGAGGGCGGCTCTTACCTGAGCATCTGAGATGTCAGGGGGGCAGCACTCTGCTGGGATAGATATTTGCCCTTTTGGTGGGGGGGGAGTTTGAGCTGAACCTCTCAGCTAGGATGTTGGCAATGTCTGTGGGTTCAGTGCATTTTTTGTCATTTTGGACTAATTCTAAGCATATCTGGGAATTACCACCCAGGTTCCTAACATAACTAAAGAAAGCCTTGTGATTATCCTTAGTGTCCTGTGCAATTTTTTCTCTGGAAGCTGGCCTTAGACAATTTTATGAGTGCCCATTGTTTTTTGCTAATAGTGATCAGTGATGCCTTCCCTTTTTGGGATTTTGCTGCATGATTTAGTAGCTTCCTCCTTCTAATGTATAGTTTGTTTATGGCTGGGGTCCACCAGACAGGACGTCTGCCTTTGGAGGATTGGGTCTTGGTTTTATTTGGGGTCGCATGATCCATGCATTACTGAAGGTGTTCATAGAATGATTTTATAAAGGATTCTGTGGTGTACATACAGCTCCTATTGTCCTGCAAGGGACAAAGGTGAAACTCTGGGATAAATTTAGTTACCCATCTAGTTGGAAAGAGAGATAAGGATGCTTTCATGTATATGTGGGTATATATGTATATGTATGTGTGTGTATGTGTGTATTATATGTGTGTGTGTGTGTGTGTGTGTGTGTGTGTGTGTGTGTGTGTGTGTGTGTGTGTGTGTGTATATATATATATATATATATATATACATATACATACATATATATATATATATATATATATATATATATATATAGGTGGATATATGTGTATGTGTAGATATGTGTGTATATGTATATATAATATGTATATTAGGTGGGTGTTTTCTAAGACTTGTTTTTTTGGGGAGTTATGGGTTACTGCAGTTACATGTCGGCCAGTTTAAGTGGGCTGCCTGGGTTGGGATTAATAAGTTGGTGTAGTTTATAATTGTGCTGCTTTTGGGCTAATTCACTGAGATGACCGTTGGGGCAGATGGTTAGGGTTGTTCATCCGGATTTGCATCTTGTTTACACATTTTATAGGGGGTGTTGGGTTTGGGGGCATAATTTGTGGGGGATTGTTGCGGTTTGGTGGTGGAGAGGATGGAGGGACAATTGAGGATGCTGAGTAGTTGGAGTTTCAGTTTAATATTGAGTAGGTTTACCGGGTGTTGCAGATCAGGGTTCACTTCGGTTGGGTAAGATGGCAGTGAGAGGGGTTGTGTTGTCTGTTTGCAGAGGTGAATCACATTGCATTAAGGTTAAAGGCTTGCTGCAGGAGTTTGGGGCACATCTTTATAAGTTAAACATATGGTAGGGCAAGGGTAGCTTAGTTAGGTGGGTTATAGTGGTTGATTAGAAGAATTTTGATGGAAAGATTTAGTTATGGTTTTGGAGCAAGGTAAGACAGTTCAGTTGGTCAGGAGGATGTAGATATGACTACTTCAGTTGCATGAATGACAAGACTGAGTGAATTAATTTGGTTAGTGGTTATTGGTTGAAGGGTCAGGGTAGGTTGAGAGGGAAGATGGACTGACTTTAACTATTGTCAGGATGAGGTGTGTTATGGGCATTGGTGTTGGGATATGGAGTTCAGGGGTACAGTTGCTATGGTATTTATCTTATGAAGGTATTTAATTATTCCAAAAGTGTTTTGAGGATCAGCAAAGGCTAGGATGGTCATTATGTGATACGCTTATACTGGATAGTTGGAGGGATGGCAGGATTGCTTTTGGACTTTATGATATAGGGCTGCTGCTAGGTTGATGGTAGACAATTGCCATTGCGTGGTTTCTGGCGGCATTGGGTTTAATATTTTGGTGTTGCCTAGGGCAGGTAATGTCCAGAGGCTCATTATGAGGTTAATCTTGGTAGTGGGAATGAGTGAGACGTAACTTACTATACAGAAGTTATGCAAAAGTTATGGTTATTATTTTAGTATTGGGAAAGAAATCATTGGTTTAACCATTAGACAAGTGGTGGCTTTCACTGCTTATATGACAGGACTTTTGGGGTTGCTGATAGGAATTCATTTGGGTTGTAGAGAATATGAGTACACCGAATGATGTTTGGCTGAAACATCCCTCCCCTTTGCTATGGGTGGTTAGGTTGTGAAATTCTGGTAGGAGAGAGGGGGAGCAGCCTGGTCAGGCTGGTGGGCAGAGAATAGAATGGGCTTTCCCTCTTCTGTTCCCCCTCTGGTGTTGGACATTTAAGTGGTAAATATAAACGAATGGAGTTAAGGATGCTGCTTATTTTGGTTGGAGGTGTAATTCAATAAATGGTATATGAAGAGAGTTGTTAGATGCTGTTTCATAAGTAAAGTAAGTGAGTCGAGGTATGGACACTGCTTATTGGCTCAGGATGAGTAAGGTCACGCTGTCCTGACTTATTTGTTTGTATGTGTAATTCAATAAATGGTATATGAAGTGAGTGGTGGGACACTGCTTCATAAGTAAAGTAAGTGAGTGGAGGTATGGATGCTGCTTACTGGGTCAGGATGAGTGAGGTCATTTGGTGTGAGGTGTGTTTATTGAAGGGGACCGGGACAAATAATACCTAGAGTACTGCAGACCATAAGGCAATTCAGGGAGTGGAAGTCCTTCCTGTTTAAATATCTGTGGCATTTGGACAAGATGGAACCTTGATATCAATGATTATGCAATTTGTGGTATCCAAGACATTAAAAATCGGTTATCTTGTAGAAGGTCAGCATGGATTCCTTCCCATTTGTGGTGTCCTGGGGAACCAGACATTCCCCTCCACATGTTGTAGCACAATATCAAGGAGCTGATTTAGTGTTTGCAGTATTGACACCTACAATGTCCTTAGAATAAAGCCTGTGGGTCATTTAAAGTTGTGTGCAGTTAGGATGGTTAATGTTACACATACCTTTGAGACTACATGAATGTTCATTCTGCATTCCGCTTGATTCTGTTTGTGAGTGACACAGTTTGACTAGGTCTCTTACAGTACACCTGTCAGCTCAGAAATGGTCCAGTATCTGTTGTTTTGTTACGTGGTTGTAAGTCAAACTCTGCCTGTACTTCCTCCATTGGCACATATGGCTGTGATGTGCAATACTGTGAACACTTGATCCTGAAGTTATCAACAAGTTGCTGTTGTACTGCTGCTTCAATTCCTAGCATAGTTGCTGACATGTACACTATGAAGCATAGTATTCAAGATGGGTAAGTACAGCTATTCAGAGCTGCCTTTTTATTTGTCTACAAATCAGACCACTTTTTGGGGACCTTTATTTGCATATTCCATGTATCTCATTTGCATGGAGTTGGTCATTGTAACTAAGTAGTCATTGGTATATGCTACATATAGTTCTAGTTTTACAACTGCGGGATCCCACATTCATAGTCTTTGAATAACTTACAGTTTCATCAGGTCTTCTTCCCAACGTAATTTGAGCTGTGCACTGTTACCCTTCTAAAAATCACAGCCTTCAAAAATAGCAAAGGAAATGACTTGCTAAGATTACTGACCCACTGAATCAATAATGATAAAATGCTGTACCCACGTGGTTTGCATTTGATTTAGATGTTTTGTTGTTGTTGTTCTTTTATCCATGTTAATCTTCCTGTTTGAACATTTCTCATTAGTGACAAGTGATGATTTCTAGGGCCAAGTTATAGTATAGAGGAAGGTTTCACAATCAGTCATTGTAGCAGTTTGCAACGTAGTTGGCATGGAAATCATGCATGGAAAGACAGCAAATGGTACTGTTTTGATGTAATATTTAGTCTCTTTACAAATTGACAGTCTAGATAAATGGCATGAATCAGATCTTTAAAACTCGTATGAAACTTTTGACCCTAACAATATATAGGGTCTCCTTATCTTATAAAAAAAAAAGCATGCAGGTCAGTAAGTTATTGCAAGGCAACTGCAGAATTGTACCCGCAAATTTTCTGCAATTTTCAACTTGTTTTCTAGACAAAATCTAAAATTTTAGCTGTTACAGCTCCTACTTATGCATGCAAACTAATCTAATGAAAAATGGAAACATGTTAACGAAATAGTGCAGTATACGATAAAACATGTGACACTACAGATATGACGAGATATATGATAAGAGAAGCCATAGTCAACTATTTTCAAGTGGTTTTATTGTAAGAGAGGTTCTATTATTCTTGACTATGTGTATAAGTTCTTGATCAAATAAACAACATGTTAAAGCAGCATTTATACAGAAGTACTGCAAATTGGAGTAAGACGTGCCATTTAGACGAGATACATTTCAGTGTAAAGTATACATGAATATCCAAATGGCAATAAGCTGTGCAGCTAAGTAGCTAGTGTCCTCTCTGTGGAAATCAGAGCAATAATAAAAGGCTGCAAACCAACCTCAGTGAAGTACTTTGACAAGTATGTTTAAAAGCAAGGGATTACCTATGTGCAGGCTAGCATGACTCTCAAGAGACTAGATGGTAACTTGTAACCTGAGTTGGCACATGATGAAGCACACTGCCAGAAAAAAAAAACGCATAGCAATGACTTATACACAGTGGAAGCACATGCTGTCTGGTGTGATTAATGCTATTCAATTGTATTTAAGGGAAGTTCAGGTTTGGCAGTTACTGAAAAGCATTAAGGCTATGAACTGTCAACAAGCTGCTTACTATAGTCCAGGGTTTGATTCCTTTATCTGTTTACTGTCTGACTCTGAGTAAGTGAATTCACCTGAAAGTGCTCTGAAGCAATTGAGAAATTGATGTAGGCTCCTAGAAGGTCTCCTGGATCACATAACTAGTAACTACATGTTAACTTAGGAGCCTATAAAACCATACGATATAGGAAGGCAAAGCAAGCAAATATATATGCAGCAGAGAAGCATAAAGGAAAAACAGCTATGGGTAAGATAGGACATTTTTTTTCTGTAGAATAAGTACTCAATTTTAAATAATTGGCAAGAGACTACATGATGGGAAAGGTGATAGGAAACTTGAGGAGGAAAGATAGGGAAGAGAATTAGTGAGGATACATCAACAAAACAAATCTGTAGAGCTAAATAAGAATATATGTGCACGCACTAGAACATGGAGATGTAGTGAGCAGAGACTAGCAGAGGGTGAAACAATGGTGATAAGGAGAACAGGACAATGCGCATGGACTGGGTTGCTGCATAATGGGATGGTAATGCACCTGGCTGCACAGAGGCTGTGTGCATAGTTAGTATGCTGGCTGCTGACCAGCCCAGAGAAATATCAGTGTGTCACATTGGCTAGATGGGACAGTTCAGGATGGATGATAGCAGGGACCACAATTTACACCGATGGCCAAATTGCATGGTTAAACTGGATGAATTTATTTGGAATGTGTTCCTGGAGTGGAATTGCAACTACCAAGTTGGTCATTTCAGGAACAAATACCTCCCACACATTCAGCTGCACTGATATCTGAACCACAGCAGGTGATTCAGTAGCAATTGTTTATATTAGGACACTCCAGGATGTACAATAGTAAGTACCACACCTGGAGTGAGTTGAGTGGCCCTTATAATGTTAGACCTCTTATTTTCTAAGTAATAAATGTTCTTGCAGAAAGCGATATAGAAAAAAAAGTGTAACATCTATCAGGAGGAAGTTAATGCTGCCAACACCCCAAAAGGACTGCACATCAATTAAAACTAGGTAAAGCAGGGGGTGCAGAGGACCAGTAGCCCCCTTGCTGGATGTGTGGTACTGTCTTTTACTGACATTAGAGTTTCCATTTTTTTATAGTTTAACCTTATTAAATGCTTTAATGTTTCAAAATGTAATGAATTAGAATAACAATAAAAAAACTGTGCCAAAAACACTTAACTGGCAGTCCCATCAGGGTGTCAATTAAGTTGGCACCACCCATGCCTGCACAAAACAATCACCAATTCAGCTAATATGCCTGCATAGCAGAGGTTGGAACTCTCTCCAAGCAAGGAACTCCCCATCCAACAAACATACCACAACTGCAATCACAAGTATAGCAGGGTCCAGTAGTGACTAACAAGCTTGCTCTTCATTGGCATCACCATGATCTGTAGTAAAGAGTTACAATGAGAAGAATGAAGTAAGTCAAATATATTTTACAGTTAATACATAAAAACTCAGCAAGTAATGCACAAATGAACCCCACTCCGCAAAAAGTCTCAGATGCCTCCTGGAGCAGCTAACATGGTTGTCCTCTTACTCTGCCCATGTTGAAAGACAAGTAGAGCAAAGCATTACTTTCACATATTTTTGGAAGTACAAAACTTCATCCCTGCATGTATGTGCACTGTAACATAAGCCTAAAAATGTACCCATTTTCTCACAATTATGCCGCAGTCTCATGTGTACTTGCAAAGTTGTAGAAGCCTGAGAATGTGCCCACATTCTCACAATTAAGGCACAAAACATGTAGGCCCAGGATATATTTATGTCCATACAGTTGCATAAAACATGTCCTGGCAGGAACATATACATTATTTTCAGTTAGAAAATAATTTGCTGTCTCATGACAGGGTCCAATCCTTAAGTAATTATAGCGTGCCCTTATGTGTACTAAGAATTGAATGTAGCTAGTATTTTCAAAGCCACACACTACTTTGAAATCCACAGGGATGGGTACCACATGCATCCCTGGGCCTGCACATAAGAGCAACACATCTCATCCAGCTGTACATATTGCTTTTATCCCCACAATATTGGTCCACAAATTCATTTTCATGGATTGCATAATATGCTAGCTATATATGGATGACACGGCACTACTGAAGGTGATAGACATGATATGGATTAATGAAATGGCGCTGCTGACTACATGTTGTTTATATCTACACAATATTTGTCCACAAATTTATTTTGATGGATGACATAACATGTTAGGCATGGATGGATGATACTGCACTGCTGAAGGTTCTGAACATAATGTGTTAGTTATAGATGGATGACACAGCACTGCTGAAGGTAATGAACGTAATATGTTAGGCATGGATGGATGACTGCACTGCTGAAAGTGATGAACATAATATGTTAAGTATGGATGGATGACACTGCACTGCTGAAGGTGCTGAACATAATGTGTTAGGTATGGATGGATGACACGGCACTGCTGAAAGTGATGAACATAATATGTGAAGCATGGATGGATGACACTGCACTGCTGAAAGTGATGAACATAATATGTTAAGTAGGGATGGATGACACGGCACTGCTGAAGGCACTAAACATAATGTGTTAGGTATGGCTGGATGACACTGCACTGCTAAAGTATTGAACATAATATGTTAGGTATGGCTGGATGACATGGCACTGCTAAACGTAATGAACATAATATGTTAAGTACGGATGGATGACACTGCACTGCTAAAAGTGATGAACATAATATGTTAGGTATGGATCGATGACACGGCACTGCTGAAGGTGCTGATCATAATATGTTAGGTATGGATGGATGACACGGCACTGCTGAAGCTGCTGAACATGATATGGCAGGTATGGATGGATGACACTGCACTGCTGAAGGTGATGAACATAACATGTTAGGTATGGATGGATGACACGGCACTGATGAAGGTGATGAGCAAAATATGTCAGGTATGGATGGATGACATTGCACTGATGAATGTGATGAACATAGTATGTTAGGTATGGGATGACATTGAACTTCTGAAGGTGATGAACATAATATATTATGTATGGATGGATGACACAGCACTGCTGAAGATGATTAACATAATACGTTAGGTGTGGATGGATGACACAGCACTGCTGAAGGTGATGATAATCAATGCCTTGAATACACACATTTAACCTCTTAACAAAAGAAATTTGGACAATGGCCAAAATAATTGGCAGGGGACAAAGGCCCAAAAAATATGGGCATATTTTAAATATTGCTCTTAGAAATTTAGAAAGTTGCTGGAATGATAGGTTTTGCATTGGTATGCATTTTCTGAAGAAAATGGAAATCTGAAAATCAAATGTCCATCATTATTTAGTGATATCAGTCCTCAATGATTTTCCTGGAACTCACAATTTTTATGAGGAACAGACCAAAGTTTAGTCAAAAATGTGGGCCTTCTGCAAAAATCTGATAATCTGAGAAGTGTGCGTAAATACCAGCCGCATGTATAGTTTGTTGTATGTAGAGGTTTACTGGTGCAGCAGCTACCCTATTCACATTTTCTTAATTTTACTGTGTGACTCCAGGATTTTGCTGCTAGCACTTGTTGTCAAGATATATAGTCTCCAAATCACTCTTTCGTTTTCTTTATTATTTCCGTGTCATTAGACCACCATTTTCATACTATGCAGGTGATAGAATTTCTTGGGTTTCTTCACTTGTGCTCAGTGTGACTTTCAATCACCTCTACCATCTGTGTGGCCACTTGCCACACAAAATTGCTTACCTTGATATGAAAAATGTTTCTGAATTGCAGGAAGGGTGTTCTACAAAAGCGTTTACAAGAGTTTTCCAGCACTCAACAACATGTACCTTTTCTTGATATACTTTTAATGATATTGATGTAAAAGTTATATTTTTATAAGTTGACTTCTTAAGAACCTGAAGCTTTGAAATGCCATAATTGTAGCAATCTATTAGCAGTCTAAATTTATTGAGCATTTTCTAAAAAAAAAAAAATCAACTTGAAAAGCATAAGCTAAACAAATACCCAAAGTACTGATTGCCATAGATTGCACATGACTATATATTTATATTGTAAACAATAAATGCTGCTGAAAATGTATAAATGTGCATTTATATAGTAGGAATGGCTGCCATCCAGTGGCAAATGCAGGTATACAAAAGGGTGGACTTCACAGAAAGCATGGTTTGGGGGGCTCATTGGAGGTCACAGATGTGATTGGTTAATAGACCATGATGTTAGGGCTACACATGTGGAGGCCCACTGCAGGGATTACGGTAGTGTACAGATAAACTATTTTGATAGCTTCCTATAGCTGCATTCTAGAGATACAGGTACATATATTATCTATGGACTATACAGTACTGTATGTGCTTGTATCCTCTTCCAAGGCAAGGGCTCATGTGTATAAAACACCTTAGAAGTACATTACAGCAGAACATGGTGTAGCTCCTCAGTGCTGTGTCTTCTTAAATTTTGCTATTGCACTGCCAGAAACATGTTTCAGTCTGCTGTACTGGTTCCACTGGTGTTCACTTTTTTGTTTTTTGGCACCAGTTTGTTGTTTAAAAGGGTGACATATATTTTTAAGCTACAGATATACAGTGGTTTGTGTGGTATGTATTCAGATGTGCCATGGTTCCACATATGTATTTACATAAATGGATTTCATTGAGGCACAAATCAATATGAAATGCAATTACATTCCATTGTAAACCAGTGTATTCCTGAGGGTTTACGTATACTGACTGTGCATCTATGCATGTTGTGCTTTTTAGTGATCCTAGGCTGCACTGCTCAGAATTCAGAACTCTCTTTTCTGGCATGCATTACAGGCTACCATTAAGTTTTATATGATACTTGTGGTAATGGCTTCCACCTGCCAGTGCCATTGACCCATGGACAGAACCTGCCTGATGTCATAAGGACACCACAATCTTGCTCTTTTTCCTGTACAACTAGTTTATAGAGCATCTGATGAGACCCCATTTGGGTCCATTTTGAAAGACAGATGCCTGGTTCAATTTGGCACATCTTTGTTCTTACCTACTGCACTACTACACTGAAGATCTCTGGCAGTGGGAAAAAGAGGTTACACAGGTATGCCACAAGTGATACAGTAAGCATTTGGCATTAATAATGTTTGTCAAACTGTAATTTTAACCCTACTCATTCAGCACATTGTTCATAATTATGGTTTCTCGTATTACCAGATGAGCTACTGTGAGGGAACTATATATCTGCTGTGCTAGTTGTCTGTCTATTTCTCATACCACTGCTGCATACTGTTGGGTAACATGTGGCTGTTTATTTATAAGACTGCGGGTTCAATGCCAGGTTTCTGCTTAACTTTTATTTGTATTTGGGGTTGTGGCATATTTATGAGGCTGTGCATGCATATATTCTTCTGAGTCTGTGTGTGTGTGTATGTGGGGGTGGTGCTTACTATCAGTCTTAAAACCCACAATCTTGAAAATTATAATTCTAAGACTATAATGTTGAAAGGCCAAAATACTGAAGACCATAATTTCAAACTACTGGACTTGCCTTCCTGCAAGTCCTAAGTTAGCACTCATAGCTGGGTCCAGACCTAACCCATGTTAGCACTTATTCCAGGGCTGGAGATTCAATATTCAAGATTTTTAGACATTGTGGTAATCAGCATTTTGGTCTTTCAATATTATGGTCTTAGGATGAATGTTTCCAAGATTATGGTCTTCAAGATTGTGATAATAAACCGTATATATGTGTGGGTTTAGCACTTTTGATCAAGACACACAGAAGCAGGCATCTGTTTGGTTGACATGCTTTGTCTATAGAAACAGATACTCAACAGGTATGCAAGACTGACAGTCTCTGGGTAGGGGGATATGCCCTTTCTCCAGGGATAGTGTGACCACAGAGTTAGTATATATAACTAGCAGCTGGTGTGGGGTGTGTGGAGGGGTTCACCTTCCCCTCCTCAAAAATAATTACTTTTTGAGTTACATGCTCTGAGATTAGTACTTGAAGCAAGCATAGATCCTGTCAATGTTTTATGTCAACATGAATGTGTCAACATTCCAGATGCCAATATTTCATCAATCCAATGTAAAATACTACATCAATTTAGATATAGGTATAGCTATATTGATATAGATATATAGATACACAGCTATACAGTCACAACTTCTTACTGCATTGCTTTCCTCTAATGTATCGTTCTGTACGTCTGTCACACACTACCATGTCTCTAATACAGCCCCACCCCAACAACAATAATGATCAGTACAGCATATGTAGCCTATTAAGTGCAAGAGGGGTTAACAAGCTATATGTGGCCTCGGGCAGCCGTAACAGTAGACACAGCAGGCGTCTGTGCTTGCACCCCACTATGGTTGTATGGTATTTGTGTACAGAAAGTGAACAGAGTGTGAATTAAACTACATTGTCCTACTGTACTGAAGCATATATGCCCTAACATGGCACTGTAGCTCAGCGAAGAATGCGAACCTCATATTGTCTAGATGTACATCTAAACTACAACATAAACACACATTTAAGATTACCATAGTTTCAATGCATTTATTAAACAAATATCGACTGACATGGTAATAGATGATATGAAGAAAGTTTGAAATGCACACTTAAATTTACGTCAAGTAGCCTTCAGTAAACTAAATGCTATTCTCACTTACAACAAGATGACGGGAGTTGCTGAATTGCATTTTCAGTAGCATGATGAGGCCCATAGCTACCACATGGGTTTATATTGTAAAATGTTGAAGCTTCTACTTTAGCACTTATGCTAATGAGACATCAACTAATGAATGCTCCAGAATGTCTGGTTTAATATTTTTAGCTATGAACAAAACTACGGTAAGAGGCTTCCTGACTTAGGTGCCTCATGAGTACCAGAAAAGCCTACTAAGCATATGCGTGTGTGTGGGGTATGAATGATCCCTGTGTGGAGTGATATGTAAGTGTTGAAGTATAAACCTGTTGTCTTCATTCTGAAACAAACATCTCATACACACAACCCATACCAGTGATCACACCCTAACAGCATCATTCTACGGTATTCCTTCATTCTCTAGACAATGGTGGTACTGTGTCTAAAATCACTAAAAGTCAAGCTTCTGTTGCACACTATGGGCTGAGAAAATCAACAGGTATGACCATGATTATCTGGTGTGCAATTTGGGGAATGTCCATGGCATCCAAAGGCACTGTAGCTGATAGAGCTCAGGACAAGTGGGATTGCTTAATTGGAAACTCTTCTGAGGTTCCACAAGATAAACTGGATACTGCACACAGTCTTGCCAGAATAGTGCCTGATGTCAGTGCTGGTACCACTACAATAGATTACCTTCTTAGGCAGTGTAAAGAAGAAAGAGGTCAGAGTATATATACTGTGTATGTATGTATGTATATAGATATATATATATATATATATATATATATATATATATATATATATATATATATATATATATATATATATATATATATATATATATATAGACACACACACACACACACACACACACACACACACACACACACACACACACACACACATCTGTGTGTGTGTGTGTGTGTGTGTGTGTGTGTGTGTGTGTGTGTGTGTCTACATAAACACACACGTGCGCACACACACACAAAACACATGGTGTTTTTGGTAATATTTTTTTTTATGATTTCCTTATGTGCATTTTTTAGCTCAGCCTTTTGTATTTGAGGAGATTTAAGAGTTTTTTTTAAGTTTGTGAGGTAAAATACCATCAGATATGTGTTGAGTGAATTACTAATGGAGATGTTATACCTGGTGTAGTAGCCTCACAATGATTTAGGCTGCAGAAACCACTATCCCACTGGCATGGTGCTCACAATCATTTTTCTGTGTTGTAGTATGATTGCATTAGTTTTGTAAATGAATGAGCTGCAGAGCATTGGATCAAACTATGTACCTGTTGGTTCAGCATGAGCCTGGTGACATGATCTTAGCTTATTCTTGATGTTGCTCTTGCTCACCTTGATATCTATTTATCTTAAGTGTTAAGGGATGCACATAGAGGAACAGGCTTAGCTCTCAGATTTTTGATACTTCTGTTTTCTGGTGTGCTGCATTTCATCATTCCAAAATCCTCTGTGTACAATCAGTATGTTTCTTTACTCTACAGATGGTCAAATATAAACAGTACACAATTTAAACTTGCTGTATGCTAGGGCAGTCTTGATTTATATGCTGACTCTGTATGGCATTTTCTCTGTTTGTGGTGTTTAAATGTGGACTTATGTAAGAAAGCATACATCCCCTAAAAATATTTTTTTAACATTTAACAGCTATGGGGGCAGAGTGTGCACCAGTTTCTGCCAACATTGTTCTGACTCAGTGGGAATTGTGCCAAGTTTTCTCATCTTCAGAGATGTCCCATTGTAAGTTTTGCAGTCGTTACCTGGACGACATCCTCATTTTTTGGGATGGAGACCATGACCAGTTGCAAAAATTCTTACTGTTCCTCAATTCGAGCACTGCATTCCTCAAATTCTCTATGGAAATGAACTCTGACTCCATTAGCTATTTAGACATCAGAATCAGCAAAGATTACATCAATAGCGTATTCTTTTCTACCATATATTGCAAACCTACATACTCGAACTCCCTTCTCCACTTTGAGAATGGGCACCCTGTGCATCAAAAATGATCCTTAGTTAAAGGCCAGGGGGTGAGACTAGCCCGCATGGTTAGTAGGCTGGAAGATTCCAAGAAGGAAAGGCATGTTTTATTGCGTATGCTTTTAAGAAGAGGATATCCAAAAGAATTTGTTACTCCTTTGTTGGAAGAAGTCACTAAAAAGAGATCAGAGGGACATTTCTATCCCTTATTAGGAATTGATATTACCAGATTGTGTACACCGTTGGAGAACAGTAACAACCCTACTGGTCATTTTCACAATGGGCTCATCCTCACATATACTTCACAGTTCCTACTGATTCGTAACATTGTTTTCTAAAACTGGTTCATCCTTAACAGTGATGAAAGCATAGGTCAGAAGGCTGGTGAAGCCCCCATAGTGGTTTACAGAAAGGACACCAGCATCAAGAATATTCTTGAAAGAAATCCATCTAGTAGTACCACCGGTAGACTGGGAAAAATGACAAAATGTGGGCAGTGCACACAGTGTAAGCACATACTAGAGGGAGACAGGGTTTTACTCAAAGGTTATGGATGGGTTAGATTATTTCAGAAACACAATTGAGGCAGGAAAAAAGTAATTTATGCCAGCATTTGTCAGACTTGTTCGTGCTTATATCAGAAAAACCAGAAATGCTATTAAAACTTTCATTTACAAACATGTTTATGATATAGACAAATGTAAGATCACAAATGCATTAGCCAAACATATTAAACTTCACCCAGGTCACTATTTCAAGTTTATAGTTCTTGAACAGATCATCATAGACGAAAGGAGTGGCCCTATTGACCATATGCTGGAGTATAAAGAACTATTATGGCAACTGAGGGTCAGTGCCACCACTAGCCCAGGGCTTAATGATATGGTCTCACTTAGCATTTTTTTTAAATTAAAAGCAGGCTTCTGCATTTAAATATTTAATGTCTCTTACAATCATGACAAGAATGTTATTGATTTTATTTGTTCTTGGTTTTGAAAATATATATAAAGAGATATAACATCTATGGTAAAAATTTACATGACTTGCTAGTAAAATGCATTAAGGGAGCCTGTACCTTTAAAAGTGGATGTACATTCTACAAGTGTTTTTTTTAATTGATTTATTGCACTGGTTACATAAGACTCTGAGTGTAACTTGATTTTATTCTGAAGAAGTCATAGCTAAAAATTGACAAAAGTGCTCAAATAAAATTTTACTTTTTTCTGGTCATCCAGTTCACTTTGAATTTTCTCAGTTTTGCTCCTTTTTGGTTTACATTAAGAATACACTTTAATAGTTCACCCAGTTGTTCAGGATATGGGAACTTATGTTGACAGTGACCTAACTTTGGAGCAACACTGCTTATAAATAAAGGGATTGTGTCTAGATCTAGGGATGTTAACACTCCCCTTTACCCAGCCATCAATAGGCTAATCATTGAATATAATGCTCCCTTTGGCAAGTATCTGTACAGACACATGCACATAGAGATACCTTAATAAAAGGCTACACAAGGCCTGGCAACATGTCTTACATGAAGCAGTTCAAAGCCACGTCACTATACTCACCCCGGGATTCATGAAGCTTGTGTCAGGTGCAGGCGTAGCATTGGCGTTCCAACAGCAAATATGGCCGACGAGCTATCCAGGTACGAGTCGTTCCCACGTGCACTACCTGCGTACACTATGCCCGCACAGCTCTTGGGTCCTGTATGCTAATTACCCCATGTGCAGCAGTGTAGCATGCAAATGAAGGTATGTAGCGATCCAGGAATTGGTGCAGGCATATTGTAAGCATGCAGAAATGTAAACCGTAAAAAATGGTTTACATTTTTGCAAACATAAAATCGGAGCCATGACAGTCGACCAAACACATGTAATATATTGTTAATATATGCCAGTGGCTAAATATATAGCCATTGGCATAAAAAAATGTACAAAATATAAAAATAACATTTAATTTTCTTTTACACACTATCGTGAAGTTTAAGCACAGGGCAGCGGCGTGCAAACGGGATCACAAGGAAAATAGAAAAAAATAGAATAAAACTGCAATGTAACACATATCATGATTTCCCCATAATAGTCAATGACAGGCATGCTACACCACACCATTTTGCAAGGGATGCTAAGGGGCAGTGACAGTGTTATGAGCAGTAGCTAGGAATTAGTAGGCAATGCCATGCAAATGAGAGGAGTAATAGTGAATCGCAGATTCCCCACTGGTGTAAGGATGCACCTCACAGTGTAGCATTATAACACTGAGGTGTGCCCTTGAGATAAAGATGACATCAAGAGAGGGGTGTACACCTTTGCTGTAAGCACATTGGAGCATTGCTAATCTGGTTTGCCCTAAGCTAAGCAAAGCTGCATGATAGGGGTGTGTTGAACTGGCTATAGCTTTGCTTAGCTGAGAGTACACAAGGTAACCGAGTATGCATGTGAACGGAGATGAAAATTATCTTAAACTCGGTAAACGGTTTTGCATGGCACACTGGAACTGAAACAGGAAGGATACAGGAAAAAAAATAAGGAAATGCTGCAGCAAGGAAATTGGAGTACAAATGATTAATTAACACCTAGGAACCTACAGTGGGCCATTGACAACAACTAACAAGGCTGCAAGCAGCTACCTGCAGAACAGGAAAGGGGAGAAGCTGTACTGCAAAGAAAACAGTAAAGTGTCACAGCAGAACAAAGCAGATTTGCATTATATAAGCTGCAAGACACATTTTGCAACACATGACTGGGTAGTGAAAGTACAAAACAAGAAAGACGGCAAGTGGAGGCATGCCTAATAATGGGAGGGGATCCTGGTATAAAAGTGAATTAAAGAGCAACAGATTAATCAAGGCAGGCAAGCATAACTTCACACTAAAGGCACCACACTTGCAGTATTCACTGTTAAAACCCATACTTAAGATACCCTACAGCTGGAATTGCTCATACACACCCTGACATCCGCAGCATCCATAGCATAATAGTATACAGTGTGAAAGCATCTCAGACACACTTGTGTACTCCCATACACTCTGCACCATTGGTGTATACAGATGAAGAGCTTTCAATATGTACATGTTAGAGGCTGCAATAGCTTTGATCCACCAGCATG
Source organism: Protopterus annectens (assembly GCF_019279795.1). Classification (NCBI taxonomy): domain Eukaryota; kingdom Metazoa; phylum Chordata; order Ceratodontiformes; family Protopteridae; genus Protopterus; species Protopterus annectens. Next base: position 1,043,477,112 of record NC_056744.1, on the reverse strand, counting down.
CGTTGGAGACTGAAGGTGGTGTGGAGAATGATGCTCACAATCACCCCAGGCACCAGAGGAGGAGAACAGTGTTCAGACCCAGGGTAACCTACCAAGGGCTACATGATCTGGAGATAGTAGAGCATTACAGGGTGGACAGGGACACCCAATGGCAACTTGTAAAGCTGCGTCGGCCACGCCTCAGAGCCAGAACAAACAGAAAGGAACCCATCCCAGTGGATATGAAGGTATGTGTAAGCCTGAGAATACTAGCTACAGGTACTTTTCAAAGGCCAACTGGGGATATCATGGGGATCTCACAGGCATCGGCATCCAGGATATTTCACCAGTTCCTGGATGCCATGTTACCACATGCCAATGAGCACATATACTTCCCCCGAATGCAGGAGGAGTTAGCCAGCAATATGTGTCTCTTTCACTGTGTGGCAGCATACCTGAAGGTACTGAGTGCAATAGACTGTCTGCACATATACATCAAGTTACCACCTGGTGAGCAGGGTAGGTGCTGCATAAACCGCAAGAGATATCCCTCCATTAACTGCCAGGTCATGTGCAATGCCCAGGGCATTATCATGGATGTGTTTGCTGGCAGCCCTGGAAGCTATCACAACTCCCACATCCGGCATGCCTCACAGCTGTATCAGGTATTTGCCAGGGGGGACATCTCATATGTCCACCTGGTGGTGGATGCTGGCTATGCACTGGAACTGTGGATGATGAATCCCATCAGAAATGCGCACACACCCATGCAAGAACACCATAATGAGGCACACGCATAAACCAGAATCATCATAGAGCGTGTGTTTGGGATGCTTAAATCATGGTTCCGTTGCTTGGACATATCTGGTGGAGCCTTGCAGTACTCTCCAGGCACATGTGCCCACATCTTCATAGTATGTGCCATGCTACACAATATGATTCTATGGAAACAGCTGCAGCAGAGACAGAATGGTGAAGGCCATCACAGCCCACCACCATTGTCAAGGGCCTCACAGGCACAGAGGTACTCAGACCACGAACACCCTGAGCCAGCCCCAGTAGGCAGATGGAGGTGTGCCCAGTATGTCCATGCCTTAGCAAGGAGGGAACATATAGCACACACACTGACAGTGTAGGCACTTGGGAATAACACCTTTCTCCACCTGCACACACAGTAAAAATGGATAGCACACACACAAGACTACCTGTAAATTGCCATGTATAGGCAGTCTACTGTGTGCATCCAACATAAGCAGCCCTCAACTATTGCACACACAACTGCTATTGGCACAAGGTAAGTCAACACCTGAACAGTAAATTAAGCTATCAGCATGTGCTGATAATGTATGTATAGGTTCATAGGTTCATATATAGGTACTTGGCTAACTGCCTGGGGGCATTCATAAGCCTAGCCAAAATGTGTCAGCTTTTGCCACTCCATTGATTAATTAACTGTCCCTCTGTGGAGCAGAGCCAATGGCTGGATCCCTGGCCCTGGGATGTATCTACTGTTAAAATAAAGAAAACACCAATCGTTGAATGAAAAAACTTTATACACAGCAAAGCTTTCGGGCAAAACCCTTCTACAATACTTAAGACAAATACACTAAAAAGCAACATGCTTTAAAAAGGAGCCTAAATGGTCATATGACAGCAGCCAAAATCATATGACCAAAGACATAAAATACAAACAAAGCATTGCAACATTTTAAAGTGTTATAAATAAATGCAAAAATCATAAAGAATTATAAAAAGTAACAAATTATAAAAATATAATTCTAAAAAATATAATCTAATTATATAACTTAGTTCATTGCAACTTCATTAAAATTGGTTTCAAACTAACAGCGGAATTCAGCCCTGGCATGCAATCAGCCACCAGCCTGAGTATCCACTCATACTCTTTAATTTCTAAAGTATTAGTAATGTCCCCACCCCGAACAGAAGGAACAACCATATCTAAAACCCTAAATTTAAAACAATGATTACCCCCATGTAGTCTAATGTGCTTAAATAGAGCATTATTCTCACTCCCCCTTCTAATCTCAGACTTGTGTTCAATTATTCGATCCTTCAGTTTACGTGTGGTCTTCCCTACATAAAATGAAGGGCAGGCCACACATATAGCCAAATAAACAACATTAGTACTACCACAGTTCACTACGGATTTAAACTCATAACGCTTATTCGTAATGGGGTGAACATAAGCATAATTAGGGTTATCAGCAACATCCACATAACAAGAACATTTTAAACATTTAAATGTACCAAAACGAGTGAAGGTATACTCATTTGTACTTGATCTAAAATTAAAATCCTTATAACATATCTGACTTTTAATAGTTCTCATATTCCTATATGAGAAATACGGTTTATTACCTAAAGGTCTATTAATGTCAGGAGAAGCCATCAACACTGGCCAATTCTTCTCTATAATATGTTTAATTAAATATGTTCTACTACCAAAGGTCATAACATATTTAATTTTGTCCGACCTATGGATATCACTATTCGAATCAGAGATAAAATGGCGATCAGAAGAACTATTCTTGAAAAAAGGTTTATATACAGTCTCTCTGTTATGTACTATATAATCCTTCAACTCTAACAACATATCTTGATCATATCCACTTACCAAAAATTCATTAAACATTTCTTCTAATTGCACATAAAAGGATGAATCAACCGTATTTAGTCTACTCACCCTAGCAAATTGGGCTTTAACTATGCCTTTAAAAACATGCAGAGCATGCATGCTATCACGTTGTATATATCTACTTGTGTGTACATCCTTCTTATAAAGAGTAGCTTGTATCTCCCCATCATCTAAGATCATTTTGACATCAAGGAACAAAGCCTCATGATCTGAGACCATCTCCTTAAACGTCAAAAAAGTGGTGGTTGTATTTAAATGTGATATAAATTCTCCTAGGTCATCAGAAAAACCCTTCCATATCATAAAGCAATCATCGACAAATATTTGATAAAAACAAATGTTATCATTCAAAGAATTAAAACCATTATGTATATATTGCATTTCCCATTGATATAAAACCAAATTCGCGTATGTATTAGAAACCGGTGTGTCCATGGCAACACTGGTTAACTCTAAGTATAATTTTTGATCAAACATAAAAACATTATTGCTCAACATTAAATCTAATAACAAACAAATATTTAGGCTCCTTTTTAAAGCATGCTGCTTTTTAGTGTATTTGTCTTAAGTATTGAAGAAGGTTTTGCCCGAAAGCTTTGCTGTGTATAAAGTTTTTTCGTTCAATGATTGGTGTTTTCTTTATTTTATTGGCTTCCAGCATTTGGTTGTGTGGAGGTGCATCTACTGTTCCCCATCCACTCTTCAAGGTTTCTCTTGAAGAGTGTTAGTGAGGGGCTCTGTATAATGTAATTAGTGATGTAGTTCCAAAGCATGGGGAGTTTCTGTGACAGGAATCAGTCCCTCCAGCATCTTCTAGTTATTGTTGTGGCAAAGTTTAGCTCACTATGGATTCCCATAGGTGGAGGATATCCATTAAGCCTGAGTTGGACATGGCTTTGTTGGCCAGCAGAGATCATCTCTGAGTAAACGAGATGCAACTGAGTAAAGCAGGAGTTTATTCAGTCTGGCTGCATAGGACATATGTTTGAGGCCAGTAATCCTCTTGGCGAGGTATGTTCATGGACCTTCCAGCTGTTGGAAGTGTCTTCTGAGGTACATCCCAAATGGGTTATTATACTCTATGATGGGACTGATGAGTGATGAGTAAAGGGGCACTATAACCTCAGTATGTCTAAATGCAAACCCTTTAGTAATCAGATGGCCTACATATAAGGATGTCCTAACTACTTTGCAGATATGATTGTCAAAGGAGAGATCACTATCTACCTTAGTCCCCAGATACCCTATTACCTCATCTGTAATAAAGTGTCTGCCACTTATGTGTTAATATGTGGGTGTTTAGTTTTTCCAAAATAGAATGACCATGTAGTTTGTGGCACTTAGCTGGAGTTCATAACTTTGACACCCTGTGTCGGTCTCTGTGAGGCCCCTTGAAGGATGTCTGTGTCAGCTGGACTGTCAAGTATGGCTTCCAGTTTGCAGTCATTGCCAAACATGGTCTGCCGTAGTCCACCTGTGTTTGCCTGTACCTCTGAGAAGTATATGCCAAACAGTAGGGGTCCCAGGACTGAGTCCTGTGGGGACACCAGCTGTGACTGGTTAAGAGTTGGACCTGTAGGCTGCTAGTCTTACCATGTGGATTCTGTGTGTAAGCCTGTTGGTAACCCATCCTGTGATGTATGGGTTTATGTACAGGCTGGTGAGGCTATCAATAATACCTGAGTGGGGAATGGTGTCAAAAGCCTTGGCGAGGTCCAGGTAGTATGTGTGAACCACCTCTTCCCTCATTTAATGTCTTGGTGACTGTCTGTAAGATGTCAAACAGGTTTAGTAGGCATGATCTGCACTCAACCAAGCTGACCTGAGTTGGGTCAAGTGTTTGGAGGTTACCAATGTCTTTGTCAATGAGTGCCATGAGGATGTGCTCCATAGCTTTGCAGACCAGGCTAGTCAGGCTTATGGGGTGGTAGTTACCATGGTCAGTTGTGTTTCCACCTTGGTGGAGTGGAATAACTGTTGCTATGTGCCATTGTATGGGCATGTAGCCTGTGTAGAGGCTGAGGTTGAAAAGCTTAATTAGGTGAGGGGTTAGTTTGTCTTGTAGTGTTTGCAAGATGCGGTCTGGGACAGCATCTGCCTCCATTGATGCTGTGTTTTGCCATCTGAGAGGGCCATTTCCACCTGTGTGTCTCTGATGTCTGGGATACTGTGCTTTCTGGGTATTGGTGTGGGCTCTTTAGGGGGTGAAGTTTGCACTGAATGTATCTGCAAGGATGTTGGTGATATCAGTAGGGTCAGTATATTTTCTGCTATATTGCACCAGCACAGTGCAGATCTGTGTGTTACCACTTAGATCCTTGACATAGCCAAAGAAGGCTTTGTGGTTATCTTTCGAATCCCTGCCTATTTTCCTGTTGATGCTAGCCTTGGATGATTTCATGAGGGACCTATGTTTCTTACTAATAATGGTCATGGATGCTTGCCCTTCTTGGGTTTTGCTGTTTTTCTGGACTACTGTCCTACTTCTGTTGTATAGCCTGTTTATTGCAGCAGTCCACCAGACTGGTGCCCTTGTCTAAGAGGAGCGAGTCTTGGTTTAACAGTGATGGCATGATCTATACATCCTCATAGGTGCTTATAGAGTGCATTTGTAAATCTTTCTGTATCTTGAGCAGTGTTTTCCCTTAGGGTGGGGGCTGTGAAACCTCCAACCTCTGTCTTTAGTAGTGTGAATGTAGCTGTAGGAAAGGTATTCACTGTGGTTTCCTTGGGTGGGGGAGATGGTTGGGTGTGGAAATCTTCAGTGAATAGTCCATGGTCAGATCTAACCAGTGACCGGTTTACCTCTGCTGTGGTGCACCTGTCACCCATGTTGGTGATTACCACTTCTAGTATGTTTCTACCTCTCATTAGGGAGTTTAACATCTGACACAGGGCATATGAGGTGATAAATTCCAGGAAGCGCTGGGCCTGGAAGTGAGTACTCGAGTAAGTTTCCCAGTTAACGGTAGGGTACTTGACATCAACCAGTACCAGGGTGTTTGGTAGGACTGTCATGATTTCTACTGTCTCCAGGTAGGAGGAGTGGTGGTCCTGGGTCATGGAGGGTGATCTGTAGCAGGCCACAATTTGCATTACAGTTGTGGCTGATGTTAGCTGCACATGGATGATCTCAGAGGTATCATGCTGCCCCACTAACCTGGAGGTGTAGGTATCCCTGATGAATATGGATATGCCCCCTCCATGTCTGCGTCAGTCCATGTTTTGTGACCAAACTGTGTAGTATAGGTTGTAGTTGTAGTGCTGGTTTGCTCTCAGGAGCCTTAAAACAGGTCTCAGTTACTGCACAGATGTTGATGTTGTCCATACGGAGGAGTGCTTGTGAGTGAGTGCATGTTGTGATTACAACCCTAGCACTCAGTAGCATAACCCTCATTGATTTTGCTATTGTGCTGTTTATGAAGGTGGGATTCACCTTTGAGACTTGCCTAAAAAAGGCACCATGGGGGTGCCAATAGCTTTGGCCAGTATTCCAGAGCCTAAGGCCGACACATGCAAGCTGGTATGGTATTGTTGCATGCATGTTTCCCATCTGTGCTTGTTTCTCATCTTTTTGTAGGTAACCTACTGGTAAGCAATAGAAAGCCTTAAACTTATATAAGTCTTCTAGCTTCCAAGATAGGCTTTTGGAGGGACTAAGTATCAGTGTTCTGTATGTTCTTGCTGTACTTAACTGTTTTCTGACTACATGGTGATTTTTCACTGTGATCTGAAAGCTCTGTTTATTCACATATTATGTCTGTGATGGCCTGCACTTTAGAGGTTCACAGATAGGTAGTAGGCTATCTGCCAAAGGGCATTTAGAATACTAGCTACAGTGTGTTGGCTTTCTCTGCACTATTGATGAAGTAACTGAGCCTCTGTCAAGCATAGCCAATGAAGTAATTCCAGGCAGAGTTGCCGGAAGCTGTTGAAGACTGGGATGGTGGAGGGTGATAGGGGCACTTAGTGATCTAAAGAGGGCATGTTAATGTGAAAAATAAACACCATTCAATTTCCCCAACAGGTCTTGCAGCTATAAAACTGGAGGGGCTCCCTCATCCCCTGGCTGTTTGGTTCTGGGACACATGATCCCAGGGGTGTATATTCTGTTACCCATTCACACATCAAGGTTTCTCATGAAGTGTGTCAGTGAGAGGCTATGCCTAATGTAGTTAAGAATTTAATTTATAGTCTATCATTTAATTTGTTATGTTTTTATTTCAAGAGTAAGTGAAGCTCAGTGGGTTTGGGTGCCTCCGCCCTTTGCTTAGCCTAGCTTACATATAGAAATCATCTAAAAAGGAAATAGGCAGAAGCAATGTTAATATCAATAATGTAATGGTTACTGCATTTGCATAGTATCTGTGCATTCCTAGTTCAAATCCCAATAAAGTCAGAGATGTCTTTCATGTTAAAAGGTATACCTTAACCACAGCTTGCATATTTAGGTAGTATTGTAGTTTGTGAATCAACAGATACAAGTCTACATATGTATTACTGTTACAAATTAATACTATATATATATATATATATATATATATATATATATATATATATATATATATACAATTACATCTGTAGACATATATATATATATATATATATATATATATATATATATATATATATATATATATATATATATATATATATATATATATATATATATATATATATATATATATATAAACATCTATTAACACACTTTGTGAAACAGAAGCAATCCAAAGGAATTGAAGTGTACACAAAACACATGTAGCTCTGCTATTATAACTATTAATATTAACTTAATTCACCATAGAAGGTATAGTTGTTGTGTATGTGGAGATTGGGGTGGGGGAGGAATGATGGGTAATTAAATTATGCATCAAGAAGGTCCTGGGTTGGATGTTCAATAATCAGACTGGATGGGTATACATAGAGTATGGGGACAATATAAAAAGGAAACAAAACAAGAACCATTCTCATCCATAATACACCCTGTCAGGTCACATTTCAACACTTAATTCCACAAACATATGAACATTAACATGTATCATACATATGTACACCAACTGACTGTCACATTTCTTTTCAGTAGTGAGGAATGCCCATAGTAAAATGTATATTCTAAACACCATAACATTTGTACATGTCTCAGATGCCTTAGTGGTAAAGTCAGTGACTGTGGTGTTCATGGTCCTGGGTTTAAGACTTTCAAGGGCTGTTAATTCATTTTGAGGGCCAGAATAAGCTCTGTCAGATGCAGGTTGATTAAAGCACTTTCAAGCAGTTGTAAGCGATTTTGCGGGGGTTTGCGCGACAGTAAGCAGTGCTTAAACGGTTAAACGGATAAATGCTTTACAGGTTTAACCTTTGCTTAATGTCACGCAGACCATGGGGAAACCTGCTTACAACTGCTTAAATGTGCGTTAATCACACTTTCCCTACCAGTGCCTGTTCTAAGAGGTAAAATAATAACCACTTCCAGGATTAAAACCCACAACCATGTACACCAGCCTCAGAGTAACTTACCACTAAGCTACCTGAGATGTACCTATGCCAGTTGTGTATTCAGACAGGTTAAAACAGAAAAGGGAGGATTGTGGAAATAAGACAAACCGCCATGTACCCAATGAAAGGTGTATGCTATATGAATATATATATATATATATATATATATATATATATATATATATATATATATATATATATAGAGAGAGAGAGAGAGAGAGATACACAGATACATGTCGATATATAGAGATATACATATATATGTAGATATATAGATAGGTTAAAACATCTACACATCTATGGAGGTATATATAAATGCATGCAATAATATATATTATATATCTATATACACACACACACACACATATATATATATATATATATATATATATATATATATATATATATATATATATATATATATATATATATATATATATATATATATATATATATATATATACATACATACCTACATGTGTGCGTATACAGCATCTGAAGTGTTCAAATCTGAGTATAACATGGAACATAGCAATTACACATTCTGCCACCCCCAAACAATATGAACACAACATATGAAGAGTATATGCCAATACACTATTGCAAATATGTTCTATGGACATGAGACAAATAGGGTTATGTCAAGCAAAATTATTCATTAGCACTCTTGAAGAAAAATCTTGATGAATGGATGGGAAATAGGAAATACACCCCGGGGAACACTTCTGTGTCTCTGCTGGACAGTGGCACAGGAAAATAACTTCCTTGGGTGGCGTAAGCTATGGAACCTTGCTGGCTAGGCTTAGGTAGGCCCTTGGGCCAATAGCCTACTACCTATATATGAACCTATGAACCTATGAACACAACTACAATGACTGCAAATATCCATGACAGAAATACACAGACATCTTTCATTTAACAAAACTTTATTACATTCTGATGTATTGCCAAAAGGATTTAAGGACTAACAATACCTGCACGCTATACAGGAAGCATTTAACAGTGCCTTAATGAATCAGACTGCAATTGCCATAGTATTAGTCCACTAAGGGATAGGTGTTCACGTAGGGAAAGAAACCCCACACACATATAGAATATGTATAAAAGCAGTTCCTACACACCTGCATCTGCTATGTACACCCACCAACATCTCCCCCACACCCAAACTAATTACAACAATACATATTGTCATACCATATCCAATTATTCACCAACTGTACGACATCTGCTAAAACCTTAACATACCTGGACACAGACACACTAACATGGCCCTATGTGAAATAGTTGCTGTTATACAATGGAACAGCTGCTGATGTTACAGGGTTTGTTTTAACTAATCCTGTTTCAGAGGTTTGAAAAGTAATTACACCAGAAAGTGTTATCAATTACTGATTATCAGCACAGTATGATACACATTTACACCAAACTAAAGATGTTTTGCTGAGCACACTGTAAACCCCCTAACATTATACGCATAGCCATACAGCCTTGAGCTGGTCAAACATCCTGGCCAGACTGAAACATATGCAGAAGTATTAGGTACAGACAAACCCTGCACAAGTAGCAATGTTCAGAAATATAACAGCAGTACTCACATTTAGATCAAATCTTCTAGGCATTACACACAATATATTTGTATTTGTCTCCATACAGCTGTTGCAATAGATTTCAAACAACACTTCCAGGCTGTCTTCCTCACTAGTAAGGCAAAGGAACAATGCCCAAGTGGAGTACTCATTTATACTCCACTGTTGCCATGGTATTGGCTAAGGGAGTAGCTGCACAGCTGATGTGTATGTAATTAACTACTTTGGAACACCAATTGGTGATCAGGATAGCACATGTTACTGATCTCTAACTATAAAAGGATGCCTTGTCACACATTCAAACCATCTGTATCTGTCTGCAGAACAGTACAAAATACCCAACATAAGATTGAAACACAAACCAAAAATGATTAATATACCAGTCAATGACATCTCCGATTACTAAGAAGTTATGTATAACATTTATTATGTCTGTGTATGCAGTACCTGTTCTGTAATAATTACATTGTAATCAATGCATATAGTGGAAATAGCTATCTTGTAGTGATGTATTGTTGAGCAGTAGTAATGTGTGTAGTATTCTATGTGTGTACTGCTGTAAGTCACAAGGCAAACTCCTCATACACCACAAGGGATGCTATATATGGGCTTGGAATTCACCAATTCTTTTCCAGCCACTGTCAGTGTCAGGGTTGGATCAACAAGTATGTGCTATAACAGGGGATAGTATATGTTGATATATTGTAACAGTATTAGTGAGATGAACATGTCAAAGGTGGCCTACTGTGCAAATATGATTTGCATTGTGGGATATTGTGCCAATAACATTGTATTGTACAGTATTTTAGGCAGATCTGTATTCCATTTTACATAGCATTTCTGTTATGTTATGCAAACATTAGTTATGTTTACTGGCAATTACAATACTCAATAACAGGATACATGTGACTTGTATTCATTTGACAGTTTAGCAGCATGATGGCAAAGAAAATTGGAAGAGCTAGGTAACTATCCATGCACATAAGACATGTAATATCCACCTCACTAGTATCGTTTGAAAGCAATAACAGCTGTGCATGTGTACATGTTATGCAAATGTGTAGTGGCCCTTGTTACAAGGCTGGCCCAAATGGCTATGTGCACACCTACATAGAGTGGATATTGAGAGTAGAGACACATTGGTTGAGCTTTCAGGTTTGTGTAGATTAACCTCTCATTGCCAACCTAACAGCTGCTTGCAAATACTGCATGTAAGGTTGTGCACAGTACTGGTAATAAAACAGGTTGCAAATCATCTTTAACTCCAGTATAACATCTGCAGTAGGAATGTAAGATGTAGGAGACTGCTGCCCATGTGTAATAGCTGCTTCATAGGTGATGGCGTACACTATCTGATTATATCCTGATTATGTTGCTAGTGGCAGCAGAGTCTATTGATACCTGACTCTGTTTGGGGCGTGGGTGTCTGTGCCCAACAGAGCTCATGGTTCTAGTGGATATGTGAGTATATACCCAGAAAAGGATACAGACCTATTGACACTTGCATCATCTGTAATCAACTATCAGGATGTGATATGTACCTGTGAGCATCACTGTCTAAAACATCTTCATAAGCAATGAGTAAACTAAATACAGTACTTGGAACTTGTAGTACTGAATGCTCATACAGGCATGTCCACTAGTCAGCTACTGGTGTTTACTAATATCAGCTTTGTGTATGTGGTCATCCTGGGGGGAATGTAATCTCTATGCCATGTACACTGCCAAACCCACTTAAAATCATACCCCACACATTGTCTGGGATTCAGCTACAGGGTTAAGCTGGAAGGCAGTCCAGTCTACAGCCATGACTGGACTGGACAGTCATGAGATGTAGGTTAACACATGCATCTCATCACCACAACCAACACATACCCTTACCAGAACACAGTAAAGACACCCACACATACCATGAGAAATCACACACATTCACAGAGGCTTCTAAGTATCTGGCCAAGCAAGAGACATCCCAAGCTGGAATAGACAGACAACAAAATACCACAATTGTATGACATAGTTTGCATAATTGTGCCACACCTCAAAACACGTGGCCAGAAACATGCCCAACAGTACTCATTTGTGAATGCAAACTCTAGCACTATGTTACACACCAAGCTATATGAAATCAAACATACTATCAACTGCCTGCCTGCCATGATTAGCCACATACCCATACATTCAGACCACCTTTTGAACCATACACGTGGATCTGGCATATTCCATGTTGTTGTGCAGAACCTGTGATGCAGTAGCCTGGGCTGCATGGAAACACATGTAGGAACTGTCAGGTCTTGTAGCCCATGCAGGTATGTCCAAAGGCCTGGGTAGCATTCTGCCATTGGCCAGAATGATACTGCAGTACAGGGACAAAAGGATTGTATTCCACAATTGTCTAATGTACTGGTATAATTCAAAGGGTATCCAGTATCTCTCTGCCTGGAATAACATGGTTGACAGACCATGATGCTTTGCCAGACAGGGCCTGCACCTGTCCCCCCTGGGAATCTGGATACTGGCTAGGGCTCATGCTTCCCCTATAGTGCCTTCATCATGCAAATTTCCAGGGAAAGTCTACTGCTGTAACAGGGACAGACAAGCAATAAACTGCGGCTCTCGCTACTTAATGTTACATTTCAGAAACTCAATATGGACTCACTTATGTCAGTCCTTAACATGGAGAACATATCTGTGCAGTGACGGAGATATGGCTCAACTCTCCGGAGAGCACCCCTGCATGACCATGTTATAACAAATACCTCACCTCTTTGCCATTATCCTTTATTGGAACACACAGGCCAGAGGTATGTCCATATTCCTGAAGGATATGTACACCCCCACACTAGTTGCACTTGCATAATGTCAGATGTAGTATGCTGAGCAACTACCTTTGTGCCAAAGTGGAATCCAAATTGCACCTTGCGACAGATCACCTGCCATGCCTCAGAATTCCCAACTGTCATATTGTGCTGTAATGGGGAATATTAGGTTTGACACAGAAAACCATAGTAATGGCTACACTCAACTATCACATTATGAACTGGGAAGACTCATGTACCAACACCTGTGCTCACTGCATGTTGGAAATCATTAACCCCAAAGACCTGGATCACCATAGTCACACAAACATGGCTAACAGTATGCTACACATAGTCAGTCTCCAAAGCCAATGTTATGCTTCTTAAGAGCGAAGTGGTGACTGTCATGGCACCCATGCAGATGGACAATGCATGTACAAATCCTGAATCCTACACAAATGCACTTTAAGCACTCACATAAGTGCAGTGATTGTGCCATTGATACAGAACCAAGATTCAACCAAACACAAACAGGAAGGCAAACTGGTGGTTCCCTGCCTTAAACTGTACCACAGAAGGTAGTAACTGTTGCAAGAGTGAACACACATGAGGGGATGTGATCCTGGTCAGCCTCAGTAAGATGCAGATATACCATATAAAACCACACAAAGCTACTCTGAAACTAATCAGCCACATATGATAAAGCCAACCACAGAGCATTATATAGCTGTGTCATGAATCGTAATGGCAACAAGACCTGCCGTGCTTCACAGCACTATGGCATGAGAAGTACTACACCTACAGAAATAGCACCTGTTCATCTAGATAGGGTCTTGTATAACCTAAACCCACTCTCACCCCCCCCCCCCCAACAGGTAACACATGTTTATATATCCATGTACACTACAGAGCCCCTGTAATAACAACTATGCAGGTACAAGCTGCACTCTCTAAAGCCATACATACAGCTTGCATGGGACCTGTCAACATCCCAGGGTGTATCCTACACAAATGTCAGAACAATTATCTCTCCACATACACATCATGTTCAGTCATAGCTTCATGTCAGGTTGTGAACACACTGAATGGTGCACAGCAACAGTCATCATACCCCACAAAGGGGGAGACACCACTGATAATGGGAAATAGTGCACTACTACCCTGCTGAGTCTGGTCTGAAAGGCCATAAATCTTGATCAACTTATTTGATGTAGTCATTACAGATGTAGATGACAGTAAGGTTGATTCACACAGCATATCATGACCTTACCAGGTTTTAGGACACAACCACTCATACTGTGTTCCAGATACATTCAGTAAACTAGGTCTATATTCCTATGTCACAGGAGTGGTTGACAACTGGACTGCTGGCAGAACCAACACTACAGAAGGTGTCTGACTAATACATGCACATCAAACCAGTGCCAGTTACAGTAATACAGGGTTAATTCCTGGTACTCCCCTCCATTGTTATCTATACCACACAGACTAACACAGAAGGCATCTGCCTATTGATGTTTACAAATGACTATGAACTAGGAGCAATAGTTGACTCAATGAGGGCTGCGGGCAACATACAGAAGGGCCTTTGTGGGTCAGATGTGTGGTGTGTGACATATGTCCACAATCTGACAGCTAAGTATTGCATTGTCATCCCCTATGTTACAAACTCTGTACCCATGAACTACCACCTAGGCAGCAGTCAACATAATGGAAACTGTGTGTGCATGGGATGCAGCTGGACAGTAGTCTTTCCTTTGATAATTACTTCACCACACCAGTCAGGGGGTAGTCATAAGTGGCACTCCTAATCATGACAGGGTGCCATCCATGAATATAGAGATCATTGTTCAGCCATACTCAGCACTCAAGTGACCCATAATAGATCACATATTTTCTTTAAGGGCTATTGGCCATGTTCAGATGGCCTACACTGGCCTTCCCAATCCCTAGCTCCACTATGTAGCATGATGCCTACCCTGAATAAAGCCATGTCCAACACAGAGATGTTGGACATGCTACACTTACACATCCTGATTTCAAATAAACACATACTTCATGGACATCCACCTTTCTAGTACAAAGATCACAACATGAGATCCCTGTCCCATACACTTTACATACTCCTGCCATACTATGCATCCCTGTCCAGCAAAGCTGCACATTGCCCCTCTTTGAGATATGGTGTGATGACTGCATGGCAAATATATCAGTAACCCTGTGGATCAGTTCTGTGGCACTGCTTGAACTGGCCACTGAAACTTAACTGTCTGTTGGCTACAGCTAGGTAACCTTTCAGCCTAGGCTCATAAATGGCCCAGAGCATATAGCCTACTAGTTCACTATGACCATACATGTTATAGTTGATATCCAACCCTGCAAATACCATCAAGCTAGCCATTGTCCCATGTGTTTGTTACACATGTGCAACACAGGTAATACATGGCAGGATCTAAACTGCTGTACAGTGCCATGTAGATGTATATGGCAAAACACATACATGTAAAACTTTCCGTGAGCAAGTCTACAGGGTCACAGGATATGTCCCTTAAGGCTGTGTATGACTATATATGTGACATATACACAGCATTAAGGTCTATCCAGGCATGTGCTGATAGGTAAAGACACCAATACAGGCAAACAGACATGCCCAGATCAAGACAACATCCACATGGAGTATGAACAATGTCATCACTTGACACACACATATGTGGTGATAACATCAAATCACCAGTACATGTCAAACGTGTGTCATTTAAACATGTCAGTGGTGTTAGTGTCATGTAGATTTGCAAAGATATGTTTGTAATCTTAATAAATGTGATACACATGTATGTTCAGCTGTACTTTTGTACTTCTCTGTGAGTTACTGTGACCTGTCTCCATCATTATGTCTTCCAGGTATGCCGCCTGCCAGGCTGCCACCATACACCTGCTTGGAGGATGAGGGCCTCATTCCATACCTCCTTGACAACCACGTAACACTCTTCAGCCATGTGCCACAGGATGCACAGCAGCGGGATGCTCAATGGGAGGAACTGCGCAGGAGGGTAAATGATGTTGGCGGCCACAATCACACCTATCAGCAGATGCGCAGACACTGCACTGGCATCATTAGATGGGCGAAACAGCATGGAAATGCAATCGCCAGGGAACAAGGTGCAACAGGTGGGGGGTCACTCACCCAGCCCCCACTCACACGTACCATGGAGCTACTGGCCAACCTGGGGACACCTGCAGAACTCCATCCACAAGCTTTAGCTGGTATGGTGAAGGTGAAGGTGGGTGTCTCACAACCACTGAGCCTGGAGTTGCCTTGTAAGTCACTACTGCACATATAACACAACTATATTTCATATAGTTACATGTGTTACTGTACAATATGTAATGTAACATCATATGCAAGACATATATGCACATATGCCAATACTATAGTATACAACTCTATGTATGCACAGATGTGCATACTCCATAGTATAGTATAATGTACTGGCTTATGTGCTAACATGCACATTGCACCCTGTAGCTATCACACAGGTGTGGATAATGATCTTACTGCTGTGACACTCCTATTTAGGTACCTCTGGCATTTTGCAGTCACAGCAGCCTGTTGCAGGTGAGATTGTTATTATTTTTCATGCTTGATAAATGCACAGATCGTATTAATTGCATGCTATCTGCCATTTAGCCATTTAACACATGTACACATAATGTATGGTGGCCCTGTTAACATATAGAGGTCAGACCTGCAATGCATCACAGTGGTTACCCGTGGGGAATAACTGAAGACTATATAAAACACCTACACTAAACCTTACAAACTGTCATTACCAGATGTGTGGACAGCTGTTAATACAATGGTGGAGGTGTGGTTCACTGTAGGGACATGTACTACAGATCAGCATTACACATGTGGGGAATACAAACAGTACTATACAGAGAGCATATGTGTGCACACACTCTAAATGTTTTGGAGCTGGAGTATGACCAGCCCACAGGTTTCACCTTGTGGATTATACCCTTGCTATGAATGCCACACACTGTCATGTGCTATCTGACATGTCCATGACATTTAGTGGGCTAACTGCAACACTGCTTAACTATCCTGCAAAACATGATATCTCACATCCCAAACATACCACCTTTTGTCTGCATAACCCTGTCCTCAGTGGAGCATATGACATCTATGGGTGTATGTCATATGGGACAACACTGACATGTGAAATAGATGCCCATCACAACCATTGGACAACACATGTTTACACATGGTCATGGAGGATGGCCAGAGACATAAATCAACACAGAGTAGAAGTGATGTACATGTGTGTACACCCTGTTGTACATTGGCTCGCCACAATACAACTATGGCCTTTGTGTAATGGTGATATTGCAAATGTGAAACACTAAACATCATGCAGGCCTGTGTGCAGCTTGTGTAGGCATGACATAAAACCACCACATAACATGTCTTGAACATCATGAGTGTGTCACGACATGAAAGCATTCACCTATACAGTGTCCAAATACATACACATGTTGCACAACATACACATACAACAACATCAGGCCACAGATACAGTACATTCACCTTGCTGGTGTCATACATCACTGTCAAGCTTGCTCCTCATGTGTGTGAGGTACACAGATGGCATGTTGGACATGGAGTACTGCTAAGTTAGCCATGTCTGGGCATAGTTGCCAGGCATCAGCAATATGGTTACAGATGTGCACGGGTGTCACCTATATACCCTTCAGTGACCTGTGTCACACATTCCACATTAGGGTTTAATGTGTATACACCTCAGTGACGTGGGTCACATTCCACATTAGATGTGTATTGTATCTGGACACAGTCATGGCTATGAACTGTGTCTGTAACTCACACTGTATAGCAATAGTGAAGCCACATGATGCCCTGCAATTGCTACACACATCAGCTCAATATGCAATATGTCACTGTCTATCTGTAGTGTGGAATGACAACACTGCGTCAGCTGAAGGTCCATGTAAGTATAACACGTCCCTGCATTGGGACACCATTACCTTACTGTATATTTGAAAGGACACCATTGTGTTAAACATGTATGCATGTCATTCAACACGTCATCAGAAGACATACCATACTACATGTGATTGGCAAGGTCATATGCCACACATCAGGCTGGTGTACTGTTATTTCAAGTGATAAAATCTGGAATTGTTGTATTAAAAGCAGATAAATATAAATAAAATACAAAAATAAATATAAATATAATATATTAACAATATATTAGAATACAAAATAACAGTACCCAGTTGCACTAAAATATGTTCAATAAATATTGCTTAAGGCCCTTAGAATTTCTACATGAAAATTCTTTCACACAAACTTTCTGAAGGAACTTAACTTTCCCTCATGCTTATTTTAAGAATGTTGAACAGCCCTGTTGGTAGATTTCACAGTTAGACACGATCATGCTGTTACATTCTAATTGTAACCTACCTGATGGACTTTGTGAGTTCTTGCAACCTGTAATAAGTTTGCAAGACCCTCACTTGCTTTGCTGACTCTGGCAATGAACATCCTGTTCATGAGGTTCCACGACAGTCTTGGCTTGATGCAGAAGGCTTGACTGTAGTTGATGATGGTGTTAGGCCTAAACTTTTATGACCATTACTCATTTACCAGCGAGATCTCCTGCTAAACACTAGTATTTGTGTCTACAGGAGCCCTCCTTCTTCACATCATCATCACCCTTTTCTCCAGTTTTATAGATGGAGTCAGAATGTTGCATCAAGTGTTGCCATCTCTATCTTTTTTTCCAGCTTCCTGCCTTTTTTATCTATCCTGACTGACTGCCACAGGCCTTCCCTCACAAAATTCATCCATTTCTTCACCTGATGTTTTTGTTTCCTCTTGCCTTCTGCCTTACTTCTTCCAAATCTTCACTAAACCATCTTCAGCTTTCCTGGACATGTGGCCAAATACCTACAAGTATGTTCTCTTTAACCTTCTCTGCAATTGGGGCTACTTTGGCTTCTACTTTAATGCCCTGATTTCTTCAACTGTACTACAGTATACATTCCAACACCCATTTTAAGTACTTCAACTCCATCACCTTAAACTTCATAAGTGCTTTGCCTTCATAGCCCAGATTTCTGGATTGTGTAGATGTACTAGTTGCACCACTGTTTTGGTTACCTCAATTTTTAGCTTTTTTGTCATTCCTCTGACACACACACACACACACACACACACACACACACACACACACACACACGCACACACACACACACACACACACACACACACACACACACACACACACACACACACACACACACACTACCCCTAACACTCTGGGTTATTTGGCTGCAGCACCTCTGATTTGATCTTTGACCTCCTCATTCAATCTCCCCTTCTTATGAAACAGCCTTTCCAGTACTTGAAGCTGTTAACCTGTTCCATTACTTTTTCTTCTATCTGAAATTTCAGCTTCTCCTGAGCTCCCTCATTTGCTGCCTTGCAACTGTTTTGGCCATGTTAAGTTTCACCCCCTGTCACTTCAGTTTTGCATTCCAGTCTCATATCAATTACTGAACTTCTTGACTCCCATTTAGATCATGGATTACTTTTAGAAATTTGGTGCTAATGATTTTGTTACAAGTACTGTTCTGAAATTACTCAACGAACCATGGTCTTCAGGGTGATCAGCAGAGCCTGTTATCTGGCCTGTCTGGCTTTCCAAAAAGCGTTGCTAAACAAATATATTGAGATAGCTGCATGATTATTTGAAGCTAAGCATGGGTCTTTGAAGTCAGTTTTCTGTTATGAAAAGTGGTGTTAGCGTACAATGAGAGTTTTTTTCCTTTTGAAAGTAGACAACTGAGCTTCAGGTACCCAACTATACTAAATTCCTGACCTGGTTGTGAGAATGTATTTAGACACCTGTTGGTTGGCATACTGGACCGCTTGATTGATTTTTCCTATTTGTCAGATCATCACTATGCATTCTGTGGTTTCTAATCTTTTTTTTTTTTTTTTTTTTCATTTTTATCTCCTCTCCTACATGACAAGCATCAGTCCTCCTCTTTCCAATTGACCGATTTTTCTTCTTAACTTGGGTGATACCTGAGTGGTAGGCAGCCATCAGGGTTTTTTTTGCTGTGAGGCCACTATCCTTTACTTGCACTTCTCCATTTAACATTAATCTGGAGGATGTGCTGTCGGCATAATACTGCACTGTCACTCACTTCCAAAAGTAATTTAAGTCCACAAATGACTCTGTCTCCCTAGAATGGCACTTAGTGCATTTCTGTCTGCTGTGCAACAGTTAAATTACTGCAGTGGACATGCATATCCCCCATCTGAGGGATTCATGGTGTTTTCAGCTCTGAACCTCCCCTGCTATCTTAGGCAGACAGCCAAACTGCTGATTGATCCTGAGATGTAGTCAGGGCTTAATCCCTCCGTGACAACATATTTGTTTATCTTTCCACTATTTTGAAAGAGACACCTCTGCCCTTGGCACTGAAGAAATCTAGACTTGATTCTGATTATCTTTGTAATTAGCATCCCCATGTCTAATTTCAATTTATTGGAAGACTTTTATTGATAGTGCTGTATACACAACCTGATTCCTTTATGAAGGTATAGGAAATTCATGTCTCTTTTCAGCTTGGTAGTGAAAATAGGAGCATCATTGAAACTGTCCTTACAAGCAGAGTTAATGATGTTGAATTAGTGTGGAATCAACTTTAATATTCTGTTTTTGTCCTCACTGAGTTGTCCTCAACATTTGACAGAATTGAGTACAATATCTTTGGACATACTGTGGAACTTTTGGTAATATCCATGACCAGTTTGCAGCTTACATCACTAGACTGACCTGGGAGTTATATCTAGAATTAATTCCCCTTAAACCTGGTCTCTGTTCTCTCACATTCCACAGGCTTCCAGAATGGGATAATATGTTATTATTTTAATACATTTCTACTGGGAGACCTCATTCAATGGGAATATTGTTATCACTGTTCAGCAACTAAAAACCATCTGTACATCCCCTTCTCTTAGAAGCAAATTTGATTTATAAAGACTTTACATATAATCTATAGGACAACCAATCTCAGATGCTTATTATTCATCTGAAATTGAACATGTCTTAGGCTGTGGGTGGGGCATTGCACACCACCTTGAGAAACCCAAACTGTCCAGCATTGCTTCTCTCTATTATTTATGAGGATAATAGACTAACTTTATTAAAGACGTGTGAGATCTTGAAGTAATACTTGATGACAGATTGGCACTTGAGGACCAGGTGTCAGCTGCAGTTAGAACTTCTATCTTCACTAAAGCTTCCGTATTACAAACTGTGACCAAAAGTCCATTTATTTAAAGGCAAAGGACACAAATATAGGTCCAGTATGGCAACTGCCTCCCTCAGTTTCCTGAGTAAGGCAAATGCTGAAACTGATCAGCTCTCTGTCCCTTTAAAGACATTTTTGGAGGTCATTTTATTTTCTGAGGAACTCACTTGTATTCACATCAGCTTGGAGAACTGTGCATTAAGTGGAGGATAGAACTTCTTGTTACCATCTATGGAATAAAACCCAAATTAAGCACCATCTTCTAGCTTAAAGTCTCACAGTGGGAATACCTGCTTTGGTCTTCTCACATTTGTCCTACTACATTTCCCTTTATCAGAGACTTCTTAGGGCAGAATGGGACTATTTGTAGATTGTGCAGACTTCTCTAACCTCATGACTAACTGGTATATTTTATTACCAACACTGGAGTCTTCAATGTCTGTCAGTTTGGTCATGGATTATTTTTAAAGTTGTGGTGCTAGTCTGTTTAGTCATACATAATCTGTGCTTCCCTTACAGACTGGCCAGAGATCTACATTCTACTATTCTGAGGTTGCAGACAGTTCCTAGTATACATACACACACACACACACACACACACACACACACACACACACACACACACACACACACACACACACACATATATATATATATATGTGTGTGTGTGTGTGTGTGTATATATATATATATGTGTGTGTGTGTATATATATATATATATATATATATATATATATATATATATATATATATAGGTGTGTATGTATATATATATATATATATATATATATATATATATATATATATATATATATATATATATATATATATATATATATATATATATATATATATATATATATATATATATATATATATATATATATATATATATATTTATATCTGTGTATATGTATATATTCTTCAAATGTTTTTGAAACCTTGTGCTCCAAGGTTATGGAATTATCCCACACCAAATGTGACTTTTGTAGGTTTCTTAAAGCCCTATTTTTCATTTAGCTAAATAATTGTTATGGTCCATCATGTATTCTAGATTTTGGCTACAAACTGTACATGTATATATTTTATGAATTTATTGTGCTTTATTGCATGGTGTATACACTTTAAACATATTAATAAATCTGAATTTGATTTATTGTAGGATGCCATTTAGATGAATGGCATGTGTAAATTGCATGAAGAAGAGTTAAGCTGTTAATCCATGCTGAGGTTCAAGAATCATATTAAGCAATATCAAGTCTAGCTTTGAAATTGTACACTACCTTATATTAGATTCAGCAGCTGAGCAGAATAAAGGAAAACAAACCATACAATAATGGAAGATGTTTGAAGTTATCATCCTAAAATCGGCCTTAAATAAATGCTTATAAGAAGTACCTAAAGAACAGACCTGCAGATTAGAGAATGAGGAAAAATGACCCTAATGAGTACAGAGTACCATAGACTGTCCCAATACATGAAAATATGCACTAGAAGGGCATTTATTTCAAAGGAGTACTGTTAACTAACAACTGCAGAAGGGCTATAGAGCGATTTATAACACAGGTTAACAAATTAGCCTATTTTTTAATATTAACATAAAGGAATACATGGTTGCAAATCCTTATTAAAAAGAGCCATCTAACAAAAATAAAATATTAATAATGGGTCAAAGTACGATCTGTGAATGATAAGCAAATTGTGTCACACAATGAAGACCTTGCAAGGCCCAATGTAATTTGTTTCACCCTGTCTCAGCTTTTCAGTGGGCTCAAAACCACCTTTTAGAGAGGGTTATCTCCTGTAGAAATAATTGCTCTCATATGACAAGAACAACTCAGTAACAATTTTTAATATTCAGATTAGACAACAAATCAGTCCTAAAGGTACTTACCAGAAATTCTTCCAAAAATGTTTGGTTCAGTACTATTTTAAGACTTTTAATGCTCTTTTTTGCTTAAGATCAACTTGTCTTTTACTGTAGAACATTTTCAGGGCTCTAAGATCAAATCAGCTGACATTCTTTCTCATTTGCAGGTTCAGCAATTCAAAAGGATGGCTCCACAAGCAAATTCACTCTCTACCCCTAAACCAGAAAGAGCACGGATGATTAGAGAAGGGTTTTGAAATTCATGGGCCAAAAGTATCAAGGGAATATACACCTTTATGATTATTTCTTCTTATTTTTTTCTATAACATAGTAATTCAAGACAGTCAGTGTGTTGTCCATACCATTCTGAGCTATGTCCACTACTGTGACCCTGTGGGCTTTGGACCAGGCACAGTCATGATCAGCTTTGCAGCTTTAAGTTTATTTGCTAGAATATTCCAGTTTCCAGATCTCACAAAAATTGGACGGTGGCCAGAGAAATTAAAGGATGAGTCATGGAGAAGAATGCCAGTCATGACAAGAGGAGTCCCATAGGTTCACCTTTATTGAAATCCATCCTGCACAGCTTACACTCTTTATCTGACTCATATTGCATTTATTGCCTCTGGGCCACACTGTTCTCTTGATTACACTTTAGCACTTTTAAGATCAGTGAATTGATAGGCAGGCTAATGTGGACAAATGTGATTTTCATGCAGGAGGCAGTTTTAATATGGATCCTGAGATCATAAAAAAAAAGTCCAGCTAGACTGCTCACCAAGTCTCCCTGCAAAGAAGTAATAACCTTATCTCAGCCTGGTAGGTTGAGTCAGAACACTCAGAGAATTAAGTCCATACTGAGATATCAATAAGTTAGTATTCATGACCAAAGTAGGTTGCAAGGTCACCAGCACCAATCTTTCCATCCAGCTTAGAAAAGTTCTAATTCACTTAGGCATTCTGTCATAGTTTTACACCTACCACTACTTCAGAATTGGTCAAGCCTGTGATTCAGCCAGCTTATGCTAGTCTACTGAAGCCCTCAAAAGGTTAGACAGGTGTTTTTCCAAATCTTACTTAAGATATGTACGCCAGCCTAACCACAGCAAATTTCACACATGCCAATTCTTTTAGGACAAAAGATGTATTTATTTATTTATTTATTTAATTAATTAATTTTACATTCTTATCATCATGCACTTCATCTTGCAAGCTCAAACCAGAACCCTAGTCTATCCAAGTATCACAACATTAGGATTAGGCAATGCCAACTTTGAAATAAGAAGGAAATGAAAGGAATCCCTTGTCTTTGATGGAGGAATATCATTTTTTACCTCCACCAATACATTCAACAAGCAGGACCTCTACACACACTCATTATTCATTCAGGAGGCAGCCCTCATGGTCTTATACCCAAGATACAGTTTATATATTACATTATAATGGACCTAGCAATAATCAGACATCTTTACAGCCATCTAATCATTGTCTGGTCAGCAGTCATTCCTAGATTAAAGTGGCTGGGAGCTTTTACACTCACACTTTTGAGAAGGCTAGGATAGTTCTCAACCACAGGGTATCCAGAACAAGCCCCATGGCTAGGTATATCATTTTTTGAGCATCAAGAGCTATACAATAAAGGCACAGCTTGGTTCAAAACAGATGTTATTCACTTATTGGACATGGATATGGATTTATTCAACTTATATTTATCTTTGTTTCTAAACAAACAATTGTCCAGCAAGACGTAAACAAACTCAATATAGTTTCATGATGATTAGGTCACTGTCATACATACTAAATGTTCTATTTATATGTTCATAACATACAGCTATTCTCATGTACTACTTTAGATGCAAATTAAAAGAGTTAATTATTTAAAAAAGGGGGTGCATGCAGTTGGCAGCCTGGAGGGTGGTTCACTATGGCCTCAGCCTTTTTTCTGTGTGCCCCCACCACCACCACTTTTACCTTGCCTGGTATTTGATAATTAAAGAATTTAATTCATAATGGTGCTGGTTAGTAGAGTGTCACATTAATCAGTTATACATATCATATGTGTCTCACTTGGGAATGGGGCTTAGAGACAATGAAGAGTTTGTGAGCCCTGGGAAAGTTAATTTGTTTCACTCCATTCATACTTTTCTGAGGGTTCAAGTCTGCCTTTTATATTGGGCTGGCTCCTGTAGCTATGGCCACTTTGGTAGGCAGCATTTCAACCCAGCCTCTGCCCCAGCTTCACCTTGGGGTGTCTCAGTTCCTCTTTTTTTTTTTTTTTTACACTTTCACCTGTTTAATCTTGCTTGGTATTTGGATAACTAAATAATTCAATTTATAATGGAGCTGCACATACAGTGACAGGATTACTTGGTTATGAGTGTTGCAATCAAATCAGTTTAAAGGACATGGAGAGGGCTTTATACCATGCAATGCAATGACAGCCCTATAGTTGTAATGGTGTTATTATGTTGTAAGTTGCATTGACTAGTTGGGTGTTATATTTATAATTTTTGCAGTTTAAATTTAACAAGCATTGGGCTACTTAATAAACTTATAGTTGATTCTGCAACAAATTGTCATGTGTGTCTCATTTGGGAATGGGCTTGGAGAAATTTTTTTCTCTAGTATACATAGCACTAAAATAGGGGAAGCAACACAGAACTAAGCTTTTTTAGAACTTCAGCACATTTGTTTTATTATTGTACATTTGCGAGCCATCAGACAGGTTTTATTTGCTCTTGGTGGTCACAGGATAAAATTAGCACAAAATATTGGTAGGAACGAAAAATGTTACTCAAATGCTTTTTATACAAGGTTATTGAGTATAACAGCTCCATAATAAATTGCAAACCGTTCCTTTATGCTTGAGTATTTAATGTGTTATGTTCTCAAATGTTTAGGTTATATGACACTGATTCAGCATAATGACATATCTCCTCTCCATCATTAATATGCCACTAAAAATGTCTGTTCTGATTTTTGTTTATGAACATTTTCTCTGGACTAAAATCACAATAATGAAAGAGCAATGCATTATTATGGTGTTTCAGAGAATAATATTTGATAGGATCACATCAGTTCTGTTGATACATGCTTTGTTTCCGGCAATGTGTAGAGTTTAGCTGATCCTGGCAACAACAAGGACTGCTGTACACAGTGTCCTTGAAGTCTGTCCCCAAGATTTCATACTAATGTGTCTCTGCTGTCGTTACCATGCCTTGGAGGGTTATAAGCACAGGCTTCCTACCTTGCAGCAAACTGAACCATTTTATCCTTGTGTATATATACTTCTGTGCTATGTGTTGAGTCTGTCAAACTTTGCTGATAATGAGTGTCTTGGGATGTGAAACAGAGACAGGAGCCAGAGTTCTTCATCATTAGCAGGTCATTTATTTACATCCTGTTAAACAATGTTCATCACAGTTGTGACATTTGCAGCATGTAATATGCAGCAGTCCCTAAGGCGTCCCTTCTCAGCCTTCTTCTAGCAGATTGCAATGTAATTCTTCCCAAGGGAGACTCTCAGGTCCAGAATTACGTGGGTCTTACCACAGATTCACTGTTATTACAAACTTTCAGTTGCATCCTTACTCTGGCTACCATTTTTGGTTGCTTTCATGAACCATGCACATTTTGACAAGAGAATAAAGCAAAATGCTTTTGTAGGTAGTGTGAAAATGTGATTATCATAAGATTATGTACTGATTTACTGGTGGCATCCTCTGTTTTTAAAATGGTTTATTCTAAAAATTTTACTTGATATAACTGGCAATACTCTTCACTTCTCATTGGTTCTTATGTTGAAATTTATTAGTCGCTGAGAATGGTTTCATTACATTTTAATATAGAATTATTTTCAGTAGTATGTAGTATACATATATCTTTATAGAACTGGTTGAGTGTTAAAAGAAAATAAATGCCAAATGATAAGAATGATGGAGCAAATACTTCTTTCAGAGCTGAGCACATTATGTAACTATCATTCAGTTTTATGTCTGCAAAAAAAAAAAAAAAACCACTACTTACGCTTTTTACATTGCATTACTTTAATTTGACAGCTGAAGGAGACAAAATACTGTGGAGTTTGCAAAGTTATACAGCTATCAACCCTCAAATCTCACCCACTGTACCCATGCTGAGTAATCTTGAAAATCTCTACCAACATCCATCACTATTTTATTTATCTATTTTTATTAAATAGGAGGGTGGAGTGGTCTTTGGATGGATTTTCTGCTATGACCCAGGTACACGGTCACAGAGATTAACATTTGAATATGTTACAGATTTATACATATAAGTATCATACATAGAAAACCAAAATATTCCAGCGGTAGAAATGCACACTTAACACAGAATCACATTGGAACACTGTAGTACAGAGATATATGGTAATAGTATGTGAACAAAGGGTATTCTAACACATTCTACAGGACTTAGAACAGCTGAGAGTAACATTTGGAATTCACATTTTGCATTTTACTGTATATCCAATTTCCCAGTTCTATCACAACATAGATACATACACTTTCAAGTACTTTGATATTTAAGATCAAGACATATCTACAGAATTCAGTGAACCTGCACTTATTTTGACATATGTTCATATTTATGTATTTATATTTGGAAGCGTTCTGCTATGGACAGTAAAATACATGTAAGGATTGCTCTAGCAATGCTGTAGAATAGCAATCTATTGAAAGTCTCCACCACCCTTTCAGTTAAAAATAACTTCTTTATGACAAAGTTACTAATCAGTCCTGCTATTTGCAAATTAGTTCCTTCTTCATATATCCCTTCAACTATCCTTCATTCTTAAGTTTTCTGCCAAACACCTGTTGTTTAACAATTTAAGCACTGGGCAATGTGCTGCCTGTCTGGCTACATGTTTGTAAATAAATTGAAGAGAACTGAGCAAATCTAGAACATGATATACATATACGTGTGACAACATATGTAACTACACACACATACACACACACACACACACACACACACACACACACACACACACACACACACACACACACACACACACACACATATATATGTGTGTGTGTGTATGTATGTATGTCTGTAAATATAAATCTCTCTCTCTCTCTCTCTCTCTATATATATATATATATATATATAAATATATATATATATATATATATATATATATATATATATATATATATATATATATATATATATATATATATATATATATAGATAGATAGATATATCCAAAATATTGAATAAAAAACATAAAAAAACAAAACATTGCACAATTCCCAAAGTGGCTTTAACATGGTTCCAGCAGTGGTGCAGGACTATTTTCCTTGCCCTGCAACAACCGATGGTTGGTGATTTAATAATATTTTTTGCTTGATATTGTGTAACTTGAGCAACAAACATTCAATGAAATGCACTTCAGCTCTATATATATATATATATATATATATATATATATATATATATATATATATATAAATATATATGTATATATGTATTTCAACAGAGACAGAGAGATGAAGAAGTGCGTACATGGTTATGAATTTGTTCAAACATTCATTTGGTTATCCTTCAATTGATCCAGCCAGTGTCCCAGGCTGCGTCCTACATGAGCTCAAAGATGAACTAACCCCTCACCTAAATACACTGTTCAAACTCAGCCTCTCCACAGGCTATGTGCCCATAGAGTGGTGCACAGCAACAGTTATTCCATTCCACAAAAGTGGAGCCACAACAGACCCTGGGAACTATCGCCCTATAAGCCTGACTAGCTTGATCTGCAAAGCTATGGAGCGCATCATGATGGATCTCATTAACAGAGACATTGGAAACCTCCAAACACTGGACCCTACCCAGTTTGGCTTTGTTAAGGGCAGATCATACCTCCTAAACCTGATGGACTTCTTTGAGACAATTACCAAGGCTATAGACGAAAGGTGGTCCACACAGCCTACCTAGACCTTGCAAAGGCCTTCGACACCATTCCCCACTCAGGTATTATAGACAAGCTCACCAGCCTGAACATAGTCCCCTACATCACGAGATGGGTTGCTAACTGGCTCATGGACAGAACCCACATGGTAAGAGTTGTGAAAGCCAGGTCTGACTCTAAGCCAGTTATAAGCGGCGTTCCCCAGGGTTCAGTCCTAGGACCCCTCCTGTTCAGCATATACTTCTCAGAGGTACAGGCAAGCACAGGAGGACTATGGCTGACCATGTTCGCAGACGACTGCAAACTAGGGGCTATAACTGACTCTCCATCTGACACAGACATCCTCCAAAAGGGTCTCACTGAGACAGATACCTGGTGTCAAATCCATGGCCTCAAGCTAAATGCCAAAAAGTGCATAGTCATCCCCTTTGAAAAAAACAAAGTATCCTCAAATTACCACATTGGTGGTAGCCCCTTAAATACAGAAGATGTAATAAGGGATCTGGGGACCCAAGTAGATAGTAACCTCTCATTTGATAATCACATTGCCAAAGTGGTTAGAAAATCCTTCTATGTGGCCCACCTAATCACAAAAGGGTTTGCATCCAGATCGAAGGAGGTTATTGGGCCCCTCTATGCATCACTCATCAGACCCATCATAGAGTACAATGCCCCATTTGGGATGTACCTTACAAGACACCTGCAACAACTGGTACACAGAAGACAGAAGTACCTCACCAAGAGGATCACTAGCCTCAAGCAGATGCCCTATGCAGCTTGACTGAAGAAACTCCAGCTATACTCGGTTGCATACCGCCTACTCAGAGGTGATCTCTGCCTGACATACAAGGCCATGTCCAACTCAGAATTGATGGACATGCTCCACCTAAACAAAACCATATCCCCTCGAGTCACATGCTCCAGGGATCTAAACCTCACCACAACAATAAATAGGACATGCTGGAGGGATAGATTCCTTTCCCAGAGACTTCCCGTACTCTGGAACAAGATTCCAATCTACATTAGGCAGAGCCCCTCGCTAACCCTCTTCAAGAGAAACTTTGACGAGTGGATAGGAAACAGAAAGGTTACCCCAGGGATCACTTCAATGGCTCTACTGGACAGAGGTACAGGGAATTAATCTAAGGGGGTGGCGAAAGCTAACACATTCTGGCTAGGCTTATAAATGCCTTCGGGCAGTTGGCATAGTACCTACCTATGAACCTATAATTCATATTATGTTTATTTTGTCAAGTGGGTCTGCAGAGATGACAGGACTTGTTATTTCAGTGGAACCCATGTTAAAGTTCATTTGGTGATTGTGGAATGGATTCTGCATGGAAGATATGTTAAACACCATTTCAACATTTTATTGGAATGGCTTGTCAGGTAAAGGGCTCTGCTTATTTATTTTTTTGGTCAATCAAGTGATTTTTTTGACACACACACACACACACACACACACACACACACACACACACACACACACACACACACACACACACATACACACACATATAGATAGATAGATAGATAGATAGATAGATAGATAGATAGATAGATAGACAGATAGATAGATAGACATATATATATATATATATATATATATATATATATATATATATATATATAGTACTACAAGGCTCCTGGCATCCAAAATATAATAAGACTGTAATGATTCAAAAATATTTATTTGTTTGCTTTTATAGTCCGCAAACTACTAGCAAAATATACGGTGTAAAACATTGCAGTTTTGCTTGGAACTTGTGTATTTGTATATTTTTTTATGATAATTTTGACATTCAACTATTCTTGTATGTACAAAGGTTCATAGGAGGTTACTAGGCTTGCAGCCCTAGACCCTTTTCAAGCCTAGCCATGTTAATCCCAAGTATCTCTATTTGTTCTTTTTGGGTAGTTTGCAGAAAAAAATTATGAACAGAGTGGGTCTGTGATCAACACATGCTACTCCTGTCCATGAGGGACATGGGTGCCACCCTAGGGGTGAATATGCAGTCTCCTTTCCAGTTATTTAGGTTGCGTTTGAATAGGGTCAGTGAAGAGCTCTGTTTTACGTGAATAGGAAGTCTATTCCATAGTAGAGGCAGTCTCTGGGAAACATATCTGTCTCTCCAGAATGTTCTGTTAATGTCACAGGCTAGGTTGAGATACATAGAGCAGGTGACTCTTGTGCCATTTGACTTGTGGATGTGCAGCATTTCCGTTAGGTCAGGGTCGGAGATTGCCCTATAGGCCAGGCACAAGTCCCGTCTCTGCAGCCTATAGATACAGAGTAAAGTGTCAGGCCTTTCAGCCTGTCCATGTGGGTCATGGTATGGAATCCATGTATTTTCTTAGTGAGAAACATCTGAGGTCTGTCCAGCTGCTGCAGGTATCTGGTGAGGTACATGCAAAATGGTGCAATATACTCTATTAGCATTTCAATGTCAAAGAATAATTATTCCTACCCATTTTAGACCTAGCCCTCACACTAATACTGGTGAATGTCTGGGGTAGTATAGCATTATTGGAACAAATACTGAATCGTGTCAACTAATGTAGTAAAGCTTTATTGGCAGTGGTAAGTACACTCTAAATGTACCTGTAGTTAACAGTTGCCAGGAATCACATTATAAGAACATTTAAATAAATGTACTTCATCATCCCTGAGTTCATTTTCAGAAAAAATTTCCACTAACACTGTGTTTTCTTTTTTTAAGTCTTATTTAAGAATGAAATTCATGTTTAATAGCACTGCAAATAACAAGATATTGTTTAGCCTCACAGTGTTGTTCAAAACTTTAAAAGCAGTTCACATATACTAGAAGAAATATTTTCCTAATGTCTCAGAAAATTAATCTTAGCAGAAATTAACGTTGTGGTGCAATGAAACAAGTACAAAATTGTGTATTTTTATACTGTATGCAGTTCTGTTACAAATTGCAAGGACAGCCTTGATTTTGTTTAGCCTCAGTGTAATATCACAAACTCAGCTTATACAAGGAAAGCTGTTTATGAGATATCCTAGTATGGCTAAGTTAATTGTTATTGAAGAGTAATAATTAAAATAGAAACAGAAAATATGATAAAGGTAAGCATACTACGGAAACTATGGTTAGTACTAGAACATTATTATTATAATTGTTATCATTATTATTAATATTAGTAGCAGCAGCAGCATATTCACAAAGGATACTAGAAGAGCCAGGGAGAAAAGCGGATGGATGAAGGGGGATGACCTCTTGCCTCTCCTGATGGGTGGAGAGGGTAATGGATGCTTGGAAGCACTCACTGAAGTGTTTTTTCTCCACTGGAGACCATGGAAATCACTTCCCATGCATTAAGGAAGGGGTGGGGTTGCTTGCTGGCAACATTCATTGTTGAAGTAAAGGATGACCAGAACGAGCAGCCCTTTTCATAAACTGCTTTGGCTCTACAAACTGGGTATCCATGAGGAATGAAGGTCTCAAGATGAGCAACCCACAAGCCACCCCAATGGCTGTCTGAATGATGTCCTCTCCCTGTCAATCCTCGACATGATGATGGAGGATTAATCAGCTAATTGACTGAAAGGGGGCTAATGATTGACAGGCAGTGAGGTAAAGAGTATCAAAAACAATGGGGCATGATTACAAGTCAGTGTATGTAAATTACAGAATTCAGTGACTGAACTAAAAGGGTAGAAATATGTTATGAAATGCCATGCAACCAAAGTGTTAGCAATTGTTTGTCACTTAACAGAGTCATTGATTAGTGGTAGCATGTAAAATAGCAGTTTCTGTCCTTTTTTTTTTTTTTTTTGAGACATGGTGCCAGAAAGCTTATTTTTGGCAGCCTAACTATAAAGATTCAGAGAATGCCATGAGTGCAAATGATATTGAGTACAACATTGCCCTTGTATGAATGAGGTCTCCACCTGTAGTATTCCCCTTCTTTGTGAAGCAGAGTTGGCATTAATTATATAAAGTGAAGCATGGCAGTATTGTTGTCCCATATACATCTCTGAATTTGGCCAGAGTCACCTGTTAGCTAGTAAAGTCAATAAATGACTAGGGCATAATTTAAAGTAAATAAGAAGTAGATTATTATATTGTAACTTTCGCTGAAAAAAATTATGGAAGAAACTGTAAATCATTAACAAGGAAATGAAAGCTGGCAGGAGCAATGCAAATGTCTTGGGGAGCTGCAGTAAAACATTATGACATAAATCAGGGCATACTCAAATACAGATAATGCACATCAAGTTGTAAAGTATAAATAAATTTAATCAAATCATGGTCAAGCGAAAATATCAGGAGTGTAAATTTAGGCAGAGCCCAAACCATGTCTAGAAACTGTGCAAACACAGAGAAATACTCAAATATTTAAGTTAAAAAGGTAAGTTATACTGTGCATGGATAAATAAGCAGAGTAAGGGATAGTAAAATCACAGTTATAGGTGTATGGCTATTAACTGTGGAATAATTTTCAGCAGAGATTGTTTGAGGCAGCATCTGACATTTATAACAGAATACTGCTGAAATATTGCTTAAATTTCCAGAACATGTATTTCACAATGTATGCATTACATCACTTTCATAATCTTATGGCAGACAAACTCTTAGAAAAGGAACTGGAAATTTTAAGTTACATGATAATATTTGCTGAGAAGGAACACCCCAGAAATTTCAGTATACATAGAGGTTAATCCCAGCTGCTGAGCAATGGCAAAAGAACTTTGCATTTAATATAAGTTGTGAGTTCATGTTTGAAAACTCAAAGCACAAATCTACAAATGTAGATTCTTTTATTGATGTATTTGTATATATGATGAGAAGGAGGGAGGACTTGATAGCTGATCTTTTTCAGACATGACCTGGGCTTCAAGTAGCACAAAAAAGGCAATAAACAAGTAGGTAAATATCCAGGTAAAATCGACAAATTACACTGCTGAAGAGAAAGTATATAGTGTGCAGAATGCACAATGTTTATGCAAAACTGGAAATCATAGGGAAAATTAACCAACAAAAACAATTACTCACAGCCGAGAAATAGATATTTGTTAAGTTGACATCTTACAGTCATAGTTTCAAGAAGATATAATTCAAGGACTGTATGCAAGAGTGATTCAAACTGGTATACATTCTGCTTTTGTAGAATTCGTTGTCATAGTTTTATAACCTCATATGGCACAATATTTTCAAATGCAAAGTATCACAAGCAACAGATTAGAGAACACCAATAGTAAGATTTTACTGTTTATGCGAGCTTTTCCTTTTCTTCAACTGACCAGGCTAGCAATTAATCTTATAGGAGCTGTGGTCCTGTGGAAGGGATTATAGCTGTCCTCGAAGGCACCTGAAGAAATTTACACCTCCACTGGAACTAACTCAGTACATGACATGGACACACACCCATGCTTTCGGCTCCATATGTTGGCGTGCGAAATATCGAGTGCAGACAAACAGAAAAAAGTACCAAAGTCACAGTAGAATAGTGAATCTTGAAATTGCTCTTCTCAATTAAACTTCTTCTAGGGCTGAGGAAGAATGATAACAGAATGAACTGAGTATAAATAGAAAAAAAATATTTTGACATATTTTGACATATGGAAGTACTGGCATGTCATTGGGCCAGATTCCAAAATTATTGCTCTCAGATTAAGTCTGCTATGATTCCGAAAAACCTGGTCTCAGTGTAAGTGACTTACTTCAGTGTAAGACCAATCTGTAAACAGGTTTACTATGGGGACAGAGTTCAAGAACAGTGGCTGTCAGCCTGTATTCCGTGTAAGTGGTGACTTACATTGAGAGCAAGGTTTTGAAATTGGGTCCAACTGTTGTTATGATGATGTAGACTGTGAATATATTAAACCAAATTCTCAGAACACACATATATATATATTTTTTAACTTGAGACATTCCTTATTTGTAAGGTTGATAGTAGCTGAGAGATTACATTTAAGGCAATATTTTTTTCTGTTTTAAAAGTTGTTATTCTGAAATTAATTTACTGAAAGAGAGTGGATTAGATTTAGATGATTTGTCCATCTTTGATGTGAAAGTGTTATTTAAAAAAGCTGTCAAAGGATGTATAAGTAGGTAAAGTGTGTAATGTGCAATGTAACATTATAATTCCTTCCAAAAGGCTGTACCATGAGAAGCAATAATTGCTGTCTTTGCCTGGTCCAGAATGTTGTTTCCCACATTAACAGAAAATACCCTAAAGTATTGCAAGTACTGTTTCAGTTTTTTTTTCAGAAATAGTGCTACACTAAAGAAGTTGAGTAGATGTTCGACATGTGAGATAAGATCTGCTGAAAAAGGCATAACCAAAATAAATAAATTAATAAATTAATAAATGCATGCACCAGAACCAGCATTATCAAACTGCAGGTTTTGATGAGTAGTTATGTGTACATTGTGTGCAGTGATTAAACAATACCAGTACTCATTGCCAGCAAGGAGTCCCACGAGTTAGTAGAATGATATCCTATTCTTATTCCATGTTTCCTTAAGGAGTATTACAGATTTCTCACATTTTGACTAACCTCCCCGCATATAAAAGTAATAAGTAGTTTGCTAGGAAGTTTTGATAAATCTTGAATTCAAAGTAAGTTAATTTTTGTCAGTATTTATAAACATTCTAATGAAGTATGATGCAAAAAGATAAACTGACTCAAGAAATATAAAGGTATTAGATTTTAAGGATTGCTGTTTTTGTTAAAAATGTTAAGTTAAAAATCTCAGATGATAACCAATGTACTATGTTCTTCTGAAAACATCACTTCACTTATTTTTTTTTGTTTTAATTTTACCCCAGTCATCACATTGATTTATACATTTTGTTTTGACTAAGAAAGTTTGAATGAGTACTGCATGTGTTAAGGAAAAGCTTGGTAGAAAAAAATCTAACCATAATAATATAAAATTAATGCAGTTACTAAAAAGCACCAATGATAAATAGATATCATCCTGATCCCCTCCAGTAAACACATGACCCAAAAATGACAATTGATGACCTTTATTACATTTTCATAAAAATAACTTTACTGAACAAAGTTTAGTTTATTAAACACAACATGAACATCTGTGTAACCATTTACTAGGCTAGCATATCCCTGCTCCCCCTGACCAAACAAGCAGCACCATCACCACCACTTGCTTACCCTTATTTCAAGCAGCATCCCACCACTCATTTTCCTCCTCCATCTCATTGAATCAAACACCCAACACCAGAGGGAGAAAAGAAGAGGGACAGCCCTGCCCATCTTCTTCGGCTAATCACCACCTAATACCATCACCACACAACCGTCATTGGGTAGGGAGGGAGGGCAGCAAGTTCACGCTAAAACCAGCTCCCTCACTCATTTACACTCAGATCAAATCAAGTAAGACCCTTCTCACTCCTATTTCACTTCTTCCCTAACCCTTCTCCTTCCTAATATTAACCCTTCTATGCCCACCACTCTAATTTCCTTTACTACCGTCCCAGCTCTGCTTTCCCCCTCTCCTCTCGTCACCCTTAACCCTCAACACTGTAGGAGGCCCTGAACAAATTATTTTGTTCCAAGCCTCATTTACATCATCACAGGGAATATAACATGCTTATGCATTTATAGAACAAATGTCATATGGTAATACATGCACTATTTACAAATAGCTGCTTAATTAGGATATTTATTTCTTCCAAAGATCATTTACCTTAGTCCTCTCCAATAAACACACTACACCAAATGCCATTTGATGAAATTTATTACATTTACACAAACATAACTTTATTGAACAAAATATGAACATCTGTGCAACCATTTACTAGGCTAGCATAGCTCAGCTCACCCTGACGAAATAAGCAATGTCATCACCACTGCCCCCTTACTCTTACTTCCCACCACTCATGTTCATCCCCCAACTCATTGAATGAAACACCCAACACCAGAGGGGGAACAGAAGAGGAACAAGCCTACCCTTCTTCTCCACCAAACAGCCTGACAGAGGCTGTTCCCCCTCATTCACTTCAAAATCTTCACCAAACCATCCAAAAACAAACTTAAATGCATGTTAAATAGATCCAAACTAAAATTGCTCAGGTGTACACTATATCCTCTAAACCAAACCATGTCCCTATTGTCAAAATCCCTGTGCCCTGTCATATAAATACCCCAAAAGCCAGTTGACTTGACAATCTAAAATTAACAAACTGACAAGCCCTCTCCAAAGCCATGAAACTGCTAGCATTTCTCCAAAATAACAGTGGTACTACTTCAGACCACACAATGCACATACCCAGGTATAACTTCTCTAACATAACCAGATTGTCCCTTATCCTAACTACCAACTGTCTCTTTGGAAGTATTCCCAGATTGTTACCTGCCAAATGAATCACCAGGACTCTAGGGAGCCCAATTCCTGACTGTACAGAAGCAAACTCCTCCACTAGCCAATGCCACCTAAGACCTCTAACGTATGACTCTCCACCTGAAATGATGCATCCGGCCTAACTGAAGCCCTCTTTGCCACCCAGTAGATATAAGAATAGCCAAGAATGAGATTCTCCTTTTCTAATTAAAAATAAATAAATAACAGTAAGCCAGACATCTTACCCAATTATCCAATATAAGACAAGAAGGCATTTGATGACCAATGACCCACCTTCTTAATGACTTCAATTGATCTGCCCTCTCTTGCTAAATATGGTAGCCTTCCAATGCAAAAAGAAGGAGTGGAAAACCTGTCTCCCAGAAAAAAAAAACACACCAAAAAGCTCTTCTCATCATATATGCAAACTGATTACTTGTTATCACCTTCCCCCTACAGATCTAAAAACGAAACCCTGCGGATTTCCAATATGAAACTGCAACAATGTCTTAGCCCAACACACTGGAAAAAACAATCATTCCTGTCTATCTGGAATACTATCTGCCTGCCCTTCCCCAAACAATCCATTTTTGATCTGCACAACCTAACAACTCTGATACTCTGAAAGCTCCATAATACAGCCAGAAAGACAATGTCACCCATAAGGTATAGTCTGATGAATATCCATTTACCAACACTAATCCCAGCAACAAAACCTTCAAAACCTGTCTTGCCAATGGCCATTGTCTGTCCGTTTTCACAATGTCAGCCCTACCTCAAGCCTTCAACATACAAACCACACACCAAAATTTAGTAAAGTAACCCATGCAAATATCCTAATCGCAGCTAAGTACACCTTAACCGACAGAACTGCCTTACCTTGTTCCCAAGCCTGAGACAAGTATTTCAACAACAATCCTTCCGACCAAACTCCTTCCTCTTCACGCAACTGTAACTCAAATTTATCAGACTCTTGCAGTGCCCTACCATACCCCTTCCTAGTAGAAGTTGCCCAGGATTCCTGTACCAACCATCTGATTATTCCTGGACAAACTGCCACATCTTGTCTGGCAACACAGTCGGCTCATCTACTGCCTCTGGAGCTAACTGATGGAACCTGGAAAATTGAAAGTGAGACACACACCACATGCACACCTGTAAAAAAATATTAATAATCAAACTCCGCAAAATCAACTTGTGTAATATGCATAAAAGCAATTCAGACCTTGCTGGCTTTGCCTGCAACATTCACAGCACTGCCATATTATTTGAATAAAAAAATAACTGTGTTTCCCAGCAGCCTCTCCTGCCAGACCGTTGATACCACCAAAACTGGAACTAACTCCAAAAAGGCAACATCCCTCTTCCAATCATCAGTCCAACCTGCTGGCCAGTGAGCCGCTAACCAATCATTACCAAAATATGCCCCCCTAATATTACCTCCCGCTGCATAGGTAAACAATTACAAATCCCGTTGAATAACCCAATCCACCTGCCAGAAAGAGATACTATTAAACTGCTCCAAAAGAGACAACTTCGATGCTAAATCAATATGCACCAACTTATTAACCTGCACTGAATGATGTTTTCTTTTCCCCCCTTTCAACAAAAAGGCCATGCACCTACAAAAAATACAACCTAGGTGAACTTCCTAACATGCAAAATTCAAGAGCCCTAAGAGTTCCATGACATCCTTAATCTGCATCTTGGTCTTTGGATTACACCCACTGAATCTTTTCTTTTCTTTTAAGCATGTTATCTTCTCATCCAGTAAACAAAACAAACCATGGCCTGCATCCACTAATAATCCCAGAAAAAAATAATGCCTTCTTTGGGTCTTCTAACTTTTGCATATCTAACAGAACACCCAGTTCATTACAAATACCTCAAAACACACACATAACTTCCAATGCTCCTTCAGACTCTTCACCTACTATTAAGAAGTCATCCAGATAATGTATCACCTTCTGACTGCCCACCTGCTGCTGCCTAATACAGTGGAGAGCAGTGGTAAGATTCTCAAAAGTAGCACAAGCTACCAAGAATCCCATTGATATAGCCTTACAAAGTAAAACTTAGCCCCAGCTACCATGCCCAACAATAGCCACTCTTCCTCCTAAACCAGTAATAAACAAAAAGCAGATTCAATATCCACCTTCACCAACTATGGATCCGTAAACTCCCGAATGATCTGCACCACATCATCCAGAGATACATAAGTGACTTTTGCATCATCTCCCAAAATAAAATCTTTTACAAATTACCGTCAAGATAAGATAAATGGTGAATCACATGAAATTCACCTGTCGACTTCTTAAGAAAGAAACCTAATGGAGAAACCTTAAAGCTGTTAAAGGGAGGAAGGCCAAATGGACCCAATAACCTACCCACCTGCTGTTCTTTTTCAACTAAACCTTCCAAAATTTCTTCCTCCCCCTGCATGGAATGCAAATTCCTACAAATTGACCAATCCTCCTCTCACCCTCGATTTAATAGAAAATCTCTCAAAAAACCCATGAAAACCCATCTATTAATTTGTCTGCAACTGCCGAATCAGGAAATTGCATGAGCATCTGCCTCAATATCTGTACATTAATGGAAGAATGCATCAGGTCTATATTATAATCTCAAAAGTTACGGAATATCGAATACAGTATGGTCGACACCATATTATTGATGTTCCGTAACTTAAAAAAAAACATCTAATACTTACCCTAATGGGTTTAAGCAGGGGGGCAAGTCCCTCTACACCCCCCATCATGGGTTACTGCACTCTCCACACCCCTTGCTCCTTAAATATACCAACTCAGAGATCACACTTTAATGTAGTATGGTGTGGAAAGGGAGATTTCCCATTCCTACACTGTAGCGCAATCTCGGAGTTGGTATATTTAAGTAGCGGGGGGGGGGGTGCCTACACTCATTAGTTTTTGTTTTTTTTTTGTTCTACAAATATTTTTATTGTGTTTCGATTGTTTAATAGTTCGATGTTTATGCATTCAAACTATTAAACATTCGAGATTATAATACAGACCCGAATACATCACCCATTCTTCCCCTTGACCCATGAATGGACACCCCCCCCCAGTCTGCCCCTGAAAATTCCCCCTACCCTGACTACTTTGAAATCCAGGAAACAATGAAGGAAACCTACCTGATTCAGACTGATGTGAACTCAGATTAACCAGCGTGCCTTCCTGTCTGCCACTCTGCAGTGCTGAATATATTCCTGCACACTTTAAACAAGGGTGCAAAAGCCTACACACCACTCATTAGCAATGCTCTGCATTAAAGACCCAGCATACCCCCATCCTGTCCCCTCCGAACTTAATACCCCTCCTAATGGCTCCAAAGCTATCTACCAAAGTAGCTAGCAAAATGTCAGGTTGTCTATCATCTCAACATAGTGACTGATACACATATTTCTGCTTCCAAAACCTCTGATCATACCCCAACCAGGTATTCCATGCTCAGAGACACTATGCCTCACAGATCATGAGAAAATAAATAAAAAGTGTTAAGGCCAAGGTGGTATCCTTCACCAACCAAACCACCATGTAATAAGCAAAGCTTAACACCCAGTTTACCCATGTTCTTTGCTGCATTCTACCTGCCCTCCTCTGCCCTGAGGCTGCTAAGGCCGCCAAAAGGTCTTTATTGTTTGCGATTTCTGATTCCATCAGACTTTGTACCCTATCCACATCAATTAATTTGAAACTATTGACGTACTCCCCCTTCCAGATCTTTTCTTTAACTGAAAGTGGTATAAGAGGGGTCAAAAAGATCATTTCTCACTTGTCCCAGGGCCTGCGTAGCTAAGCGATAACAAGGACAGATGCCAAAGTCTGACCCATCCTCATGTTGTTGTGACTCCACTCTACCTGTTAATGACCCTAAACCCCCCATAATCAAACCTAAATCATCCTCATCACCAAAAGCCTCCTCATGTACCTGTCCACCTTCACTAAACCTCTGTCACCCTTCAGAAGCCCCACCTGCTTTACCTTGCTCCTGATGTACCTCACCCCACCTGAACCCACACTACTTCCAAACTGCACCAACTCTGATGTGCCTAAATGAGCACTCAACAAAGTATCATTACCCATGACCTCATTGCACACTGCTCCAGTGGCCAGAACATCCACCACCACAGCATCCATCACCCACTGAGTCCTCTTCCCTTGTGCCATTGGCTTGCTGCTCACTGTCTTTGCCTCTTCTGAATGGACTCACCTGGAACTTCATTCACCGAGGCCTTACTAGCTGGCAGTTTCTAGAGTAGCTTTTCAGCCTGCAAGATGATGGTTGCCTTTCTCTGTTACAAATTCTGTGTTTCTGCCATCTGCAAAAGAAAAGACCATTGTAACTTCTTCTGAAAAAAAATATTAAATGCGAGCTGAAAAGGCCAGCCATAAGTAAAAGAATGACCAGAAACCCCTCAACCCACAAATAAGGAAAATCTTAAAATATTGCTCTTACAAACTTGGCCCATTGATACAATAACAGTGCCTTAATCAGCATGACTTTCTACATGATAAGACATCTGCATCTCAAATGTCTGACATTATTTTCTAACTCCCTCTTTAATGAACTACCCAGTTATGAGACGGACAAAATATAAAGTTGAGAGATATGCCTCATGCCTAAACTCCTTTAACAATTAGAGCACAGAGCCTAGTGATGCACACAGGACTCAATTATTGCTTCTGTGCCTGGTGGGTAAGATGTAAGGGCCTGCATCTGAAACTAGACTAATCGCAGACAGA
This sequence comes from Protopterus annectens, assembly GCF_019279795.1. Lineage (NCBI taxonomy): Eukaryota > Metazoa > Chordata > Ceratodontiformes > Protopteridae > Protopterus > Protopterus annectens. The sequence continues at coordinate 1,043,435,356 of NC_056744.1, read as the reverse complement.
AAATTACCTACATGAAGTCACTCAACTGTTAACCAGTACTCCAACAAAGACACCATAGACCTTAGCTCTCCAATCAGGGACTAATCACAACAGAATCAGGGATACAACCAGAAATAATCAGGGACATTCATGGACACTTGTAATATACTGGTACTATTAAGTTGAGACCTGGACCGAATAAGAAAATACCCGTTAGTCTGCATTACCTGGTGTAAAAGAAGCCTATACTCTATTCTCATCATTATGTATTAATTGCACTTCCCTACCCTTCTCTACAACAGTTACCAGTTATAAGATGGACTAAGCGGGACTGAACTACAACTTGAGTCAAAATCAGGGAGCTTGCTGGAAGTCAAAAGCTGTTATTAGGTATACCACAGACCAACTGCCAACACAAGCATGTGTCACTGATGAACGGCTTTAAGCCCCACAAAAAAATTAAGCGACTATCCATACGTATGCCTTTCCTGAAGTAATGGAAGCCTAAAACTCTATTCATATCATTATGTATTAGCTGTACTTCACCACCCTTTTCTACAACAAGTACCAGTTGTAGGAGGGACCAGGAGAGCCAGAACTAAAATTTGTGACAAAACAGAGACATCGTTAACACCCACCCCTGCAACCAAGGCAATTGAAAAGCATACCACAGACCAACCACCAGCACAGGCAGGCTTCTCTGCCTAATGACTTCAAGCCCCACCACGCATGTGTGGAAAACAACCGTTACACCAAAAGGAGCTCACAGCCCATGTAAAGGTATTTGCCGCTTAATACATTTCTCCCAGCTACTGGAATGCCGCAAGATGAAACCACAACCAATGGCAGCCCTGATGAAGCAAAAGAGAATCACTTCCTTGAAGCTGTATCACCCCACCAACACAGTCTAACCTCCCAAAAAATTGCTGGAGATCCCTCCAAGTGAGTGCTTGCAGCATTAGATTATGTTATCCTCTTTTTTTTTTATCTATCTGTCTTATCTTCTCCTAATGTAACACCACCACTTTCAGGCCCCTACCCTGAGTCAAAACATCTCCATTGACCCCCACTAGGAAAAAAAGAGAAGAGGAAGGAAAAAAAGTGGACCCACTTGCTACCACTAGTACCCAATTCACACCCCTATTAATCCAAAGCCTACCTAGTCACTGCAGCACCTAGAGGTCATCTCAAATGTAATCCTATCAGCAGCAAATTCACACCAAAATCAGCTCCCTCAGTTAAACTCTTATAAAATGACCTATGTCCCTCCTCACTCCTACCTAACTTCCTTAGCAACCCTCCTCCTTCCTAATATTAAACCTTCTATGCCCACCACATTAACTTCCTTCACTACCATCCCCTCCCTACTATCCCTCTCTCACCTCCCAGTCTTAACCTTCAACACTGTTCCAAATCTCATTTAAATCAGTAATCACAGAGAATATAACAATCTTATCCATTTATAGAAAAAATGTCATGTAGTAATAAATGGAATACATGCATTTGGTCACGTGACCAAAGGTCGATCCATCGTAATTCTGAACCGTAATGTTGAAACTTGTAGGCGCGAATGCTCATAATGTCACGCGCAATGTTGAATTTGAAATTCCTGATTGCACAACTGCCGCAACAAGTGCTACCATGGGTCAAGAGGGGGGAATACTAGCCTGGCTGGCGTTCAGTAATTCTGGGTTCGGCATCTGCAGATTCGACATTTTACGATCTTCGGATTCTGCTTTCGACATGTTCTAAAAACATGCTGGCTATGCCCTTGCAACTCCCACTCTAATATCACCCACCCCATTCAACCACTACCTTTCTTTCCACCCCACTAACTACCTTGATTATAGCAAGCTGAGATGCTCATAAGCCTAGTACTTATTATACAGTAGGAACTTCTTATTGTAACATTTGTTAATGTCTGTTATGTACTTCGCAGATAAAGATTCTAGTTGTCTACTGATGTACTATGTTCTTCATCTGTAAATAAGTTTGTAATCAATTGCTATGTTAATCAAATTGTTAATTGCTACGTAATCTAATGTAACTACTGTACAAATGTAAATAAATAAAAAAATTACTGCATTTATGTTTTTTTTTTTTATCTTGGGCACAGCACTTATCACATGAACCATTTTCAGGCCAGCCCAGTCCAGAAAAATTAAATTAAATGCTGAAATAATATAAGAAATATAGCAGTAAGCAGACAGTGAACATATATTGATGTAACAATGTTTCAAAATCAACAAAAAAGGTAGGTAATTTACAGAATTTATATGCAGTGAAGCCTGATTTGTGGGGTTTTGGAGGAGAGGACATGACTGATTAAGACTTCTAAGACTGTATTTTGGTGCATCTCTGTAGAGTGTGGAAGCCAGTGGAAGGAAGTTGTTGAGCAAATAGAAAGTCAGCACATTGTTTCACAGGTAGCCGGTTAGCTTTTTTAATGGTTTTGCAAAGGTGTTTATTTCAGGTAGGGAGCGATGAATCAGTAAATGGCATTTTAAATGGGCTGAATGATGGATATGTTTTTTTCAGAAGCTACAGCAAATAGTGGGAGACAGTATTCTAACTGAGCCAATAAGATGCATTTATACAAAGCCTGGATATAAAAGGGGAGATTAGCCCAGAACAGGAGAGAGTTGATTCTGTGTGTGTGTGTGTGTGTGTGTGTGTGTGTGTGTGTGTGTGTGTGTGTGTGTGTGTGTGTGTGTGTGTGTGTGTGTGTGTGTGTGTTTGCATGTGTGTTTGTGTAGTCCAGGTGGAGTTGAAAATTAAGGACGGGATTAAACCAAGTCTCTATGTATTTGAATGAAGTAACATTTTCAACAGTGCTATTAAGATAATAAAGTATTTTTAGAAAACTGGCTGTAGAAGTGAACTTTTGTCTAGTCCAAAAAGTACTGTTTTTGTTTTAGAGGAGTTTAATAGTAATTGTTTATCAATTACCTATTTAGTAAGGGCATGAAAGTCAGCCTGAAGTTTGAGTTGAAGAGAAGAGACAGAATGGTTGGAGCAGAATAGAACCATGTCATTAACATAAATCAGGGAAAGGAAGATGGGGTAAGTCAAAGGAAGTTGTAACACAAAAAAAAAACACTAAATGGTGGTACCAGGCAGGAACTATAACCAGGAATCCAAAAACAGTACCTTGGAAGGAAAAAAGCAGAGCTCTCTCACTCTGAGACCAAATTTTAATACAAAGTATTCCAACACATAAACACTTTACAGACACTGTGTTTTCGTCCCTGTTATACAGACTTCTTCAGATTGGACTTTACACAATCATCTAACTTTTATCATCCATCTAATTATTCAATTAAATAAATGAACCAATAAAAATGCTTCTTCATAAATCCGTATGAATGCATTAATTAAAAGCATTGTTAAAACCATTGCTAAAATCTTTTCCAAAAAATCTACATACATATAAACATCTTAAATGATCTAAAACTATACCATAAAAGTATCTTCATAAATAACTAAATACATTTAAAAAAAGTAAATGAATGAAGTATTGTATTAATACGTTTATATTACGCTGCCAAAAACTCAAACTGTCGACAGCATAGTAACAGTGGCGGCTGGTGACTTCAAATCACAGGGGGGCTGCAGGAGACAGCTGAATGGGTGGGGTCAAGGGGAGGGGGTGTGTTCAACCAGAAAGGGGAGGAGCTATGCACAAAACCACAAAAAACTAACTTTAATTAAGTACGCTGCCCTGGGTGGCAAACCATCATTATGAAAGTCCAATCAAGACAAAAATAAGTGTAGAAGAATAAAAATATTTTAATGCATTGGCTGCATGACAGCTTACTTAATATCTAGATGGAAACAAAAGGTTGTGAGGCATGAAAAAATAAATTACTTTTTAAATACATTACTGGAATGCCAGTCAAAATCAAGTATAAGAAAAACCAGAAGCACTCAACTCAAACCACTTCTCCTTGCACTGCAGTCCTAATTATAATATATTCAGCTTTATTAAAGTACCAAGTAACATGCTGAAAGTAGAAATCTATGTGATGCCCCCACTTGTAAAAATGTTTCTTATCCAAAAAAGACCTCCTGCCTGACAACTTGTTTCATGGGGAAAACATGATAAGAGTAAAAATGAAAAGCAAACAAGAAACAAGCTCAAGATACATTGCTTAAAGGATTACTGTACAGGTTATGGACCACACATGATTGGCATTCTGTTTAGTTTACGGGTAAAGTCTGTAGAGATGACTGGAAGTCTCCAACAAGTGTAATGAGCTTTTTAAAATAATGGAATCCTGTCCTTTAATACCCAAGGCTTATACATTATCTAGTCAAGTATTCTCTGCATGGCAACAACAGAAAGGCTTTCAATGTTGGCAATTCTTTAACAGTATGCTTATTAAAGCTTACTTGCATCTTACGATCTCAGACAAGCTTACCTTATGGTCATTAAAGCATTGCTACTTAAAAACACAGAGCAACAGGCACTTTGAGTAATAAGCATAAATCTGAGTAATAAGCATAAATCAACAGTACAAAGATATGACAGAAACCAGACCATTCTGCAAAATCAAGGACAGATGAATAGCCACTGTAGTACTTATGCAGTGTGTCCTCCCCATCCAAGGTAGATACAACTACTCCTTGCCTTGCTTGGACACATCCAGAGTCACTACATGGGGGAGTGGGGTGCAACAAGCATGTCACAATTTGAAATCTCTCTGGCTGACTGTGATGGCCCTGACACATTTGTCATACCTCTCAACCTCAAGAGCAAGAAATCTGGACAAAGCCATACACAGAAGTGGGACAAAGGCCCAACAATAAGGACAATTTTTAAATATTGCTCTAATAAACTTAGAAAGATAATAGAATAGGTCTTGCATTAGTATGAATTTTCTGAAGGGTATAAAATCTGAAACTCAAATGTCTGTCATTTTCTAACTTCAGTCTTTAGTGATTTGTCACTAATTTGCCAAAAACACAATTATATGAAAAATGGACCAAAATGTGATGCAAAAATATAAAATAGACACACAATACAGCTGCTACCTGTCAAAGAAGGGACACTTTAATATTAGTACTGCTACCTTGAGCAGCTGACAAAATATAAAAGAATCTACATGCATTTCAAGTAATCTATAACTTTGATTATTACAGTTATTTCTTAATTGTAAACCCTCCATGTTTTCTTCCAAAATTGTTATTTTGCGGAGGGATTATAAGGGGGAAGAGCAACATTTTGAGCCAAAAATTGGGGACAGTTGAGAGGTTGGCTATGCCTAATTCTATAAAGCAATTTATTTGCATGTACCTCTCAACCTGTTAATGCAGTAAATCTGAACAAGGCCAAATATATTGGGGGCACATATAAACAGTACTAAAAATTGCTATTGTATAAATTGAGACAGTTGATAGAACAGCTCTTACTTTAACATGCATTTTTTTGAAGGTTATGAAGTCTGAAACTTATTATTGAGTGACTTCTGGCAAATCATTTAGGAATTAAAACTACAAATTTTATTAACAACAAACCAAAAATAAGAAGCAAAAATCTATTCATTCTTTGAAAATCTGGACAGTTGGGAGGTATAGTTCAGCTGGGACTGTTTGAGTTTGCTGCCCTTCCCCCCCGACAAAATAATGGTTGAATGGAGCCTCTGCAGCCATTCCAATGAACCATTATACTTGGCTATTTCACTCCATTTACCATAAACACTAATGTGCATACTGCTTTACTTCTATGATGAGTTGGACTTCATTTGAAAGTTTTATTTTGTATTTTACAGCACAAACACTAAGTCATCTGTTAAACAAAGCAATGCAGTCTCACAATGAAAACTTAGCATTAAAACTTCTCTGCCCTTGAAACTCACATTCATTGAAACAGCATTGAAACCCACATACAAAGAAAATACATTTTGCCAGTGGCAGATACAGATTAATTTTGGGCTGTTTTCGAATCATAGGCTCCTTGCATATGAAACATACATGTGCTCTTTGATACACCTTCCTCATTGTACTAAAATTATATTCCTTGTACAATACAGTACACTTGTTAGAGGGTGTTTTAAATTTGTTTTGAACATTTTTTCCAGTAAGCAATGAAACAAACCATATGCACCCATAATGGCAAAACTGCCCAGTTGAGAACATTTATCATAAAAAAGTCTACTCAGACTTCCACAGTCCACCATTATTAGTAAATATACACAATTCTACAGTCCACCATTATTAGTAAATATGCACAATTCCGCAGTCCACCATTATTAGTAAATATGCACAATTCTATAGTCCACCATTATCAGTAAATATGCACAATTCTACAGTCCACCTTTATCAGTAAATATGCACAATTCTACAGTCCATTATCAGTAAATATGCACAATCTCTGAAGTCAGTCATCTAAATAATTCCTCATTAAAGAAGTCTGTAACTAATGAAGCGGTTGCTGCTAGCAATCACCTTTATATTTCATGGTTTCATTGAAAAATAAAGTGTCTGTTGCCCCTCAGGAATAAATTGCCTATATTACATTAAAAAATGATAAGCTAGTAATAATATTGCAAGAGGAAATGGATGGCAAACTGATAACGAACTCATAGTTAGTATCTTCACCAAGGAGAACATTCTCAGTACGGCAGCATCTACCCCTTGTGGGAGTAGAACCCACAGCCTTCTGCATCAAAAGCAAGTACACAACCTGTTGTGCTATAGTATTAACTTGGCAAAGCACTAAACTTCTATTCCCCTGCAGCTCTCAGCTCCTTGTAAAATCTACTCAATACTCAACTGCATCTCAACTTCGCAGCTCAAGAAAACTGGAAAAAGCCAAAATGTATTGCGCGGGGGGCAAAAGGCCCAAAACAGGGACACATTAAACATTGCTTTTATAATCTTGGAAAGTTGCTAGAATAAAATGTTGTGTTGCCACCATATATTTTACTGCCAAGGTCCCTGAGCAAAAAACAGTCAGAGTAACATACCACTACGCCACATCAGCTGCTTTGTAAAGAGAGGAAGACTGAAACTTAAATGGCTATCATTTAGTGAATTCAGTTCTCACCATAGCTGTCAACCTCTTAGTACAAAACACCTGGACAAACCCAGTAATGAGGGAATACAGCCCTCAAACATATTCAGTGAATTCAGTTCTTGCCATAGCTGTCAACCTTAGCACAAAAACCTGGACGAAGCCAATAATGGGGGAATACAGTCCCAAAAATAGGGACAAATTTAAAATATTCATCTTATAAACTTAGAAAATTGCTAAAAAAGGTTGTGCTACTATGTATTCTGAAGAACATGAAGTTGGAAATTCAAATGCCGGTCAATTTTACTGCGGACAGAACAAAAACAATTTTCAGCAGAGACGCAGGGATTAATACTGCAGACACGTCTTTGTAAAATGGCAGGGCACCAGAGCAAATCCACACAAATACAGGGAGAAGATGCAGACAGAAGCCACCCCAACCAAGAATCAAACCAGAAAACCTATAGCTGTGAGGCAACAATACTACCACTGCACCATCAATCATGCAAGGAATTAAACATTCAGAAACCTGAAGTCTGAAATTCAAATGCCTGTCAATTTTACTGCGGACAGAACAAAAACAATTTTCAGCAGAGATGCAGGGATTAAAACTGCAGACACATGTTTGTAAAATGGCAGGGCACCAGAGCAAATCCACACAAACACAGGCAGGCGATGCAGACTCCACATAGAAGCCACCCCAACCAAGAATCAAACCAGAAAACCTATAGCTGTGAGGCAACAATACTACCACTGCACCATCAATTATGCGAGGATTTAAACATTCAGAAACCTGAAGTCTGAAATTGAAATGCCTGTCAATTTTACTGCGGACAGAACAAAAACAATTTTCAGCAGAGACGCAGGGATTAAAACTGCAGACACGTCTTTGTAAAATGGCAGGGCACCAGAGCAAATTCACACAAACACATGGAGGAGATGCAGACTCCACACAGAAGCCACCCCAACCAAGAATCAAACCAGAAAACCTATAGCTGTGAGGCAACAATACTACCACTGCACCATCAAATATGCAAGGAGTTAAACATTCAGAAACCCTTAAGTCTGAAATTCAAATGCCTGTCAATTTTATTTAACATTTTTTAATCAGGACAGTCTGACTTGGAATAAATAAACAATTTTCAGCAGAGGCCCAGGAAGAAATAATGCAGACATGTCTTTGTAACATGGGAGGACACAAAAGCAAACCCACACAAACACAGGGAGAAGACACAGACCCCACAAAGAAGGAACCCCAGCCAAGAATCAAACCCAAGAACCTACAGCTGTGAGGCAATAATGCTACTACTACACCATCAAATATCAAGCATTGCAGCATTTACAAACCACAGATATTATGAGGAACAGATCAGATCAAATATGAGGCAAAAATCTGCAATTTTTTTACAAATGGTGGTGGGTAGGGAACTCAAGTCTTTAACACCTGCATACAGGGTACAGGGTTCAAGCCTGAGGTATTCCATACCACACCACCATAAGCACCTGGGGCATTTACACACACACACACACACACACACTCTCCAGTAAAGCATAAGCACCATACACACACTCCAGTAAAGCATAAGCACCATACACACACTCCAGTAAAGCATACACACACAATCCAGTATAAACATTGTAAAATAAAGGTAAAAAGCACTATACACTTACCTGAATATATCCAGCTAACGTACATCCTTCCTGTGCAATACTCCAAAGACCCACGAGATCCCAAGCAAAGCTCGATGAGATCCCAATGCTCCTTCCCGATGACGAGACTGAGACTGTCCTGACTGCTGCTCTTGCAGTCCGGATGTGACACATAATCCTAGTGAGTCTGTGCACTTTAAAAGTGCACAGACATCTCCTTGTGCCCCCCTATGGGGACTGTCTTGATGTGCATAGACTGACAGTAGTCGGGACTACTGTGCATTTTGAGGGGGCTGCAGTCCGGCAGCCCGATGTCACGAGCCGCCCCAGCATAGTAATTGACACAAAAATGTCAAAACCCCCGAACATCGAACAAACAAAAACACACCCAAACACAATAGAAATTGCTCTATGCAGGGGGCAAGCCCCCCTGCACCGTGCACGTGGGGGGGCTGTGCCCCCAACACCCCCCGCTACTTAAATATACCAACTCTGAGATCGCACTACATTGCAGTAAATGCAAATCTCCCCTTACAGAGATTTCCTTTTACACTTGCAATGACTTTTGCTTTTGACATTTTGGTGCCGACAATATCAGCTTCGATATTGTCGGCCTTCGACAGGGTGAAGTAGACTCGTATTAATAAATAAATTATCATGATTTTAAAATGAACATAAAAAAAATGTTAAAAAGTGATAGAGAGTAGTGCAAGGGCTCCATCTTGTGATTCAAAGTTAAAATTACTCCCATTTTTTGCATAGGATTTTCAGAACACTGTTGTTCATCATAACTTAGCCGCTCTCATTTTTAACAATGGGGCAATGTAAATGTTGCCATTCAAACCTGGTGGTATTGCAGCTTGCAATATTATTTGCCACCATAACTCTTTGTACTCAATTTTTTCTTCCCACAGCCCCCCTCTTACTTGTTTTGTCACCTATTCTAGCACAAAAAATACATAGTATGCTTTCATACATTCTCTTGGATGTTTATACAAAGCATTTGTTTCTTTTTTTGTTTGTATATCATAATGGTGTTCATAGATCCTGCGCCTTAGTTTACGTTCTGTCTTTCCTATATAGAAAGAACCACACTCATCACAACTTGCACAGTAAACTAATCCAGCGAATCATAGTTAACAAATTCTTTCCCAACTATCCACCTATTTCTACTTGCTATAAAGTCGGACTGTATTCACAATGTGATTACATTGTGAGCAATGCCCACACTCGTAGGTCCCTTTCCTTCTTTTGTCTATATTGTGTTTATACTCATTTTCCAAAAGACGTTTCAAGTTCTGAGAATTTCTATACACAATTGTTAACACATCTTTGGGAACTTCACCTATGTCAGTGAAACCTATGAACCTTTCCCATTCAGTCTTTATAATTTTCTTAGCCAGCCCTGCACTAGCATTGTACTCTAGTATTAAAGCCTTTCCAAATTCTTCCTGATGACCTTTTTTCAAGTCCCCCTGCATTATTGTTGTTTCTCCTAAAATAGGCTTAAACCTTTCCTTCCTACCTTCGTCTACCTCTTCTCTAACTTCTAAAATCATCTCATTGGGGTACCCCTTCTCTCTGAACAGGATCTCTAGTGTCTTACCTTCTTCCGTAAAGTCTTCCTCAGCTGACACCATTCTACTTGCATGTACATATTGCCCCCTTTGTAATGCTTCTCTTATAATATGGTGGGGGGGTATGCACTGTCAAAGTGTAGAAAAGACTTAGAAAATGAGTATTTTCTACAAATTTTTGAATTAAATTTTCCATTGCTTTTATATATCTCCACATCTAAATATTGTAATCTGGCATAGGAATAATTATGTGTGAAACTCAAAAACATTGTTGTATTGTTTATATAAGCAATACATTTTTGTAGTTTTTCTAGGGTACCCATCCATAGGATACATATATCATCCAAAAATCTCCAATAAAGGGTCCAATAGCCCATGAATATAGACCTCAAGATACATTTTCCTTCCCATTTTGCTAACATCAGGTTGGCATAAGTAGGGGCACATGCTGCTCCCATCGCCACTCCCTACTTTTGTTGATAAAACTCTCCCTTAAAAAATATAAAATTATTTTTTTAAAACCAAGTCCAGAAGATTTAAACACACCAATATTTCATTTTGAGTGAGTTCACCATCCTCAAATAAGATTCCTTCTAACATTTACAAACCTTCAGCATGTGGTATAATAGAAAATAGATTTACCACATCAATAGTACTGAAAAACACTTTTTGACAATATAACTCATCCTTTATTTCCTCAAAAAATCCCAATAATCCCTCAAAATTGCACTTCTTTTAAGCCATAGTTTCTTAAGTTTAGTGTCTATATATTTTGCTAAGGGTAAAGCTTTTGACCCTTCACCAGACACTAAAGGTCTTAGAGGTGGATTTTTTTTTCATTTTTGTGGGTTTTCAGCATCTGAAATATAGAGGGTATTCTTGGTTTGTCTTCTTGCAAATAACTATGTGTTTTTTGGTCTATTAATCCTTCAAGTAACATATCTTCCAAGACCATGTCCACCTTCCTGTATGCAATGTTGATTTCATTTTTAGATACACAAGTATACTTATTAGTACCCATTAATATATAATTAATTTTTCCTTCATAAGTTATTACGTCCATAATCACAATACCCCCTCCCTTGTCAGGCTTCATCACCCTGATTTCACCATTTTCCTTAAGCTCAGTTAAAACATTTTTTTCTTTTGAACTTAAATTTGCTATGTATTTAATCTTAGAATATTCTCTTCTAATTTCATTCTCTACTATATGTTCAAAGTTTTTGAGCTTCAGGTGTAGGGGGGATTGAAGGTACTTCTTCTCTTTACCACTAAGTCTTGTGTTTTACTTTGTTGAGGTAACAGTAAACCCAGGTTTATTTTCCTTGTAAATATCTTTAGGTCCATTAATATATTAGCAAGATCACTTTTCTTCTGCAGAATAAATGTTATACCCTTTGACAGGAGATTAAAATGCTTATTAGTTAGTTCAACATTACTAAAATTGAGTATACTAAAACCTTCCTTAGTAAATTTGTTGCTGTTTTTCTCATCTATTTTAAATAATTCTCCTTTATTCCAGTCATCATAGTCCTTTTAGTATCTTGTTCGGGCTTTCAGCTCATCTTCCTCTAGTACATGTAAGTCTTAAACACTTCTTTAGCCATTAACAAATCCTCTGTAACCAGCACAATCATTTTTACTAACCTCCCAGTTCAATATGTTATACTGTACTTCCTCGTTGAATTCACAAAAAGTATAAATTTAAATTGTTTCTTATTCTTTATCCTCTGCAGCCTTTTGAAATGCAATAGCCTGCTCTTCCATTTTTTTGTTTCCATCTTTGCCACATTGGCATACCCGAAGATGGCATTTTTTTAATTACTTAATGTCTGCTATCTGTCTTTTCTTTATTTTTCTTGATCTTCTTCATTCACTTTGCTACATTGCTTCTGGCTTCCACGTAGCTCTCTTCATGCCCTTGTTATGTCATTCCTTTCTCTGCATTTCTTTTCTTTGTACCATACAGATCTTTTCACCTAAATATTGAGGTATACTAGTTCAGTTTTCTTGTTGTCTTTGCAAAAACTCTTCAGTCCCTTTCTAAATACTATGCATATCTCATTTTATTATACCACAGAGCTTCTTCACACTATGCTTTCCTTTCTTATTTTGAGAACCTTCACAGTTATTCCATCTATTTGCCTCCAAATACCCATAGATTCATATATTCTAAACCACAGCTACTTAATTTTCTAAAGTCAACATGAGCATGCATTTGTATAGTCATTTTTGCCAGTGGGATTCTAAACTGTGGGTCTATAACTTTATCCATTTTACAGATAAACAGAATAAGGATGTATTCCTTCCAATTTCAAAACAATATGGAAAATCTTTGTGGGACTTCTGCTTGCCAAGCTAGCAAAGATGGCATGTTTCTATTTGCACAATTGCCTGTTAGCTGACCGACCCATATCTTTTTTTTTTTTTTTTGATTGTCTTAATTTTTTGTAGTTGTGTGCGTTTTCAATTACTGGAGGAAAACTGACTGAGGACATAAAGAGGGGAAAAGTCTCTGATGATAAAAAGCTGACGTTTAGGTAACAACCTACACACATCTTGCATTCTAGAGCATTTTCTGAAAAATAAACTTAAAAAGGACAAGATAAATATTTTGTGAACAATAAAAACTATTAAAATTGTACCAATTTCAATGTTGTCAGTTAGAAGTCACTGCAGTCGTAGTATTTTCATAAATACTATAAAGCACACAAACCGAAAATTATATTTTTTGTTAGACTTTCACAATTTGTCATATGTCGAAAGCTGTATAACCTAAATATATATTGTTAAAACATTTTTGTTAATCAGAGGTAAGTTTTCACATGCCAACAAAAAACGTCTCTATGAGTGCATGTTTATTGAGATATTTACAGAAATATGAAAACATATGTTTAATTGTATAATTAGCAATAAAATTAACATTGAATATTTCTCAAGAAGTGCACCTTACAGTGCAAATTTGAAAAACAGTTTTCTACAACAACATCTAAGGTTTCACCTGTTGTCATGCAACTGTTTGTAAGTCCTTTGTTTTTTGAAGTATTAAGTACATATGTAAAAATTGTTTATTTTTATAATTAATAGACAACAAACAATATATCAGATATAGTGCAATATAAATGGACATTGACAATGAATTTTCCTGTCTACTGAAATGGCATATTTTGGCACACCCTTCAATAATATGTAGGGTTCTCATTTATGAAAATATGAGCATAAATATGAACATATGAATATTAAGTTATGAATAGTGATTAATTTCTCTACTGAAGTACATCCTAGGTTAATAATCTTAGTGTATTTTTCTTAATAACTCTTTGCAAATTCTAATCATTTCTATTATTTGCTAGCAAGTGACTTAGAAATTGAAGTCAGTCCCCAAAAAGGTCTGTACATCATAAGGAGCTATGGGTGTGATCTGGAAGCATACAAAAAGAACGCTATAGGTTTGAATGATTTATGGTATTTTTCTGAACTAATGTCTATTAAAGCAGACCTTAAAGAAATTCTGAACAGTGAGTTGTTGAAAAACCTGCTAACAAAGATTACTAGACTGAATAATGAAATTTCTAGAACACAGCGACATACTAATTTGCTCAAACAATCCCTGAAACAGATATTATCATTAGCATTAACTCTGGGATGATACACTGGAGGATAGGAGAACTAGATGTGGTACAAAAAGTCTTTGTTGTTCTCAAGGGCATTGAAAAAGTAGTTTTTGTGCTTCACTTACTTTGAGCTGTTACCTGATGTGGATATTAAAACTCGTTCATAAAACTGTGCACTACACCTCACTCAAGCATTGGCAGAGGGCCAGCCTTTGAACTACATTTTCCTGTTTAGTGTTTTTGAATTCAAGGAACTGGAACCATTTAATTTATGGTTCGCTGATATATTATTGACATCTGATCAGTCCAGGAATTTTATTGAAAGTCCATATCCTGTGCTGACTGCTGTTCACCAAATAATGTTATTTCTTCTTTAAAGTCTTGAAATGAGATAGGATTTGATTCAGTAAATGTTGAACTTGCTATGTTTGGTTTCCTGCTGGAGGAGCTTTTAGAGGACTTTGCCGCCCTGGATATGGCTACAGCTGCTAAAGAAGTGAGATGTGTACTGAGGAGATGGGGATAGAGAATGTAGGAATGCTACTAAAGACAGGGTCAAAGAATGTGCAGTGTTTATAAGACCTCCTCTTCTATGGGCGCCAGCTTGAAGAACAGATTCATGAACAGTGTCGTACAAGAAGTAAGAGCTAAAATGGCAATATTTATTAAAAGAAAAAAAAAGGTTAAGGGAAACTGGAATATTTGCCTGGTGGCTAATAATTCCTTCACACGTTTGGGTTAGCCACATATAGTTACTTCATATTTAACTAATACAATACACTTGTATAAAATTGAACTGTATTCAAAGACAATGGAGGATACATTTTGTATATGTGAGTTTTGTATGTTTGAAGGACAGTTGCTTTATTTACTTAATTCACCAACACGTGTTGATTATAAGGACTACAGACTGGGAAAATGTACTTCAGTAAAGTGATTTTTTTTTTTTGTCACATTGCTGGTTGTTTCTTGCCCTGTTCTTACTTGAGGTAATTCATCTTACCTCACTTACCTAGAACACACCATTGCTCACAAGCTCATCTTTAAACCTCCCAACTGCCGAGCTCTCGCTACTTCCTTAAAACTTTACATTCCAAACTGCTCACTCAGATCCAAAAAACAAAATCTCCCTCAGGTCCACAAACCTGCACCACCTCTGGGCTATCTACTGCTGTCCCACTCCTTAGCTAAACAGTGGAACTCTCTCCCCACACACCTACACAATCTACCTAACCATACAAATTTCAAATCTCAGCTACTCTCTTATCTTTCTTCCAAATGGGAATGCCCTTGCCATGCCCCCCCCCCATTCCACCTTGCACTGACTCATCCAACTACCTCTACTATTACTTCATCCCACCCAAAACAATCCCTCCCCTACCAAAAATTAATTTTCTCTCTAATATCTATTGTAGTATACTCTCCAGTCTCAATTATACTATTACCCCCTCCATGCATAATATTTTCCTAACCTACTAATGGCCAGTAGCTATATATTTTGAAATATTAAACCTACAATTGAGTTTATAACAAAAATATTCACTTTATGTAAATGTTGAAATTTCTGTATTGAATTATGTCTTTTCATTTTTGTAACATTGTGACAAGCCAATGGAAAATATCATGGAGCTTATCTGTAAATGTTTAATTAGCTGTATGAACTATGTCCTTTTGTAACATGTGAAATATAACTTGTAATTATTGTGGAGCTTTTCTCTCCGGGCCTCCACTGAAAACGGGCTCTTCTTGGTCTAGTGAACTTCCTTGGTCGTCAAACTTAAATAAAAAATAAATTAATTAATTAAAGGGGAGATCGCTATATCATGTCTAGTGGAGGGGAAATATGTTAACAGACTGCAAGTGTATAATATGAGTAGCCTATTGAGGAGGTGTGTTTCACTGATCCTAGAGCCATTTAGTTACTCATGGTGCAGCTGTTATATTCTCCTTTAATATGTAGGTGGTGTCCCTTATAGTGTTACATTTCAGGGTATCTTGTTCCTTGCTCACCAGCATGTTGCTGAGAGAAGAGCTGTGCTAAAGTTCATTAGTGAATGTAGCCTGCTTATATATTCCATTAGAAGTATTGCAGCAGACCATGGTTAGTGTAGTGAAGGTTCCTGAGATAAGTCAGAAGCATTAACTGTACTCAGATGTGGCATTTTACAGCTTTTGAAAGCAGAGCAACAATGCTTTGTAATGGTAGCAAAAATGGTGTTATCGAAGGAGGAACTTATTGACATGACTAGGATAACCACTTTGCATACCTAGGGGTATGAGATGTGTCTGGCCTTTTTTTGTGTAAGTAGGGGAGCAAAAGTACAGTTTTGTACCTACCATAAATGTAGATGTTCGAGGATCCACATTGCTGCAGTCCTAACTATTGGGTAGTCCGCTGTCCAGTCGGCCCGAATACCAAAGTATATGGCTGACGTCGGTCAGGGCGCACTAGACTGACGTCAGTAAGTCAGGGTACTAATGCGCATGACCGACGTCATATCCTCAGTCTTTTCTTGCCCCAGATGTCAGAAGACCCTAAAAAGACAAGGCCAAAACCAAAAACTCCAAACATACCTGCACCAAAAATATGTACAATAAATACAAAATTACCAGAATATAACCTCACCTACACAACCACCCCTAAACACAGAGGGGAAGGAGGGTAAATTGGACTGCAGCAATGTGGATCCTCGAACATCTACATTTATGGTAGGTACAAAACTGTACTATGTTCTTCATTCCACATTGCTGCAGTCCTAACAATTGGGTAGAATCCCAAAGCAGAGGTAAGGGAGGCTGGCAAATCATAAGGAAGCAGGAGCTGACAACATGCCTTGCAAAATAGCTGTGGCAAAACCAGCCCTAGACTTAGAGTAGAGAGGAAGGTGATAATGCTTAGAGAAAGTATGCACTGAACTCCAAGTAGCTGCCTCCAAAATATCCTTAGTTGCCACCCCCCTTAGAAATGCTGTTGAAGTGGCAGTAGCCCTAGTGGAATGAGGCCTAATCCCAGCTGGAATCTCCTTGCCATGATGGGAATAACAAAATGCAATGCAAAACCCAATACACCTAGAAATAGTTTGTTTTGACACAGGCTTGCCCTGCGAACTCAAAGCAAAACAAACAACTGCTGAGACTGCCTAAAATCCTTAGTCCTGCTTAAATAATAACGCAATTGCCTGTGTACATCTAAAGTGTGCAAAATCTTTTCCCTTTATTTTGGGGGTCTGCATAAAAAGTAGGCAAATGAATAGTTTGGTTTAAAGCCACACTAGAAACCACCTTAGGCATAAAGGAAGGATTAGTACGTAATGATACCCTATCCTTATGAAAAATCAAAAAAGGCTCTACCGCCATAAGGGCCTGCAATTCAGAAACCCTTCTTGCAGAAGTAATGGCCAACAAAAAGCAGTCTTCCATGACAAGTATTTCAATTCAGCAGTAGCCGAGGCTCAAAAGGTTGTAGAGTAAGTTTCTCCAACACAAAATTGAGATCCCAAGCAGGAGTAGGAGCTCACGTGGGGTCTTATATTCTTTGCCCTCTAAGAAATTGCTTGAACAAAGGATGCGAAAACAATGGTGGGTCACAATCATAGTGAGCTGAAATTGCTGCAGCATGAATCTTAATGGAAGAGAAAGACAAACCTTTGTCCAATAACTCAGTAAGATATTGAAGAGCCACACTCAAATTAGGCTCAGAAATCTCCAAATTGTTTGCTGCACTCCAAAATAAAAACCTCTTCCATTTTTCTGCGTACACTTTCCTTGTAGTAGGTCTTCTGGCTTCCATAATCACATTTAAAACTTGTTGAGGAAGTTGAGACCTGCTGTGTTTCAAAACAGAATATGCCAGGCTGTTAGATGAAGAGAGTGAAGCTTGACATTGAGCAGGTGACCGTCCCTCTGAGACAACAGGTGTGGAATCAAAGGTAAAGGCCATGGAGGCTTCCTTACCAGACTCCTCAGTAATGGGTACCAGTGTTGCCGAGGCCAATCTGGAGCTATTAAAATCATCCTTGGCTTGTCTTGTCTGACCTTTAGGAGCACCTTTGGGAGAAGAGGCAGAGGTGGAAAGGCATACACATGAAGATTTTTCCAACTGAAAGACAGAGCATCCACTTTCCAAGCTGTGTGATGAAACCCCTTTGTGCAAAACTTTGGCAGCTGGTGGTTTAGTGGAGAAGCGAACAGATCTATGTCTGGAGTTCCCCATGACACTGTCAATTATTGAAATACATGAAGATCCAGTTTCCACTTGTGGGGATCCATGATTTGTCTGCTTAACACATCTGCTAAGGAGTTCTGTGCTCCCGGCAGAAACCTTGCCTGAAGAGTTAGTTGCAAGCTGAGCGCAGTCTCCCATAAAATCATTGCTTGCCTGCACAACGGGTAAGAATGTGTTCCCCTTGTTTGTTGATGTACCACATGACAGTTGTGTTGTCTGTTAGAATCAACACCTGCCCTGGAAGAAGTAACTCCTTGAAAGCCATTAATGCAAACTGGACTGCTAACATCTCTTTCATGTTGATATGTAGATGCTGTAGTCTGGCAGGCCACTTGTCTTGTATCCACTTTCCATTTAGATGAGCTCCCCAAGTAATGTCTGAGGCATCTGTCGTTAGAATCTGACTCGCCTCTGGCCGGGTCACAGAGAGTCCCTTGTTTAGGTGACATTCCTGAGCCCACCACAAAATTCCTTTTGAATGCAAGGTATTATTTGAATGACAGTGTCCAAATCCTGGCAGTGCTGTGTCCATACATTTTGAGATACCATTGCAGCTTCCTCATATGCAGTTTGGCATTGGGAAGCACCAGAATACAAGATGCCATGAACCCTAAGGCTTGAAGGACTGTCCTTGCAGTCAGCCCGGACTGAAGAGATAGGTGATGGAAGTAACTGGAAAGATTCTTTTGTTTGTCCGGGGTTAAAAGGCCATCTGGGCTGCTGTATTCAGTCTCACACCCAGAAAGCACATGTCTTGAGAGGGTACTAGACTGGACTTTATTTCGTTCACAGAATACCCTAGGCATCTTAGCACTGCTATCACAAATTCCAAATGCTGTAAAGGTCTTCCTTTTCTTGAGCCAGAATCAGGCAGTCGTCCAAGTAAGGATAGATTTGAATTCCTTTTAACCTGAAGTAAGCTATCACTGGAGCCAGAACCTTGTGAATACTCTGGGCGCAGTAGATAAGCCAAAGGGCAATGCAGAGAACTGATAATGAGAATGTCCAGCTCGAAAACGCAGATACTTCCTGCAACTTAGTCTGATAGGCACATGAAGGTAAGCTTCCTTGAGATCTAAAGTTACCATCCAGTGATCTTTGCCCAGCAGAGGTAAAAGCTGTTGTAACATCAACATTTTGAACTTGGGAATGTCCAGATAAGTGTTGAGGATAGATAAATCCAAAATTGGTCTCCACGTGTTCCCCTTCTTCGGTACTAGGAACAGGCGAGAATAAAATCCTAGGCCCCTTTCTGGCACAGGAACTTGCAACTCTTTACACTCAATACCTTCTGCCAGAGCATCCACCTTAGATTTCAATTGTGAAAGGAGATAATTCTGATATTTTAACATGTGAAACTGACAATTCAACGCCCTCATGGCTAAAGTGGAAGAAGTATACACTTTCTTTCCCCATCTATCCAAAGCCCTTGCCTCTTTATCAGGAGGAACAGGATTTTTAACAACAGAGGCCTTCACACCTTTAGGCCCCTGAGAGACAGTTTCCGGGTCTGCCCTAGGACTCTTAAAAGATACTTATGAGCTTCAGGCACCCTATAGTACCTATCTGGTTTAACTGGGGCAGGAGGCAAAGAATCAGGATTCAGGAAGCCTCTGCAAAAACATCTTCCACCACATTCAGAACAGGAGGTATAGCTAAAGGCCTATGCTGGGGTAAAACAAGAATTCCCTAAGCCTCTTCCTGGAATCAGAGAAATCTTGACCTTCCCATTTAAAATGCTCCCTCATGGAATGCAGAGTCTCTGAAAATGAAAAATCCTCAGGAGGAGAAGCTGAAGGAGTAGAATCATCCACATCAGAATCAGAATAAGGAGGATACTCCTGCAAGTCTTCAGCCGAAGACTCAGAAGCCTCCGAACATTGCTCAAAACTCTCAAACTCAGGTTCCACCCTAGGCCTCTTATCAGGAGGGGGCATAGAACCTCTAATCATAGTAATCAAATCCTCTGCCATTTTAAGCATATGTTTCTTAGGCAAAGACCCTGAAGCAGTAGGAGAAACCCCCACTGAAGCTAAACTCGGCCTGCCTCTCAAAGAAGCCTTGGAAACAGAAGGGGAGGCTCTAACCACCTTAGGAAGAGAGGGAAGAACAGCCACCTGAGAAGCCCCCTCAGCCTGGCCTACTTCCTGAGAGGACACATCCTGTAACAGTAAAGTCTCTCCCTGAGACTCCAAAGAAACTCCTGGCAGAACCTCCGGCTCCACTGAGCCTTCTAAAGAACCGACGTCCGGGACTGTCGGTTCTTCCACTCTAGGCTTTGCTGCTTTGTCCTTGCGCTTTTTGGCCGAAGCGGGCGTCGGAGCATCCGACGGCATTTTATAATTACAACGCTTCCCAAAAACTAACCTGGCACAGTCTAACCTTCTCTTAATAGTGCGTTTGTTAAATCTAGCACAAGAGCGGCATCCAACAACGTCGTGCTCAGGCCCTAAACAAGGTATACACAAAGTATGGTAATCCCTATGAGGTATCTGTTTCCCACAAGAAATACAGTTATTCACTTTTTCTGACATCCGGTTAAATACTGAGGCAAGAAAAAACCAAAATATTCCCCAACGGGGTACTTAGCCAACTTTGATTTGGTCTGAAACTCTGACTTCAGAAACTTTCAGAACGCCAACCTGCACTCGCAAAATTGCTTCTGCATCGGACCATGCGGCAAAAAAGACTGAGGATATGACGTCGGTCATGCGCATTAGTACCCTGACGTACTGACGTCAGTCTAGTGCGCCCTGACCGACGTCAGCCATATACTTTGGTATTCGGGCCGACTGGACAGCGGACTACCCAATAGTTAGGACTGCAGCAATGTGGAATGAAGAACATCTACTTTAGAACATATGTCTGATTTATGCTTTGCTTGGACTTTGATTTAAAAAGGCTATAAACAAGGCATGGCTGCTGGGTAATGTTCCGACTTTCAAGATTTGTGAGTGCTGAGATGAGGGAAGTGGTAAGGCTTTAGATTTTTATGTCTTTATTTGATGGATGTTGCCCAGCAGTTACACAACAACAAATGAGTTAATGGTAGTTAGAGGTTATGACTTTTAAGTGTAGGGTGGAGTGCTGGGCCTACACTGACTAAATGGTTTAATGACAGAGAGTGTGTGTGTGTGTGTGTGTGTGTGTGTGTGTGTGTGTGTGTGTGTGTGTGTGTGTGTGTGTGTGTGTGTGTGTGTGTGTGTGTGTGTGCGTGTGTGTGTGTGTTAGGTGGATCAGTGGTTAATGTGTAAACACCTTTGTAAATTACAGTTGTGTATTTATTACTAGTTTTTTGTATTATATGTGCATATTATAACTTTAAAGGCTGGATTGCAGGACTACACTAGACAAAGTAGGAGGTGACTGACCTAGAGGCTATTAGGAAGCTGCCTTGTTTCATGGACATATGATACGGAAAGGAAACCGTTGTGATGTATTGTGAATTGTGTCTTTAGTTGCTAGACAGTTACATGCTGATGGTAGATCCTTCCATATCTTGATCATTCTGGATGCTTTGTGAATGTTTAGAGAATTAGGGATGATTCCTCTCGCTGGGCATTGCCAGATGTATTCATAACCTGCTAAAGCCACCTGGTACATATGACCCTGATAAAGGTGTGCCAGGCAAGCATTACGCAGAAACTAATGTGTTTATGATATTTTTGTCTCCATGCCTAGAGGGTAAGTTGAGTTGTGTTGTAGTTATAAAAGTATTTATCCTTATCACTGTTTTTCTCTTTTTTATATATTTATGTTTGTGCTAGGCTAATGACTTGGTGCTCTTGGCTTACTGATATACTTGGGTTACTGAAGATGCAGCATTCTGAACTGAGTTTATATTGCTCATCCTCTTAGCACAAGATTCAGGGACAAAGCCAAATTGGAAGGGGGGAGAGAGATCCAAAGTCAGGGTCAGAATTTAAATATTGCTCTTAATTTGTGCCGCTGAGATAGCAGGTTTTATATTAGCACACACGAGACATATGGTTGCTATCATTATTTAGTGACTGCAATCCTCAATTATTTGGCAGCAAACCACAAAGTATATGAGGAATACACCACAAATATGAGGCAAGTCTGGACATTCTTTGAAATCCTGGACAGGTTAGCGATATAAGACTGACAGAGACAGGGTATATATGAAAGATGGGGACATATGAGCCTGTGCATTTGTGTGTGGTTGTCATGGGGTTGAGTCTTCCATCATACTGTGCATTACAAATATTTTGTAATTTCATTGTGTTTAAACTCACATGTCTTAGGCCAGGATTCACTGACAAGTTGTATAGTATCCTCTGAGTGCATATTTGCCAGAATCACCAACATGCAGACAGGGACAGGCTATTACCAGTTCATTGTTTTACTTCAGAGTAGGGACCATAGATTTATAGGAAAAGACACATGCAAATGTTTATCTAAATACATGTAAATAAAACTGAGTATTAAAATGAGATAATGATGATATTATATGTGCAAGTTGAAAAGGTCAAGATGCATAGTCTTTTACAGAGGAAGTGGCATAGCTGTGTTTGCCAGACTACGGAAGATCAAATCATACCAAAAATGATGCAGTTGCTAACCAGCATGGTATCATAGAGGAATAAATCCCTGATTGTGGCTCAGATGATTCAGGAGTGAGAAGAGCCTCTGGCATTTGAAAAAGCTTGATAAGATGATGGATTTGCCCATCATGGGAAGGGAGGGCCATGCTGGAGGCAGGTCTCTCAATGAGCCCTGTTAAAGGCTGGGATTCAGAAAGATCTCCAGGCAGTGCATGCAGGATGCAGACTACACCTAACTGCCTGCCCAGCCTAATGTGTGGTTATGTCAGCATGCGGGGCAAACATAAGAAAAGGCCCTTAGGTCTCTGGTAAGTATATGTGATGCTGCCAGCTCTTGATCTGTTCTACACCTCTGAACTGCATCGCAAATGGTGGTCTGAACTGCATCACATATGGTGGTCTCAACTGGGGATAGTACTGGTATCAATCAAGGTTTTCCATTTCTTTTTCATTCTATCAGGCAGTACCAGGACAAGGTAGCAGCTAAACAAGCATGCAAAAAAAATCATACCTGTATATATCATGAATGCTCAGTTTTACAGCAGCCAGTATGCAGCATTCCTTAGCATTTCCATTTCCTACCAGTATGTGAGTGCTGGCAGCTTGTGGCAAATTAAATTCTGCTGCCAGAGTTTGGCTTATCATAATTTCACTGAAATATAGGCAATATGTATAGGCCTTCAGTGGCTTGTTCACCCCACAAACACAGAATTGCTAGACAAGTGTGACCTCCTCATACATGTTGAGATATAAATATTTGTAGCTGCACCCATTCCAACTTCATGAAACTTTCAGATGAAACTGG
The DNA here is from genome assembly GCF_019279795.1 of Protopterus annectens. Taxonomy (NCBI): domain Eukaryota; kingdom Metazoa; phylum Chordata; order Ceratodontiformes; family Protopteridae; genus Protopterus; species Protopterus annectens. The sequence goes on along the minus strand of NC_056744.1, from coordinate 1,043,411,926 downwards.
TGACACATTGGGTATTTCATAAGTCTCTTCCTCTAGAATAGTTAAGAAGTTCCACGATATAATGCTTCTACATGTGGAGCATCATATATGGTTTTAGCACATTACAGGAAAGAGCTGAAACCCTGCATGCCTACTATGACATCACCAACATTCCTAAGGTACTAGGTGACACAGACAGCATGCATGTAGAAATAATGACCCACGTGACCCATAGTAACAAAGATTTGTGAATAGGAAGAGCTCCCATTCTGTGTGCTGCCAGGCAAATTGTGACATATGATCATAATCAATGTATTTGCATGGCACTCAGGCAGATATTGTGATTCACATATACAGAACATGTTTTAGCTACATTGTCATTTCCTGCATACTGAAATTCCACAGGGCTATCTAGTTGCAAAAAGAATAGGCACTGTGGCTAATGCTAATGTATACATCTACATGTCTGGTATTTTCATAAGTAGTAAACTCCACCCTCACATATGTATACTCCATTAAAGAGGATACTGGATACTCACTGAAGCCCTGGACTGTGGATTATGGCAAACGTGGGACCCACGGAATGTAGCTGAACACAACTAAAAAACATGTGCAAACAGAAGCCATCATTGACCATGTTTTGTCTTGCTCAAAGCCCACTTCTTCTACCTCAGCATGGCTGGACACCACTCCAATATGAACCTGACACATTCTTGTGTGATGTTACTAAGATGTTGCATATTCCATACTGGATCTACTTCATTAGGTTGACACACTACAATGTCAAGAGCAAGAAAGTTGACTGCAAAAGGTCAACATCAGAAACCATACCGCTCAACTTCTTAGTGCAAGAAATCTGGACAAAGCCAAATATAATGTGGAGACAAAGGTCCAAAAATAGCGACAATTTTTAAATATTGCTTTTATAATCTTAAAAGTTGAAAGGATAACAGCTTTTGCATTAGCATGCATTTTCTGAAAGGTTTGAATTCAGAAACTCAATCTTCTGTCATTACTTAGTGACTTTAATCCTCAATTATTTTCGAGAAAACCTCAAAGTTTTTGTGGAACAGGCCAAAAATATGAGTCAAACATATGGGCATTCTGCAAAAATATGAACAGATGAGAGGAATGTTGGAAACACAGACACTGAACTATGCATGCGCGAGTAAAATCTTCACCACATGAAACCAACAGAAAACAAAACATCATATTTTGCAGGTGGGACAAGTCCCGCTGCACTCCCCCTTTGGAGGCTGCACCCCCTGCTAATTATATATACTAATTTTGAGATTGTGCAATCCCCGAGGAAAGGGTATTTTCCCTCACCTGGGTATTGTTGATCTTGCACAGCTGTCGACCTTTTGCATATCTCAAAAGTTTGCAGTTGACTTTCTTGCTGTCAGCATTGTGGTGTTATGCTCTATTGATGAGATGCCTACATAATATAGTTGTGAAGAGAGAAAGAGTGGACAACCCCTGGATTCTGTAATGGTTAGACCATGACACACACAGCCAAGAACGAGGGCACATAAGCCCTTCGACTTCATTGTTTTAATTTATTTTTCTTTTTGGAAAGAAAGTTTTTGGGCAGTGGTTGGCCAACATTTGTACTGCATTTTTTGTTCCTATAAGGATTAACTTCATCTGCTTTGTGGTATGAACTGAGAAATATCATTTTTATTTAAGATAAGCATGGCAGAGCAATGTTTAATCAATGAAATATGTTTAATAAAGCTGCTCTGTGACTGTTTTGGATTGTTCTTTCCTCCATCTACACTCTTCCTGCTGTATGTTTAAGCCAGTGGTTATTGAGTTGCCCACACCTTATGTAATTTTTTCTTTATAATCTCCTCACAGTTTTGTTACATCTGCCCAAACATGTCAGCACTTTTTGATCTTATCAGGAGTATTAAAGAACATGTTGGGAAGGCCCTTCTCAAAGACTGATAAAACTTCAGTTATCTTCACTTTTATATCTACCATCCCACTTCACTCTTTTCTAAGTTAGTTTCAGAATCTGCAACATTTGTGATGGTAAGGCATATTACTGGAGAACGTGCAATCTGCTTTATATGATCCAGCTTAGTGTGGCTGTTTCACTGCTGGTGAGAAAAGGAGTGAAAGTACATTGGTTCCTAGCCTTCCTAGTGATTGCTAAACATTGGAAAGCCTGCTGACTAGAGAAAGACCAGAATGGCATTGGGCTTGGCTTCTAGCCTTTTTTAAAACTGCTTTACATTGGAAAGCCTGGAAACTGTTTCTCAGGAGCCTGCTGTGGTGAGTGCTACAGATTGCTCCTGGTGAGAGATAGAGCTCAGAGCAATGATTCCTGGCTTCCTACAGTTGGAGTGAGGTGAGTACTAGTAGTAATCATGCTGTAGTACACAGGTGAATCACTGTTGGATTCAAGACTCATTCTATGCAATTTACCAAGTTAAGTGGTTAATAAATGATGTTATTTTTTATTGGTACAGTGACAAGCAATGATCCCACCACTGCCAACCTATATGTGACATAATGATGCTCCCACCACTACCAACCAATATGTAACATCCCTACACTGGGCCAGTAATCAAGAAGCCTGAATCCTTACCACTGACACTGGAAAGGGATGTGCACTTGGAATTCAAATGGATACACTCAGTATTTCCTGATGCAGACCTCTCTGCATCCGGTGCCATTTCCCTTAAGAGCACACAGGGAACACAATCAGACCAGGGTCTGGATTTCGCTATATCTGTCCTCCTCCAGATCTACCCACTGGTACAGCTGAAGGGTAATGTCCACAGCAGATTGTCCAAGCCAAGTCCTCCAGCACCCTCTCTGCATACCCAGTTCTTCATGTCCCTGCTCCAAGTAGCTGGCACACACACACACTGAGAGATTTGATTACACACACACACACACACACACACACACACACACACACACACACACACACACACACACACCTGGGAAAGACTGGCACAGATTTACCTGCTGTGCCCCCTTCTGCCCAGGTATAAGGTAGTTATCACTGCCAACAGACACTCTGCAATCAGCTACTCTTAGGCCCTTAACAAAGGGTGTCCAATTATACTGTGTAATATTAATACTAATACAATGGGTAGTAGTTGATCAAGACAGCTAGGCCTTCTGGAGAACCCACACAGTGTCAGCAAATAAATAAATATAAGCACTCTCAAAGGTTAAGTACTTTCTTTCTACAAGGACTAGTCACAATAAAAGTTTTAAATATATTTATTAATAAATAATGAAAGAGCATGAAAATACTGAATATATAGTCATAGTAAACCATAGAGTTCAGACCATAGGAAATATTAAAAAGAACATTGATAGACAGACTCAGACAAATAAATAAAAACAATATCTAAACTAAGCTTCTCTATATTTTTCTGACTAAATCCAAAGAAATTACTGTTCCCTAATAAGTTACTTGGACAAGGCAAGATGAAATACATGAGCAGTCTTTCTAGTCAGGTTCCCAAACAGAATACTCCCTCCGCTGAGAGTACTCCCTGTAAAATATAATATCCAAGATGGCTTGCAGAATGACCTGATCTGGTCACCTGACTCTAAGTTCTCACAGTAACTCCATCTGAAGCTGAGATAGGAATTCAGCATAGAAAGATACAGTGCATATCTTAAATATTTATGGCAGTGCTTGAGTCTAGCTCCTCTTTTTACTGAAAAAAATGAACCAAGGCTTCTTCCAGACCTAACACCTCCAGTCCTCTTCAGCATTGTGGGGTGCCATTTTAATGGTTTAACAGCTCATTTAGATTTCTCTTATTTTCCTAAAAATAGGCCAGGTAGTTATCCCTTGTTGTCCCAGTATACTCTATTAAAACATATGCATTTAATGCAGTTACAATACTACATGTATGTTTATTTTCTTTCTAGCAGGGTGCACTATTGATACATTTTAACAAAAGCAAACTTCATAAATACATTTTCAGCACAACCATCTGTACAAATCAGTTTGATATACAAATGACATATAAATATTAACAAAGTTCCAGCTATCTGTGCTGGTACAAGTCATACATTTACTGCCCTACTTCTCCTGGCATGGCAGCAGCACCTCCTATCATTACATGTACAATTAACTTAGGGTGTTTTGCCCCTTCTGTTGCTAGATGGATTTCAATGCACAGGTGCTTCCCTGTCATCTCAGCCTGGGGGGTATGGGGATCCTGAGGCAGTGAAGTGACTGCCTGATGTTCACTGACAACAATTTAATTTTAGAACATACAAACACAGCATGTGAGACAGGTAGATACACAGTGTCATTGAAAGCAAAGCTGTGACATACACACATGAAAAATGCTTTTCAAGTTGTCAGTGTTACACCCAAAACATTCACTACCAACACAAAGGAACAAACACACAGACCCACATATGTGGAGGTACTCACTTGTAATCTACCCAAACCCCCAAGACCTCCTAAAAGCATCTCTGAGTGGCCATCCATATATTTAAAAAAGATATACTGATGTACACCTTACCAGGTTAAAAAAGGAGAAGATCACAGAGAGCTGTCTGTCTGGAGCCAGGATCCACCAGATCATGCATGCACTTAGGTGTTTAAACCACAAGTGCCATTATGACACAGTCATAATCTGTGTGGGCATAAATGACATAAGATGCACCTCACTGGACTACAGGAAGAGAGACATGATGGTGCTGTCTGAATATTTGTCCCAGGTGGGAATGAATCTAGCCTTGAGTAGCATCATACCATCACCAATGATGATGTCACAGTACCAGCAAAAAATGATTGACTTCAACAATTGGGTTGATTTCTGGTGTCACAACAAGGGAATCGAGAATCGATATCTGTCAGCCTGGGGAGACATGACTGACAAACCACAATGATTTGCCAGAGATGGTTTGCACTTGTCACCACTTGGCTTCCAGATATTGTCAAAAACTTTATCTGTCCCCATGGTGCCTTTTTTATGCCAGGCTAATTTGTTAAACCCTTCAACATAACAAAAATCACTCATGACTACCTTAAGGTACTGCTGCACAGTACTTGGAGTTTAAATAAAAAACTGCACTCCCTGGAGGCACTCCTTACCCTGGAGTATGCAGACATATGTGTAGTCATGGAAACACGGTTCAGAGCCATGGAAAGCACCCCAGCTATCAAAGCCTACAATGCCTTTCATACATTTCAATCTACCTCAGCTCAGGATAAAACAAAGGGAGGTGGTACTTCAGTCTTCATAAAGGACGAGTACATTAATAAAATGGTCCAACAAAATGGCCCATTTTGCTGCTCCATGCCCAACTAACTATAGCGGTGGCTCCCTATCATATCCTTGCTAGCTACAGATCCCCTGAGTCTGAAAAAAACACGCCTCCTATCAAAACCTACTGGAATCCTTTAACATTCAGCCTAACACCATAATTATGGGTGACTTCAATTATCCTTCCATAAACTGGGAGATTTATACAATCCATAATTTACTTGCTCACTGGTTTCTGGACTCTGTTAATACAAGCACCCTGGAGCAACTATTTAGCTCCGCCGAGTAGTGGTACAAACATCCTAGACCTAGTATTTATGAACATGGGGGGAATGCTGCTCCCTCCTATCCATTAACTCCTCCCTGGTAAGATCTGAACAAAAAATGATCTCCTTCAGTCTTAAAACTAACCTAGAACCCCCCCCCCCATCAAACTCCAAACCTGTTAAGAACTTAACTAAGGCCAATTACCTCAAACTAACTGCCAGCTTATTAAACATTCAAGCCCCTCCAAATCCAAATTACACTGAGGCCTACTCTGCACTGCACACAAAAGCACTGTACAACCACATCCATAGCTGTATAGAGGAGGCAGTACCTGTTCAAGTAAAACCTATGATTAATGGTAAAAACAAACCACCCTTATGTACCTCTAGCATAAATAAGGTAGCCTGTAAAATGACTTGAGCTGAAAAACCCAAAGATTCACTACCCTAATACTATCCCATCCCATATTTGGGGAATTAAGATATATTAGAGAATGGGCAAACTGTAAATCAGCACCCTGATTGGGGAATGAACATCTGAGTGAAAGCATGTATGAAACCAGAAGAGACTGTGTGTGAGAGATCTAGAGAGAGAGAGAAAGCGTGACCTCGTGTGAATGAATGTGTGTATGAAAACAGATGACACTGTGTGTGACAGATCGAGAGAGAGAGAGAGAGAGAGAGCAGTCAAGTGTGCAAACCTTTCAGCTGTTCAAATTTTAACAGAATGTCCAGATTTTTGCCTCATATATTTTGTCTGATCCTCAAAAAATTTGTGTTTTTCTGAAATTTTTTGTCAGATCAGTGAGAAGTGAATTCACTAAATAATGGCAGGCATTTGAGTTTCAGTCATTATATCTTTCAGAAAATATATTGCAATACAAGACATTTTATTCTAGCAACTTTCTAGGTTTATAAGAGCAATATTTAAACTTTGTCCCTAATTGTTGCCCCATTATTTTTGGCTTTGTCCAGATTTTTTTGTGCTAAGAGGTTGAGATTTATGCTTGTATGAGTGAATGCAAGTATGAAACCAGAGGAGACTGTGTGTGTATATGTATGTCTGTATGAAAGCAGAAGAGACTGTGTATGACGGGGGGGGCTGTCTGTAAAATTGTTACTTATTTATTTTTAATTGCTATATTATTTATATATATATATTTTTGATGCAAAATGCTTTCTTCAGCACCATTAACATATGCTACAGAAAGTTTGAAACATTAGGCGGAGGAACTATCTTACATCTAAAATATATATATAAAAAAATAATATAGTACTTAAAAAAATGAAGTAAGTAAAACACAACAATTTTCCAGAGAACGCATTCTCTAAGCTCAATAATGCCCTCCAGGGTGTGTGTTAATGTGTAATTAATCCCCTTCCAGGCGTGTAGAGGCCTGATGCCACACCCCTGGGTGGGCGTTAATTACACATTAACACACACCCTGTCAGGCATTATTGCTTACATACTGTCATATCCAGGGTAGTATTGGCTCAGCTTGTAAAGGCTCTTGTGTCACTGGCCTAGTAATCACCTATGAACCTTTGAACCTATGATTAGGGAGTATGAGGCAGCAGTGTAACAATGGCCTCATACTTACTGACTATCTTGTACTCTAATCCTGTACAGATACAAATTTTGAGAGCTACAAATAATCACTTTCAAAGACTAGCCTATATATACCATGTATGTCAGTAAGCAACTTTCCACAATATCAAAGTCAGCCAACATTAGACACAGTTCCTGGACAGTCTGTAGACAAAACCTGTTCACATAATATCATACCAACAAATACACCCTCACCTATAGCTTTGGCTATACCTAACAGGATTTGACATGGCTCCAAGCCTACATCCATAACATCTCCAGAGGATATGGCTACATGTGTCAACAAACATACTAGCGATAGGGGACAACATCAGTCACACTGATGTTACACTCACAAAGGCTGAGGATACACAGGGTCAGAATTAGTTGTGTCTTTGGTGCCAGAATATGCAATGTGACCAGGTCTATGTTGCAAGCATGAATGCTTAGGTTGTCGAACACGGCATGATCGACACTGATTAAGCAAACCGCGAGTACACTGAATGCCGAAAACTGTGAAATTTGAAATCCCGATTCAGCATAGTTGACCCTTCTGCAGTATAGCTCTGTAAGGTAAGTGTGCGATAGTTGCGGACCTTAGGGTTTGGGTGCGAGTTAAGGTAAGTGCATAGATAGTAATGTATGTAAGGGTTAGAAGTAGGGTTTTGTTAAGTGTATGTGTGTGGATTATTTATTTTGTTTGGGTATAGCTTATTAAGGTAAATGTGCGATAGTTAGGGACCTTAGGGTTAGGGTGCGGGTTAAGATAAGTGCATAGAAAGTAATGCATGTAAGGGTTAGTGTAGGTTTAGAAGTAGGGTTTAGGTTAGTGTATGTATGTGGTTTATTTATTTTGTTTGGGTGGGTAGTATGTAGCGAACGGTGTAGTGGGAAGTATGTTTTGTTTTCGTTAGCGGGTGGAATGATGTTGGCCAAACAAAACAATTCGGTGATGTGCATTTCTGCGTTTTGAGGTTTCAGTGAATTGTGCATTCACTTAATAGGTGACGATCATGCTGTATTCAACAACCTAAGCATTTGCGCTTATAATATAGACCCGATGTGACCAGATCCTTTAGGTCCTTTCTGCCCATATACTGCATGATCTCACAGAGTGAGGCAGGGAGTCATGACTAAGCTTTTCATGCTTGTGTTTGAGGCAAGGTATATTCTTGCTTTGAGCATTGTGTTGCAGTCTTTTAGAATGATGACAAGTCCAAAATCAAATCATTTACTTCAGTGATTGGTTACTTAATTGGAGTCATTTCAAGAGAATCCAGTGTGTGTCAGCATAGGAGGTAATGATCTATAGGCAGTCTGTTTTGTTCATAGGTATGGCCTGCATCTCTATCCACAAGGCATTTTATGCTCTCAACTGTGCTTTCATTAGATAAAATCCATCACTTGGACATTCACAGATTCAATCTGGTGTACATTAAGGTGCATTGCTGAAGGCTAGCAGTTTGAATAAAAAAAGATTGCCTGATACTGAGGCCTTCCTGATACTTTAACACATACGTCTATGGCTAGTTAGTGAAACTCTGCCTCAGTGTACTAAGAACACCCCTTTTATAATGTTCATTTACACCATATAGGAACAAAGACAGAATATACAATATCTGCCTTCATCTGCTCCTCCATTATCAAATGCCAAATCCCTCATGACACATGTTTGGAACTCCTGTGCTCATCTTAATTAATTAGGGTTTAGGTTAGTGTATGTATGTGGTTTATTTATTTTGTTTGGGTGGGTAGTATGTAGCGAACGGTGTAGTGGGAAGTATGTTTTGTAAACTAAATAAATCCAGTTACCTTATTATTGCCAACTATAGATCCCAGTTGGTATCTCCAGATGACCATGATAAGTACCTTTTGAATTCAATACCTATTTCTCACAATACACTAATCCTGGGTGAGTGTAACTGCCCATCCATTCACTGGAAATCTTATATAATAAATAATAAGTATACCCAGTGATTCCTCAGTTTTATCAGTACTGACTCTCTAGATCAAATAGTCCAAGTTTCCACCAAAAGTGGCAACATACTTGATCTTGTCCTTACAAATGTTGCTTCTGCCTGCATCACTACTCACATTATTCTCTCTTTGTCACTATCAAATGCTAACTTCTTCGTTAAAGCTAGTACAATCCTGCCTAATAATTCCATTGTATTCATAGATTCCTCCAACATCAAACCAATATCCCTATTTGAAGGTATGAAAACATTTAAAATTATCTTCTTCTGCTGACCCATTCATTAAGGTTGCTAAATATACTTCTGACCTCTACACCCATCTGAACTCATGTATGGAGAATAAGACACTGTTCACTATAAGCCCTTGTGCTAGAACTCCCAAGTAAACACTCTTTAATGAGAACTAAAATCTACTTGATTAATTTAAAGGATTCCCCACAGGCCACCATAAGAAGATACACAGGAAGGACAGTAATGAACTAAACCACACCACTGGGAAAATTAAGGTAAGATATAACCATTCAGGTACTATCTACTCCAAGGGTAACCACAACACTTTTTATGTATGTTAAGAGTACTAGTAATAGCAAAATCTTCAGTGACTTCCAAGCAAATGTCACTACCTATTCTGATCCCAAGTAGTAACTGTCGTCTCAGATGATAAACACACTTCCAGTTTCATTCATACTATTCATCCACTTGTTCTCTCCCTAGAACCACTGAATATCACTTCTCCCAAAATCACTATGGATCAGAAAATGAAAGGTCTATCCAAAATAACAAAAAATAATAGCTCCATGAGCCCAGATCATATACCAGGATTTCTCTTAGTTACTACAAACTACAACACTGATGAGATCCTCTTAAATCTTTACAGCTTTAGTGTCTCCATAGGTTGTGTACCATATTACTGTAGAACAATCATTGTGGCACCACTCTGGAATGGCCGATCTACCACAGATACTGGCAACTATCATCCAATTAGCCAAACCAACATTATCGATAAAAGCATAGACTGTATCTTAGTCGCCCACTTAAACATAGACATTGGAGACCTGTTAACACTTGACCTAATCAATGCAGCTCCATTACAAGTAGATCCTTTCTCTTTTTCTTTAATCTTGTAGACTTCTTTGAAAATGTGATGGATGCTGTTAGAAAAGGCCATTCTGCTAATTCTGCCTAACTGAACATTGCATAAGCCATCAGTAAATTCACTATGCTTGCATCTTTTACAAAATCACTAGTCTAAACATAAACTGCTACATCACATATTGGGTTGCAAATTGTCTTAATCTGTACATTCGTACCTAGTAAGAACAGATGGTACAGATGCATCGCTAGGGTTTCCCACAGACTCTCTCCTGGGTCTCATTCTCTTTACTATCTATTTTTATTATGTGAAATTTATCAACTGTCTATATCTAGCCCAGTTTGCTAATGATTGTAAGTCGTGTTCTGTTACTGACTCTCCCATGGACACCCTTGCTGTCAAATAGAAGCTTGCCAGAACTAACACAGGGTGTACTAATCATGGACTTAAGATTAACAACATAAAATGTAGTGTATCTAACTTTGATAAATATGTCTGTTCAAGTGATTATGACATAACTGGGACTTGGGTTAGGATAAAAAAAAGTCATTACAGATCTATGCACCTCTCTTGTCAATGAACTATCCTTTGATCATCACATATCCGTTATAGTAAGTAAATGCCTTGTATCTTATCCAGCTATTTACCAAAGCTTTATTCTCTGGGTCTAAATATATCATACTCTCTCTCTATTCTTCCCTCAACAGCCAATAATAGAACACAGTGAACCATTTGCAATGTACCTCTCCAAGCACCTTACCTAACAACTAAGTCCACATTTTCTAATGTGAAAAAAGAAAAAAAATCACAGGTCGAATTCTTCTTACCTACCCAGACAGACTAAAATTAGTATGAAATATTTTGTCTTACTAGACTTCCTTGTTCTCAAAAATGCTAGTACTACTAAAAGCACTCACTTGCCTCCCCCAACAAAAAAACAAGACTTCTGGAAGAAATAGGTTCCTCACCCAAAATAGCTACTAGCTAACTCTCCTTGCATGTCAAACAATGTAACCCATTAGCCTTTTCAAGTTCTGTTCTCACAACTGGAGGGTATTCACAAATTTATTACTTGGACAGTCAGTACAGTCCTCACTGAGTGAGATGAAAATCCATCTACTACACTCTCTGGGTTGCTTGACTGAGCTCTATGTGGTTGCCCAGACCCCCTGTTTAGTATTTACCATATGAGCACATTGTCCAATAACAGTGTGAAAGAAGAAAAGCAAATGGCAACACATATGTATGCCCCACAGACAGTACTGAGCACCATACATGGAACTGTATGTGAAGCAATAGCATATTGCCAAGCATATGGGCCCTGATGAGCAGACAGTAGAAACACATTGTCACAAAGAACAGTGTAAGCAATCAGGCTATGCAGGTCAATGCAAGACAGGGCAACAATGCACATCAGACATACCCATATTTACCAGACGGGGGTGTAGTGGCACTCAGTCTCTATCATACACAGGTGGCTAGGGACACAATGACACTTCTGTATTCCCTATCATATGGGGGGGTCTATCACAAGAGTTTGAAAATGGGGACTTAAGTTTTTCTTTGTAATAGTCAGTTCTATCTTGTGATGGGGTGGGTGTCTCCATGGTCTGCTGCAGACACATGAATCTTGAGGTGATGAGTATTCTGCATTGTATACAATCTCCTCCTATGATGTGTTTGGGATACCACTACATGACCATGACCTGCAGACAGCATGCAGGCTTGTTTCACTTGACTAGTGGGACACCAGATAAAGTTGATGTGTAACTGAGGGACTGTGATATGAAATTGTGCCAGACATAAAATGTCTTCAAGATGCAGGGTAAAGGTCATTACCTCCCATAATGTATGGTGAATAGTATGGTAGGTATTCAGATGCAGGTGTGTGGGCTATGTGTATACACAATGGCTCTATGTACAATGCCAGCACTCGGATGTATTCACTGCTGACCTTAGGCAACACATTCAGTGAATGCAGTGATGTTGGCACTGGCAATCTTCCATGGGAATGTGGGCAATACAGATCTGCATAGACCTCAGCAGTTTGACCATTACTGTGTTTCTGACCTCCATGTCCTCATGGACTCCACACACAACAGCAGAGAGGTGTATTTGAAGCATATCTACAGGTGTGATGCTGCAGCCTAACCACCGATTGCTTCCCAAGTGCTGCCTGCATGTCAGGGGTCACCTGTGACATGCTTCAGCATGAGGCACCCCTGTGAAAGTTGACATGTGCCTGTGTCCATTTAATTCACAATCTGATTATCTGCTGTTGTATAAGACATCATATCTGATGGCTGGAAGAATGGGTGATCCCTCCTGCATTGGGAAAGATGAACACATGGACATTACTGGTTCCACTGCAGCAGTGAGGACACAACACAATACATACCACAGTGAGCATGGGTACCAATGCCAAAAGTATGCTAATGTGGCATGTATGGGATGGATTTCCGTGTAAGATATATTATATAAGCCCAACCTCCCTCTGATACCATCCTGACATGGTTAGGCATATGATGTACATAAAACAATACTCAGCCAACATTTGCTGTGCTTAGTTTGCAGTGTCCATGTGCAGTAAAATTTTACAGAACTCTGCTATAAAAAGGTACTAACTGATGTATCACCTACAGCATACCTTTCAACCTGTTATGGCAAGAAATCTGGATAAAGCCATGAAAAATGTGAGGGGGACAAAGGCCCAAAAATAGGGACAATTTTTAGATATTGCTCATACAAACTTAGTTTTTTTGTTAGCATGAACTTTATAAAAGATATGAATTCTAAAACTCAAATTTCTTTCCATTATTTTCTGACTTTAGTCCTCAACAATTTGATAATTATTTGCCAGAAAACCACAATTTGTGGAGAAACAGACCAAAAATATGAGGCAAAAATATGGACATTCTGCAAAAACCTGGACAGTTGAGAGGTATGACTCACAGACAAAATATGGAAGTGGGATCATCCTGATATCAATGTGCAATGCTCCACAAATGTTCCCAGAACCAGTATCTATCTGCTGAGACATCAAAAATTTCCCTGGCTCTTTAAGTTTATTGATCCCAGGTGCCAAACCCACCCACTGGCAACGTCTCAGCTGCTACTGAATATGACCTCATCTTGGCATAGCATGTCAGTATCACACTTACAACAATGCTGTAAAGTGTGTCTCTGAACTGCAGAAATCACAACATATATGTGACTTACAGCCTCATAAAAGTGACACCATTTTCAAAGAATATGCAGGAGAAAGACTACTTCTTCGAGTGCCTATTGAAGAATGCCTGCATAGTGCTTGAAGGTGAACCAGATAATCCTTTCTGTCTTTCATGGCCATTACACAGTGCACCTACTGGGACCCTGTCATAGTGCCTTTAAAAACATCAATGTCTGGCATATCCAGGTTAAGGAACTGTCCTCTGTCATGGACATCTCCAGAATGGGGGAATAATGTAGACATCATTATGATTGCCAGTGGCAAGGGAACCCAGATGAGCTCCATGAACGGGAGTGATGGTTAGCTACACATTCCCTGATAGTGCAATATTTTTATTCATTTATTTTTGTTTTTTAATTTTAATTCCTCTTGCTTTTATATATATGTATGATATATATATATATATATATATATATATATATATATATATATATATATATATGTATATATATATATATATATATATATATATATATATATATATATATATATATATATATATATATATATATATATATATATATATATATATATATATATATATATATATATATATATATATATATATAGATATATATATATATATAGTATGCTTTTCTTTTTTTGTTTATTCTTTTGTAGGTTTGAGGCTATTGTTCTCACTGATAAGTAACTGCTGGGGAATTAGATCTGCTACTGCATAGATCTTCCATATGGGGGGGGGTGTAAATAATGGGTGGCATAGCATGTGACAGACTTACTACAGTTCATGTGGGTCTCTGCAGAGCTCTTCTCTTGTATGTCAGCATGCTGTCCAATGTCATGCTGATTACACATTTTTTAATGTGTTTCCATGTATAAATAATTCAATATTCAGGTTATGTATCTTTATGTAAGTGTAGGGAACACATATTTGCCCACTGCCTGTTACACAGCTAATAGAAATACATAAGAGACTATATCTGTTGTTCTGTCATCTCACTTAAAAAACTATCATGTTTTTTTTTTTTTCTGTTGGAACTCTAGTCTTTCAGCACGAGCAAAGCTTGACACAACATATGCTGCTTACTACAAGAGGCAAGATAGGCTTGTGATCAGTCATGAATTGTCCCCCCTCACAATGGCTGACATGTCTGTTAAATTATTCAGTCTGATATCATGATCAGTTAATATATGGCTACCTTTTCATTTTGTCTCCATGCTGTTGGCCCAGATAATAGATTTTTCTCCACAGGTGCCTCCAGCATTTTCTGCCCAGGCTGCAGCTGTTGTTGGCATGCATGAGTAGGATGATGCTAAGGCTGCCTCATTGGGCAGGTGTTCTGAACTCACACTAGCAAGTAACCGTCCTGCATTGATAGCTGTAGTTGGAAGTAGTGGAGGCTGCAGTGAAGAGAGCAATGGAAAGATATATGCCTTATATGTAGAGCCTCTTGGAGTGAATTGCAGATTTGCTCAACTGGCCAGTGCCCAGCATCTGACTAGCAGGGAAGAGTTTGGCCAGTACCGCTAGCTTCCCTGATCCATCACAAAGAGGTAGATTCCTGTAATTAAGCATCAGACACAGAATGGAATACATTAGCTAACTGCTCATATCCCACACTATCCCCAGCCATGTGGGCTCCCTCCCTTCATTTTGTATCAAATCCTTATGCCCTGTGTGTTGTCAGGGGAATTTTGTACCTTCTCTTTCTCTGTCCATTCAATGTCGCCCCATCTTGTTTTCTGCATTTTCACCCCTTTTTTCCCATGATGTTATTTTTTGCCTATGCACAACAGCAAGCAATCTAATCTCCCTTTCCTAGAGGGATTATCATTCGCCCGTACCCTCACAGAAAAAAATGGAGGCCTTATCACCATAAAAAGTTGCCCTCTCTCCCTGCATTTGTATCGCCCTTTGTGTGAATTTTGGTAGCTGTTCTTGTTTTTTACATTCCTTTACACCCTTGTCTTCCCTTCCCCTTCATGATTTCAGCAGCTGTTCACATACACAGTAGTGCATTTCAAATGATATATAGCTGCTTAGTGCTTGGTGCCATCCTACTGAGGGGACATAGTAATGTAGAGTCTCATCTGCTACAAACTCTGTTTTATATTGAGATATATCAGACTGAGTTCATGTTTTCAATTATTCTTCATGTGGCTGTTCTGTGGATGTTCTCTTGTATTTCTGTGTATATATTTCACTGTTACTTTGCACACGACATTGCTAGGTTAACTTGCATACTTGATATGTGGCTCCTTTACATGTAGTGAAACACAGCTAGCTACAGTAAGCTCTGCATGCATTTCATTGGATATCCATTGCTTCTTTGTGTTTCCTTGCAGTTCCATTTAGTTGAGCATATTTTTTAAATCCTAACCTCAGTGATAATATTTTGCATCTCTTCTCAAAGAATGGCAACAAGATATTTCATTATAGATTCATTATAGATTCTCCTTGATAAGAAGGTGAGAAACAATAAGGACATGATTCACGAAGGCTTGCACGAAGTCTAAGAGTAGTGTAAGACTCCATGCAGCCCTCGCGATCCAGGAACAGCCCGATATTCTGTGTAAGAGACCAGCTAAAACGTCTCTTACATGGAGTGGGTGTGGATATGCTAATCACCTCACTTGCAGCCGAAAGGCATGCAAATGAGGTAGATTAGCGATCCACGAAGCCCAAACCAGCCCGTGTAAGAGCCGTTTTAGCTGCAGAAATGTACTCAGTTGACAACTGAGTACAATTCTGCAAAAAACACAATGGAGCCATGTCAGCTCCAAATAAAGGGTGCATATGTGTCAGGCAGCATGCCAATGGCCAAATATGTGGCCATTGGCAAGGTACCCCGATGCAAATTTGAGAAATAAATATTTTAAACACAGCGCAGCCCCACGCAAACGGGCTGCGCTATATAAAACATAAAAATGAAGGTTATAAACCCACAAATGTGGGTTTTATGCAATACATGGATTTACAATGCAGGGACCAGCAGACCAAAAACAACATGGCCACCATTTAGTGGTTGCTAAGGGGGAAACTGAGTCTAAGACATGTAACTAAGCATTTGTAGGCAATCTGATGTAAATGAGTGTTAGGATACTGAATCCCACTGTCACATAGCAAATGAGCACATTCTGAGTAGTGTAAGAGTTACATAAGGGGGAGGAACAGAGTAGGAGATAGGTGACATCACAGGGGGGAATGGCAGAAATAAATGCAGTTCATTGGAGGTCAGTGTTACATGACAGATGTCAGACACATATCATGGAAAGAGGAGTACCACAAGATAAGCATGGGAAAGTCAAGAAATGGAAGGTGTACACTGTTGCTTACACCAAAGTTTCTTGCTGGGCATGCATGCACACTTGTGCACGGCATGATGCGCAAGTAGGGCAGTGTGCGTGCGTGTAAGGCAGACTGAGCATGTGGGAGCCTGTTGGCAGACTTGTAAGACTGTTTGCGCTGGTGTGCGCGTGTTTTAACCCGAATAAGAAGATTCTAAACTGTGTAAGCATGTGTGCGTGCATGTAAGCCATTGTGAGCATGTTTCTGCTGGTATGCGCATTGCTCCCCCCTGAGGAAACAGAGAGGAAAAAGGAAGCAACAGAATTAGTAGGAAGCTAGCAGGGAATACTGCTGGAGCTAGCAGGTGAAAACAATTAGAAGCAGGCAATTACACAGGCAGAATAGTAGCCCAGCCAAGCACTTAAAACTCTGCAAACAGCAGTGCAGGATGTTTCTCTCAAGAGACACTGCAAGACAGGAGTAAGCTATTAGAAATGAAAACTGAAAAAGCTGAACTCAGAGCAGAAATGCTAGGGGCTGCTATAGCTGTCATAGCATGTTTCTGCTGGTATGCGCATTGCTCTCCCCTGAGGAAACATAGGCGACTTGCTGAGGGTGGTGACAATGCAAATGGTGCCAGACAACCCACAGTGAGGAGACAGAGAATAGTGTACAGGTCCAGGGTCACCTACCACGGGTTACATGAGCTGGAGATAGTGGAGCTCTATAGAGTGGACAGAGACCTCCTGCAGCAAATTGTTGAGCTGTGCAGGCCACGCCTCACACACAGAACCAACAGAGGGGAACCCATCCCAGTGGAAACTAAGGTATGTGTTGGCCTAAGAATACTAGCAACAGGTACCTTCCAGAGACCAACTGGTGATATGATGGGGATATCACAGGCATCAGCCTCCAGGGTACTGCACCAGTTCCTGGATGCCATGTCAGCACATGTCGGTGATCATGTATATTTCCCCAATGCCCGTGAGGTATTGGCATGCAATATGCGTCTCTTCCAGCAAATAGCGGAATACCCTGAGGTAGTGGGTACAATAGACTGCATGCACATACGCATCAAAGCACCAGCCGGTGAGCGGGGTAGGGCCTACATTAACCACAAGGGCTTCCCCTCCATCAACTGCCAGGTTGTGTGTGATGCCCAGGGCATAATAATGAATGTGTGTGCTGGCTGCCCTGGGAGCTACCATGATTCCCATATCTGGCATTTGACGCAGCTGTACCAGACATTTGCCAATGGGGACATCCCACATGGACACCTAGTGGGGGATGCAGGTTATGCACTGGAGTCGTGGCTGATGACACCCATCAGAAATGCACACACATCTGAACAGGAACGCCATAATGAGGCACACGTACAAACACGTAATGTAATAGAGTGTGTGTTTGGGCTGCTCAAGTCACGGTTCCGGTGTCTGGACACATCTGGTGGAGCCTTGCAGTACTCACCAACTACATGTACCCAAATTGTCATGGTATGTGCTATGCTACATAGTATGATCTTGTGAAAACAGCTGCAGCAGGATCAGCATAGGGCAGGGCCAAACAGCCCACCACCATTGCCAAGGCCATCACAGACAGAGCGTGACTCAGAGGAGGAACAACCTGAGCCTGCCCCAGTAGGCAGAAGGAGGTGTGCCCAGTATGCCCTGGCCTTGGCAAAGAGGCAACACATAGCACATACACTGGCTCAGTAGGAACCCTGGGAATGATACCCCTCTCTGACTCACTCATATAATAACAGGGATGCCTAAAATGACATAACCTGCTCTCAAACATGTACAGGGAGTGTAGTATGTGCATCCGACAGAGGCAGCCCTGCAGCACCACCTGAGGCATGAATGCCATGTGTTAAGCAATGTAACACCATGTAGTATATGCAAACTTGATGACCCTGACTGTTCCTACCCTCACCAAGCATGATGCCACAATATGACGATGAGATGATCAATTGCAATAATTGGCTGAAGTACTGCTGTTAGTCAAAGGGGATCCAATGTGTGCCAGCCTGGGATGACATGCTGAGCATGACATGATGCTCCACCTGCTAGGGGTGGCGTGCACCTATCAGTCCTGGCCTTATGGATACTGGCAAAGGCTGTTGTTACCCACAGCGTGCCTTGAATAGGTAAGCCTTAAAACACAAACCCACCTCCATAGGTATCACAAGGGATAAGAACCTAGATGTAATGCTACACAATGCCAGAAGTCTAAACAGCAAGATGCATGCAGTCTAAACTCCCCCAGTATGGAGAATGTTGATATCTGTCCTGTAACAGAAAACTGGGTCAAGGCTCACAACAGCACCCTAACACTACCAGGTTACACCTCATGCTGTGCTATACAGCCTCAAAACATGGAACAAGCTACAAAAGGAGGGTGACTAGCAATAATTGTCAAGGATAACCACACCCCCATGTTGGTACCACAACAACAAGCAGCATGGACTAGCCATGGTCAAGTAACAGTGGCTAAAACTGCCTCCCAGTTTATAGCCTGCTACAGACTACCATCCTAACACCAGCAACTGCACTTGGCCTATGTTGGAATACATGAATATATCAAGCCCTCCAAACCACATTATATTGGGTGACTGAAAATACCCAAACATAGTCTGGGGGCATTATTCTAGCTCCAACACTGTAGGACAAAATGCCTAGAATCCATAAACCAAAATGCCCAGAAACAACGTACCACTCCCACAAGAGGGGTAAGCATACTGGATGTGATAGTCAGCAACATGGGTACTGGATGGCAAGATGAGAAGTGTATCCCTCACTGGTAAGACCAGACCATAGAGTAATCACACCGGATATACACATCCTGATCACAGTCCCTGGCCAGAAAACCTCTGTGAAAAACATGTGTAAAGCAAAAGTCGCACTCCTCCAAACTGATGTTGAATCCATTAAAGGCCCTGTGCAGGTGCAAAATATGGGCCACACCTCAGAACCAGTTATACAGGCATTCCATGAATACTGCCAGGAATGCATGGATTATGCAATCCCAAATAAAACCAAGACACAATGCCATACACGCAGGCATCTGGCATGGTGGACTCCAGCCATTACCAAACCATGCAAGAGAATGAGGAAGCTACTACATGATAGAGCAAACATAAAAAGGGAAGTAATCACTGATCAGTAGTATGGCAATAAAATATGTCCACTCATACAATCCACATAGGCCATCTACAACAAGTTGAATCTGTGAATCTTGAGGCAATGTTACACCTGCCCCATGTACACAGACAACCCTCACCTCCCCCCAAGAAATACAAATATATGTGAGAGATGCAACCATTTATCCAAACGGGAGGCTGAGCTCTCTCAACTCAGTACTGTCAAAACTAGTCAGGAGGAGAAGGTAACCACACACACCACAAACCCAGTCTCACATAGACCTATCACAACTGCAAACCAAAGACATAAACACAGAAAAACATTCCTGGAGGCCCTAATTGCAAACACACCACATCAACAGAGGCCTCCAAAGCAGACACCCAAGCAACCACTACCTCCAAACATAGCACATGCAACACATAGTACACAAAGCTGGTGTGCCAAACAGTCACAGGCCAGAAGGAGAAACAACATGCCTGATACAGTTGTAATAGGTGACTCCATAGTCAAACACACTGCTGTCCCACTCACCAGACTGAACAAGGGAAAGGGTACAGCAAGCTGCCTGTAGGCTGCTACAATACGCCGCATAACACAAGTATGCAGGTCACCCCAAAGCAAGTAGGAATATGATGCAGTCATTGTCCATGCTGGCGTGAATGACCTGAGATGTACCTCCCCGGACTACATGAAAAGGGACATAGATGAGCTCTCCGATTATGTAGTCCAGGCCGGTATGACACTGACCATGTGCAGCATCCTACCCTCACCAAGAATGATGCCACAGTACAAACACAGAATGATCAGCTTTAACAAGTGGCACAATTACTGGTGTCATTCCAAGGGGATCCAATGTCTGTCTGCTTGGGATGTCATGCTTGACAAGCCACGCTGCTGTGCCAGGGATGGCTTGCACCTGTTAGCCCTGGGTGTCTGGATATTGGATAAGGCTTTTGCTGCCTCCATAGAGCTTTTCGTAGGCAAGGCTGAAAAGACTAACCCACCTCCCTAGAAAACATAAGTGGAAAGAGACATAAGCGTAATGCTGCCCAATGCCAGACATGTAAACCTCAACATGCATGCTCCCGAGGCCCTACCCAGTATGGAGAACATTGATGTCCATGCAGTGACAGAAACCTGCAGCAAGGCTCCTGACAGCACACCAGCACTACCAGGTTATACCTCATATCATGTGTTATGGCCCCAAAACCTGGACCAAAACATAAAAGGAGAGGGAGTATCCATATTCAGCACAGACACCCACACGTCCAGGTAACTGACAATGCACAAAGCATCAGAGACCACCCATGTGCAACTAACCGTAGGAAAAACTGCTGTACAGTCTGTAGCATGCTACAGACCACACTCTCACACACAGGAACCCCACTCAGCCATCCTGAAGACACTGGACAGTATGAATGTCTCACCAAATACCAAACAAGGTACTCACAAATTAACACATAGGTGGTGATCCATTATGTATGGAAGGAGTAATCAGGGACCTAGGGACAGAAGTGGACAGTAACCTGTCATGTGACACTCACATTGCCAACGTGGCTAGGAAGACTGTCTATATTGGACACCGTATAATGAAAGGATTCACATCTATGTCAACAGAGGTCATTGTGCCCCTATACTGTTCTCTTATCAGACCCATAATCTAGTATAATGCCTCATTTGGGATGTACCTTACCCGACATCTGCAGCAGTTAGAAAGACCTCAAAGGTACCTCACCAAGAGGATAAAGGGTCTCAAATATTTGTCATATGCTGCCTGGCTGTAGACACCCCAGCTATATGCAGTCACATACTGCCTACGCAGAGGCGTTGCATGCCTGTTGTACAAGGCCATGTCCAACACAGGAGTAATGGACATGCTCCACCCCAGAAAACCCAAATCCATCGGAGCTGGAGAGTGAGAGATGTCAACCTCAACACATAATGAAATAGGATGTGCTGGAGGGACAGATACATAACCCAGAGGCTCCCTACACCCTGGAACGGAATCCCACTCCATGTTAGCCAGAGCCCCTCACTGACTCTCTTCAACAGGAATCTTGCCAAGTGGATGGATGATCATAGATGTACATTAGGGGTGTTCACTGTGTCACGTCCAGACAGAGGCACAGTAAAGTAAATCATAAATGGCCATAATATCCACATATCAAGGGGTGGCGAAAGCCACACACACTCTGGATAGGCTTATAAATGCCCTAGGGTGGATAGCCTACTATGAACCTATGAACCTATGAAGATACAAATTGTACAGGACACTAAGGATAATCACAAGCCTTTCTTAACTGATGGTAGGAACCTTGTTGGGAAGTCACAGATATGCTCTGAATCACTCAAATATTACAAACAACATACCAAACACACACACATATTGCCAACATCCAACCTGACAGGTGCAGTGCAACCCCCCCCCCCAAAAAAAAAATGCAAAATATCTATCCCAGCAGAGTGCTGGCCCCCTGACATTGCAGATGCTGAGGTAACAGCCAGCATCTACAAAGCAAAACACACAGCATCAATGGTATGAGATGATGTCCTGGGCTGAGTCCAACATGGACTCCAAGAAGAATGGAACACCAAATAACACTACTGCTCAATGCCAGCCTTACCACAGGATATGTACCCAAAGAGCAGTGTACAACAACAGTGGTTCTTATCCACAAAGGTGTTGCCTGAATGGATACTGCAAACTACCACCCCAGAATGCTGACAACCTTGGTCTGCAAAGCTATGGAAAGGATCAGCATGTAACTCAGACATAAAGATATTGGGGACCTACTGACACTGGACCCTACCCAGTGTGGCTTTTTTAAGTGCAGATCCTGCCCCTTAAACATGTTTGACTCATTTGAAACAGTCATTAAGGTCATTGATGAGGGGAATGTGGTCCACGCAGCCTAGCTGGACCTTGCAAAAGTCTTCCATACAATATCCCACGTGTTCATTATAGATAAGCTCACCAGCTTAAATATAAACCCCATTGTCAGTATAGGGGTTGCAAACCAGACCAAGGACAGAACTGACATGGTCAGAAATGCTGCAGCCATGTCAGACTACAAACCAGATACAACTGGCATCACACAAGGCTCGGTCCTGGGACCTCCCTTGTTTGATATATATGTCCCATAGGTACAGGCCAACATGGAAGGACTGTGTCTGAACAAGTTTGCAGAGGACTACAAACTGGCCACCATATCTGACCCTCCAGCTGACACAAGCATCCCACAAAAGGGCCACATAGAAACAGACAACTGGTGTCATAGCCATGTCAACAAGCTAATTGCAGAAAAGTGTATAGTCAACCCCTGTGGATATACAGTAAGTGCCCACCAATTACCACATAGGTGTTAACCCATTAAGTACTTAAGATGTAATAAGAGACCTGGGGACACAAGTTGATAGATATCTTGCATTGGACAAGCATGTGGCTGTAGTGGTTACAGAAACATACCATATACCCACCTAATCATGAAGGTAGTCAGATCTAGATCAGGGGAGGTCATTGTGGCTCTGCAGTCATCCTTCATCAGCATCACAATTGACTACAATGGCCCCTATGGGATGTACCTCAGCAGACACCTCCATCAACTGGAAAGACCCCAAGGGTACCTCACCAGGAGTATCAAAGAGCTTGAACAGATGCCATGTGTTGCCCGATTAAACAAACTGCAGCTCCACACACTGCCATACTGCCCGCCCAGAGGCAAGCTGTGCCTGATGTATAAAGCCATGTCCAAGCTGGAATCAATGAACATGCTGCACCTTGTACAATCTGAATGGCAGTGAGCTATGCACATGAGAGACCTGAACCCCAGCACTGACATACATAGGACAAGCTGTACTGAATGATCCATAACACAGAAGCCACCCCCACTCTTGAGTAAACTCCCAGTACAGGTTAGCCAGAGAGTCACCCAGCGACTCTCCTCAAGAGGAATCTTGATGAGTGGATGGGAGATGGTAGGTTTACCCTGGGTATCATTGGTATGTCATGGGTAGACGGAGGCACAGTATACTAACCATGACATATGTCATGGCAAACTCCAGTTACAATGTGTGTCGAAGGACAAACACACTCTCTGACTAGCATTAGAAATGGCCTAGGGCACATCGCTAGTGTTTGCCAATGTCCACCTATGTTGTGGAATACACTACCAATGTTGGACAAGCCTGGTTTAAGTAGTCCATATCTGAACATAATGCAACATGGTCATATGTGCACAACTGGCCCCTAAACAGTCTGTTGTGCTCACTATGAAAATTTAAAGCAGTGATAGGACTAAAGCCCAGGATACTGTCCACCACAGTGAAAGTACTGAACCAGTACACTATATGGTACTACAGTGTTAGGTCAGTATGAAAGGATGTTGACAACTGTATGCAAAGTATCCAATGCAAACCCTGCAGGCACAGTATAATCCCTGTTGTGTTCAGACACAAAGCAGTTGGCCAGTAAGTACACAACATGACACCCAACACACAACCATAAACGTGAAATATTGTTGAAGTTCACACTCATCCACAAATGTGGTGGACTGCAGAGTTCAACATATGGAAAGCTCACACTGGGCATGCTCGCACACTTTGATAAATGAGACATATGTCAGACAACATGCCATGGAAAGGCTGAACTGGAAATGCTCACACACTTAGGCCATATCTCAGTTTAGCAGTTGGCCACACATATCTGGTATTTGTACGTGCTATTCCAGGAACCAACCACATTACAGCAATCTGCCCAGTGCACACAGTTAAATGACTAGAGAGACATAAGTGATATAGTGGATCCCTCTCATATTCAAACATCTTCCACAGATACACAAGTTGTTCATAGAAACAGGGAATGCTATGGCAATAAAGACCTGCAAACAGTCTATCAGCAACAAATATTGTGCATCTGACAATTAAACATATGGGTGTAGAGGTCAATACTAGGCTGTTTGCCCTAGGGAATGAAAGCTTAGCCAGAGTGTGCTTGGTGTCTGCATCCCCAGTACAGTAGGCTACTGTGCCACTGTAAAGTAGGTCACATAAGGCACCATTTGAGGCTAGTTTTCTGTGCCTCCATCAAGCAGGGACACAGTGGAGATCCCAGGGGTTGAATTTGCTATGCCACATCCACGTTGTTGGTGTGTGCTGGAAGAGGGTTGGTGAGGACCTCTAACAGTAAGTGGGCGTCAATAAAAGACTGAGGGGAGCCTTATCTGCAGTATCTGGACAATTTCACTGTCAGCACGTTGTCGTGATGATTATGAGGGATTGAAGTGTCGTGCCAGTACTGTTCAGAGATGTCCTCCCTCTGTGGGCTACTGCTCTGCAATGTATTAGCTCACTCCATCTGTTGGACAGCTCATATATGGCTGGTGTACACCTGACAGGGTGTCCTGTTGTGGAGGAGTCATTGGTATATTTGGGATAGCATGATCAATGCAAACCTTCCACATGCTCATAAAATACAATTGTCAAGGATTATGCAGAGTGGCCTGTATACTCCCCCAGCATGGGTCCTTTGAAGTCTTCCACCCCAGTCTTCACAAGTGCAAAGTCTGCTTTTGATAAATACACTTTGTTTGCAGTGACAACCTTGCCTGAGGGTGGGGATGGGATATGGATGTCCAGGGAAAGGTGGGTATGGTCAGATATCAACAATGGTGGTCTACCTCTGGTGTAGAACAGTGAGTACCCATGTTGCAGATGGTCAGGTGCAATATGTATTCCCCTTTGTGGCTGTGGTGAGTGGTCCTGCCATAGCACATGGACTCACAAATTGTAGTGTCTGTGGGATAATGTTGTAGCGGCCTGAGTAGTTCCCACACACAATTTGCCTGTACCTGATGCTAACAACTGGAATGGTGTATGTGAACACCTTCATATCTTGGCACTGTTCCCAGGGAAGCAAAGTATGTGTTCTGGATGTGGGAGGGGTGGTCTGAACTGGTTGTGTTGTGCGTTACAGGTCCTGTGGTCATGAAGCATGGTATAAAACATAACCTACTAGTGCTGATGTGCATATTTGACCCTGAAGTAGGTGGCTGCAAATGCATATATATGCTATCCCCCACCTGACAGGTAGTAATAGATGTACATACCTCTGTATAAATAATGATGTCAGCACCCTATAAATACTGCAGGTGCAGACCTGGTGCCCAGTAATTCAGATAGTGCGCTCTGCTAATGCGTCTCTCTTAAGTGTCAAAATATAGTTAGGTAGGGGTTTGAATCCTGTAAAGGCTCAGTGTGGGTGAGCGGGGTTGGTGTGTGTGCAATTCTGTGTGAGGGGAATGTCCCTTTTGGCAACTAGCAGAACACACTACAGGATGCACATTCCCCTTTCCAAACACTGATGATGTCAGCACCCTATAAGTACAGCAGGAGAAAGGAAACCTCCCAGTAATGAGAATAGCGCACTCCACTAATGTGTCTATCTTGAGTGTCATAACATAGTTAAGTAGGGGTTTGAATCCTGCAAATGCTCAGTGTGTGTGTTTGGGTGAGGGGGGTTAGTGTCTGTGCAATTCTGTGTGAGAAAAATGTCCCTTTTGGCAACTAGCAGAACACACTACAGGATGCACATTCCCCTTTCTAAACAATGATGATGTCATCACCCTATAAGTACAGCAGGAGAAGAAAAACCTCCCACTAATGTAAATAGCACGCTCTGCTAATGAGTCTGTCTTGAGTGTCATAACATAGTTAGGTAGGGGTTTGAATCCTGCAAGTATGTGTGTTTGGATGATGGCAGTTAATGTGTGTGCAATTCTGTGTGAGCAAAATGTCCCTTTTGGCAACTAGGAAAACACACTACAGGATGCACATTCCCCTTTCTAAACACTGATGATGTCAGCACCCTATAAGTACAGCAGGGTAGGGGGTTGAATCCTGCAAATGGCAAGTGTGTGTGTGTGTGGGAGGGGGTGGAAGTACGGTGTGTGCAATTACATGTGTGAGGGAACTGACCTTTTTGGCAACCAGTACAACACACCAGCTGCTGCATATTCCAATCTCTACACAGAGATGATGTCAGCACCCTACAAGTACAGCAGAAGAGGGCAAATCTCCCAGTAATGCAAATAGTATGCTCTGCTATTGCATCTCTCACTACTGTCATAGCACAGTTATTTATGGCTTTGAATTCCACACATGCCACGTGTGATTTTGTCACACAGAATGCCCATGTGTGTGGGTCATTGTTCACAATAATGCATGACATCGATTAAACCAGTAATGGCAATGCACACAGATGATGTATGTGTGTGCCAAATACGCATATATACCTGTGACTTTCAATAGTTCCCATGTCTGACGCCTGCCACATGTGAATACATGGTATTTGAACTGGATAACATTATGACTGTGGCTTTCTGTGCGGGTGCTGCATGTGGTATGTGTATATACAGTGTGAGTTGTATATGGTATCATCCTAGCAGCGAGGGATACACATCTGGTCTGGGGCATATAGTCTACATGTTGTTGATGAATAGGTGCTGCATGTTTTCACCTGTTGTGGGAGTGGTAACAAGTTGTTCCATAGCAATGCAGTGACTACATGCTAGGAACCTTTCAGCTAGGGTGTTGTAGCTACAGTAATTCATCAGCATTCAGTAATACTTCAGCATGCTTGGTGAGGGTATGATGCCAACCAAGGTCAGGGTCATACCAGCCTGTGCCACATGCTCAGAGAGCCCTTCTGTGTTCCCTATCATGTAGTCCAGGGAGGTACATCACAGGTCAGCCATAGTGGCACGGACAATGACTGAGTCATATATGTCCATGCCTCTGACTGACCTGTATGCTTGTGTTATGTGGTGGACCATAGTGCCCCACGGGCATATCACTGTGACCTTCACGTTGTCCAGCCTGGTGAGCGAGACCTCACTGTACCAGACAAGAAAGGTACCTAACACAACTGTAGCAGGTGTGTTGTCTAGCCGTACAGGCTGTGACTGTTTGGCACACAGGATTTGTGTGTTATGTGTTGCACGTGCTGTGTTCCGGCTTAACGTATGCCTGTGTGCCAGCTGGAGAGGTGTCTGCTGCTCAGGCAGGATGCTATTCTGAGGCACCACGAATGCCCCAGTGTGTTCATGTGTTTGGATTGCTGTCAGTGTAGGTCTACATCAGACTGGTATTGTAGTCACTGTAGTATTTCATGCCACCTGACAGGTTATGCCAGTACTGGGTTCAGAGTGCTTAGTCCCCAGTTTGGCTATGTGGTTGCATCTCATACATGTGTTGTACGTCCATGTGTAGGGGAGAGGGTTGACTGTGTACATGTGGCAGCTGTGACATTGCCACATGACTCACATATTCCACAACTATACCATAGAGGTGACTGACAAGTGACCTTTGCACATGCTACCATAGTATTGTGATTGCCATGGTGATTAACAGCACATAGGGCCAATGGGGAACAAGGTACAGAAGGTGAGTATGTGAGGGTTTAGTGCCTGTGATTAGTTAGCACTGGCATATATGACTGCTCACGTGGTCAAATGCCAGGAAAGTCATATGCAATGTGTCACAGGCGACGTACATGTGAACAGGACAAACAGTGATGTTCTGTCAAGTGAGACATGGACATACGTATAGTAAGCTATGCAGATGTCACTAGGAGTCCACAGAAGCTCTGCAAATCTGCATTGCAGGTGGGATCAGTGTTCCAGGGTAACTGCAAGCAAACATGCATGCAAACAAAGCTACAGTAAGCAGGGCTGCATGTAGTCCATTGTACAACAAACAAGCTATACCACTTCCAGTAGGTAACAGTGCAAATATGCAGGCACTATACACATGTAGAAGGAAATACACAGGTCAGATGGCCAGGGTCCAGTATCAGTGCACACAAGTGTACAGACCATGTACCGTCAGGATGTACAATAACCAGATGGGAAACCCTGGTGCTCATACCTGCAGTAATACACATGTCAAATAACAGACACTGAGCCTTCACTCAGTGGTTCCATACATAGTAGGATGTATGCTACCTGTCCTGCCACCACAGTATCCCTGACATTTATGGGGACTCTCCCTCCTGTGAAAGTTAGTTTTGTGTGTTGGGGCTATCTAGCATGGTATGAGATGTGAGCTTGCAGTGCTAGGGTGCTCCTGTGTGTCCTGTACCTGTCGTGTAGTACTGCACACATATCAACATCCTCAAACATCCACATTGCAGAGTCCAGTGTGGGCAACATGCCACTTGCAGTTTACATGTCCATCATTGCGTATCAATACTTTCATTACCTTATCCCCTGTGCTACCTATGTATGTGGCCTTCTGTTGACATCCTTACCACCAGTATGCAAACATGTACAGATGATACACTATGGTACTTACCATGGGTGTAGAAAACAGTACAAGGCAATCATACCCTTACTGCATCAGGCATGCTGGGATATACCCACAATTATATCAGCACACAGTACTGTTAACAACATGATACTATTACTACACGCCTATGTAGTCACCCTGTGCATCAGCAACATGTTAACCTGTACCTGCACTGATGTTACAGATTGCAGGAGGTGGCACAGTTTCATCATATGCACAGGGTGTGAACTTGGTATGCCTGAGTCTGCCACTGATACCACCAATTGACATGTATGTGTATGTGTACTGGTGAGGGACAGCAGTGCAAGGTGGGGCAATGTTGATGCAGTGTGTGCATGTATGCAGTAGCCCTAGGTGTTGTCAATTCGCATGTGTGTATGGATGCACATAGTTCCACCTCATGGCTGCCATATACCGGTGTTTGTGGACAGCCACAGACTGTACCTGCCAGGTCATACAGATCAGTGTCTCTGGCCACGGACACGGTACCTGTGCCTTGCAGGGGTGCTACGGACCGTATCCAGTACCAATCCAGACTGGGTACTGTCATCAGAAGCAGGTGTTCATTGACTGGACACAGATCCCTGTTGGGCCTGTCCAGAGCCACGTGCACATGGGTCTCCTGGGGCGGTCTGATGACAGCACAGACCCAGCATTGCTGGGGCTGCTGTTGGCACTATGGGGGCAGCCGCAGCCCTATTGTCATCCACGATGACTGCCAGCTGCTGCTGTTGCTGGCATACGCCCACGTCGATGCCTCAACCGTCCACCATTGCCCTGGCTCATGGACATGTAGTTGTGGAACTGATCTAATATGTCCCCACAACGTCTGTCTATGACATCGGTGAAATTACGGATGGCAGCCGCAATGTCACGCATAGTGTCAGTCATGGCTGTGCGACATGCTGTCAGCTCTTTCAGACCCTGTCTGGTGTACCATTCCATACGTGACTGTGCCTGCATGACAGCCCGAAACATAGCTGAGGTTGTAAGACCTCTGTGGGTACGTCTGACAGGGGCAGTACGACCACGGATGCTCCCATGAGAACCCCTGGACATCTGTCTGTGTAGTACCATCTCAGGGCCATGCCCATGGCTGCTGTGTGGGGAAACATGTGCCACAGATACCACATTACCCTGGTCAATGCCCACTGTATCCTGTCCATCACCTAGGGACATTGGTGACAAAGGGTGTATTGGCAGGATGACTGTGCACATTGATGGGGTTGACAGCTGTGTACTGTCAATTGGCTGACCAATGACAGACCCTGGCACACCTTCCGGTGCCATTACACAGATGTCATCATTATCAGTACCCGTGGCACCTGATTCAGGTTCCCTGCTGCATGACACCAGAGCAGCACCAGAACCTGTGGGAGGGAAACAGGAAACACAGTTTACAATGTCTACACAATGTTACCAGTGATGCACACATGCACACATGTACACATGCACACATGCACAGGTGCACACATGCACACATGCACGCATGCACACGTGCACACGTGCACACATGCACAGGTGCACACATGCACACATGCACACATGCACCCATGCACCCATGCACAGGTGCACACATGCACACATGCACACGTGCACAGGTGCACAAATGCACACATGCACAGGTGCACACATGTGCACACGTGCACACATGCACACAGTTGCACACTTGCACACAGTTGCACACTTGCACACTACTCAGTATGCGAGATATCAACACACAGACACAGACACACCTGCATGCATACACAGAGCACTACTAAGTGAGCCTAATATTACTATTACTATCAAGACTATTAAAGGTATTGTTAATACACACTCACCAGCATGGATGGGCTGCATTACTGTTACACCGGAGGGACCTGCAGAAGTGAGGAAATTAATGTCAGTGGGCACAACTGTGCCATTGTTACTGAGCATGATACAGGTCAGTAGTACAACAGTTGCCTTTCACAGGTCAGCTGCTGATATTGAGGATATCACACTTGCACATTAAATACTATGATGACATCTACAAACCAAGGACAAACCTCACACATGCATTAACTACCAGTGTACACAACAGTCAACTATACATATGGTATATTACCTGCACGCTCGTAGTCTTGGTGCTGTGTGGCTCCAGCCTCCATCATAATGCAGGTCTGCTGCTGTTGCTGTTGTTGGCGGGCTGAAGCCACAACACTTATGAGTAGTCCCTCCAGTCTGGTGAGTGAGGGATATGTAGCCACCCCACCACCTGTGGCAACCTGTTGCCTGTGGATATCCGACGCACGCTGATGGACATTTCTGATTAAATCACTGCAGTGATGTTGTACCTGCTTATATGTCCTATTATGCATGCCTATGTCATTTACCCGATGGACCAGGTCTTGCCACAGTGCAGCCCTCTCCTGCTGATTCTGGCTGGTGTGGGAAAAGAGTATTGCATAATCCCGCACCAGGCTCTGGTGTATTTCCTCATCCTCAGCTGCAGAGTATGCTGGATTGCGCTGGTAAGCCATGGTCCTGAAAAAGGAAATAACATGATATCAGCAAAATACGTCAGCAGAATTTGGCACACATACTACACATGCTACTCGACTGTTGTGATACAACATATCTCACATATATAGCATCTGTCTGTCTATTGGTGGATACACATGTAAATGGCCAGGTATCAGTGCTCAGCCAACAAGTGTGCAACAGTACCTGGCACACTCCATATGACATACTACCAAACCCCAGGAGTCAGAACACTGATTCAGGTCCAAAGCACCTCCTCACTCTGGGGGGGTTGTATCGAGGTACTGTATGGGGTACATCATCAACTACTGTGATTTGACCACAAACTAATTGCCCTGGATATACATATCCCACCTCCACCACCAGCACAAATGACTACAGTGAATAACATTTCAAATGCAAACTTTACACTTCGTAACACTGAGATGGTATCCTTTAAGCCCACTGGCCCAGTGGAAGACACAACCCACAATGATGACTCCTTCACAAATGATTTCTACTGACATCTCCGAGAATGCATGGATCATGCAATCCCATATAAGACCAAGACACTCTCCACAAAGGGAAAGCATCCTGTCTGGTG
The DNA here is from genome assembly GCF_019279795.1 of Protopterus annectens. Taxonomy (NCBI): domain Eukaryota; kingdom Metazoa; phylum Chordata; order Ceratodontiformes; family Protopteridae; genus Protopterus; species Protopterus annectens. The sequence continues at coordinate 1,043,379,717 of NC_056744.1, read as the reverse complement.
GACCCCAGCCATAGACAGATTGTATAACAAAAGATGGAAGCTACTGCAAGACAGAGCATAATTCCATAAAGGGAAGGCATGTCTGATCAGCACTAGTAAAGAGCTATTTTCTCTCATACAAACATCCATGGGCAACTTTGAGAGGGAAATCACCGGGGACACTACAGATAACCACAAGGCCTTCTTCAGTTATGTTAGAAACTTGGTCAGAAACCCTCCAATATGCTCATAGTTAGTACACAACAACAAATAATTCACTGAACCCACAAATATTGGCAACATTGTGGCAGACAGGTTCAGTGCAAGTTTCCCCCCTCCCTCTCCCCCAAACTAAGACATACTTATCCCAGCTGAATGTAACCTCCCTGTCATCACAGATGTCCAGGTGAGAGCCTCCCTCAGAAAAGCAGGAAACACAGCATCAATGGGACCTGATGGTATCCCTGGTTGCATGCTACATGAACTCCAAGCGGAGCTAAACACACATATAGAAGTGCTATGTAACACTAGCTTGACTACAGGATATGTACCTGTACACTGGCGTACAGCAGGAGTGGTTCCACTCCACGAAGGAGGCACCTCTACATACCAGTACAATACAACACAATACAATACATTACAATACGATACAATACAATATGCTATTGCCCCTGGGACTACAGCAGCATACTGTTCTGCTACCCTGACCATTGTGACACATGTGATGTGATGGTACCTGCTCCTGTCAAACAGTTACACAGGGTGAATCATATGGCATATTACCTATCTAACTAACATTCAGCAAGGGTATGTGTGACATGTACTCATGGGGAGTCTTGCTTAATAATGCTATGTGGCTTATTGCAGGGTATGTCTTATCTGTGGGTAGGAACCTGTACCTCTGCCATGTGCTCTCTACTGCAGTGTCAAGGATGACACACAGCAGTCATTTAGGTTGTGGATGATGTGAGGTGTTACTATGGTTGTTGGACATCTGTCATGGGTGCGACTTAAGTATGTAAATCCAGGAGTGGTAACCTCTATGTGGGTAGTATATGTGTACTCTGTGGTGTTGTCAGTCACTGTGCATTGGTAATGTGTTTGAGTGCATTGTCACAGTGTTGTACATGTCACTGTGTCCTTCTCCAGATCTGTAGCTGTCATGTGAGGTACATACCGTGGCAGCCATTGTATGGTGTGGAGGGGTACACTGACCTACATGTCCATAGCTGACACACCATGTCTGCTGACACATACCATGTGCAGGTATTCCAGGAATAGTGTGCCACTGTGACTATCATTGGGGGGACTATTGTACACATTTATGATCCTGTTCACCCCTGACACATGCAGTGGTGGGCAGCCAATCACATATCTGGTGGTTACTGGTGTAGGTGATTTGAAATGGGGTATGGTACTCCAGTTTCAACACTGGTGTTCACTCCATGCCTTTGTCACTAGGCACCTGTTGCAATACATCTGCACACATGTGCCTCACTCAGAATATATATACATCTCTCTCTCTCTATATATATATATATATTTATATATATATTTATATAAATATATCTATATATATATATATATATATATGAATATATATATATATATATATATATATATATATATAAATAAATATATATATATATATATATATATATATATATATCTATATATACACACATATACACATATATATATTGATGTATATATATTGCTATAGATATGGAGAGAGGGGGGGAGTGTGACAGAGAGGGGGTGAGAGTCACAGAGGGGGTGGGACAGGGGGAGTGTGAGATTGTCATATACAGTTATATCTGTAGGTAGATCTGTCTGTCTATGTATATGTATCTACATATATCTATATCTGTATGTGTGTATTACATATATATGTTTCTACATATTCTATCTATCTACATCTGTCTATGTATTCCTACATCCCTCTCTATGTATGTATACATATATGCATATATATATATATATATATATATATATATATATATATATATATATATATACATACATACATATATTGACATACATACGTATCCATATGATAGATAGGTATATCAACATGTTTGTTTACAAAACTGTATACACACACTAACATACTGCTAAACATATATAACTGTGAAACCTACTTTGTGCATTGCACTACAACCTACATTGATATGTGCACATAGATGCCCTCACATACATATGTATGTACAGCCTTCACTGATAGTTGCTGTATGTCCCCTGCCCTATGCACATCTTCATATACATATGGATACAGACCAATGACACATATGGAGGGTTCACAGTATGTAGACTTTTAAAGTATTACTTTACATTACCTGTGTTTGTCACAGCTGCTTGTGTTACCATTTGGTTTGGTGTCCTGCTGCTGCTCCAATTGGCAGATGTTAGCTTTCGAGTGGGTTTTGATGAGTGTTTTTGTTTGTGTATTTTCTCTCTCTCTCTCTCTCTCTCTCTCTCCCCCCCCCCCCACCTCCAGAGGGTGCAATGAAAGTATGCATGTGTAGACTGGGAGTACAGCATGCTTTTGTAGGTATCTGCATATGTCCATGTGATGGCCTCTGCACCAATTGTTAGCCTGCATTTGCTAACTGCATGCAGCCAGTTGTGTACTGATTGCAGTTCTCACTGTAATTCCAGGACAGTGCCATAAAAAGGTATGTGAGATAGGCGTAGCCCTTTCAGAGTTTAAGGGCAGGGACCATGCTGGTATGCTGTGGACACTGTTCTGTGAGTGTAAAGGTTAGTATCTCTCTCATATTTCTGGCTCTGTTGTAGATTAACATTTCTCCATTCATTTCTCCAGTTTCCTGTACTAAGTGTGTATGTACACTGACACCTAAGACTACTACTACTGTTAATATGTGTGTGTGCTTTCCTGTGGGACATGTGGTGTAACTGGTATATAGCAGTGGTTCTTGCACTTTGTTGCTATGACTTCAATATTTGCCCTTTACATTCACTACTTGTATGCCTGCTAGGTGTCTTGACTGTAGTGTGTTGCTGTGGCTTTGCTATTTTCCATGTACATTCACACCTTGGAATGCTTGCTATATCTGCTAGGGTGTTACTGCATGCAGTTTGGTCTGGCCATGGTGTGGGCCTTGACATCTATTAGGGTATTTGAGTATGCTGCTGAGCAGGACCCAGAGACTCTCAGGTGCATCTTTTATCTGCCTCATGGAATGGTACATATCAGTGGGGTACACCCATTAAATTGCCTGGTATTCTGCAGTTGTGACTGTGGGTTAGCATGAGCATATGTATTACTACACTATTTCTGCCGTGTAAGTGGTGCATACTTTCAGTACTTCATAGTTACAATTGCATGTGTTGTAACACCTTTCTGCCTGTTGTTTGTACATTTCACAGGGAGTCTGTGGGGCATCCCTGTAACTCAGTCACTGTTGCTATGTCTAGGCTCTTAACTATTCAAATATGGCAGTGTCAGACCTCTCAAGTGTACAGAAATTTGCAGGATGTCCTCATTTTTGCCTCATATTTTGGTCCATATCTCATAAACAGCTTTTTCTGGCAAATCACTCTGGGCTCAAGTCAGACTATAATGACAAACATTTCAGTTTCAGACTTCAAACCCTTCCAAACATTCAACATAATGCAAAACCTGTTACTCTCTCAACTGTCTAAGTTTGTTGGAGCAATATTTGGAATGTGTCCCTGTTTTTGGGCCTTTGCTCCACATTTTTTATTACTTAGTCTGGATGTATTGCTGTAAGAGGTTGTGGGGTATGGGCAGTGATTATCCTGCTATGAGTATGTGTGTGGCTTGCAAGGTGCTACAGTGACATTATTACCTACTAGCTACCAACTAGCATGGCTGTTTCTGTTCACACCCTACTATTATAGAAATCCACTACATTTGACAGTAAATATACATGACATGCTTTGTGTACTACACATCCTATTCCCTTTACATTCATTCCTACTATTACATGATATATTTATTGTAGCACAATGTTCTTATATAACAGTCATGGTTTAGTGGTAAGTCATGCAGACTACTGTTTCCAAGGTCCTGCGTTCGGGACTGACAGTGGGATTTTATTTTGCTTTTGAACAGACTACAGGCCTTGTCATTCAGAGTGACTAAGGCACTTTTAAGCAGTTGTAACCGGGTTAGCGCTGGTTTGTGAGGAGCTCACGCATGCTCACTGGTGCTTAGCTCCACGCACACCCGCTTATAACTGCTTAAAAGTGCTTACTCTTGCGCACACCCACGCTAATTTCTTTGAAAGAAATGAAAATGGGAGACATGAAAGTGGTGAAAAAGGGGTCACAAAGAGGGTAAGACAGTAGGGAAACAAGCTTGAGTTTTGCAGGAGGGATGTAGGTAAGGCCCATAGCTGCCCATTTCTTCATCAGCAACAGCTGTGCATATGTTTGTAATTTGGTGTGACATTTGAAACTATCCACCCCTGAGAGATGTGCAAGGACAACAATAATACTTGTTGTACAGCCAATTGTAATTGACAGTTGCTATGTCCAGCAGACATGTGTGTGAAATGGGCAGCTATGTATGGTGCGTAATTTTTTTGTGGGTACAGAGTGCCCCTTTTTTTTTTTTTCAGGTGAGAGTGGTATGTCAGGTACAGGAAGTCGGTATAACTGAGGAGGTAGGTTGGGTACGTTAACAGACAAGACAAACAAGACGCATGCAGGGGCGGTGTATGACACATGTGGGGGGGGGGGTTACACAATTGACGGGGATGGATGTTTGGATATCTAGAGCCCATGAGCCCACAGATGGCAACAGTGGAACTGATATCCCCACCCATGGGCAGTTGCCACTGTGCCTTCACTGCCCAGGATGGGGCTGTGATGAGGGCTGTGTAGGCCGGGCAGCAGGCATGCCCGTTAGTTGTGCCACCCATGCCTCAAGCTGGCGAAGGGGCCCAAGAACAGCTTTCCGGATCTCCCTACGCACCACAGTCTGGACATTACGGAGGGTGAGTGGATGTTCTCCTCCGGCCACACTTGCAGAGGGGGGATGAGCCCCATCCCCTGCAGTGCTTTCACCCGCAGGTGGCACAGGGCCACCAGAGGAGGGTCCGGCCTGGGCACTAATGCCAGGTGCACTCGCCAGCTGAGGAGGGAGAGGTGGGTCTGCTGGAACCCGCCTTCCCTGTCATCCTATGTTTTGCATTATGTCATGACAGTTTGGGTTAGTAACGTACAATACCATTCACAATTAGTTCTAACAGCATGCATTAGTATTCCCATTAACCAAACACCCAGATATTCAAACCATTGAACAGCAAGCATAACACATGCATATTTTGAACAGCAATACACAGTCCAACAACATGTAGGGTTGATTGATGGCAAAAGGTCATCAGGTTTGGATGTATGAACAGGGCAGATGCATCAACGTACATGCAAATATGTATGAACCAATAGGACAAATGTCCAGGGGTGTTAATTGTGATTGCACATACCAATTTCACATGGAATGGATTATATGTGGTTATAGGGTAGGGTGAAGAAAATTTAATTAAAAACTTCAAATACCAATACATATGCTGTACATTTCTAATAGCTGCAGATATATACACACTACAGTTCTGCCTACAGTTTCCTATGTGATAACTACTTCAAGTTGGTGATAGGAATGTTACTGCTACATCAATATACATTTTCATTTTTATTCATACACATTCATATCTGGCTCTGTTCAGCTACATCATCCTGCTACATTTGCTTTATATAGCTAAAGACAACTGTGGATGTTTGGTAATTCAGACAACCATACTATCTGCATATTGCAGACTGAGAGCAACATATCCAGATTTTGGGATACACATTCCAGCTGCGGTACCGTTTTCTACATATGTTACTGTTTGGTTCTGCCTGTCACATTCATTTCATTCTGTACTGACTGCAGTATACTTTTTTCAGGAGTTATTACTACTTTATTGGTGGATTCATAACTCTTTCTCACACTCTCTCACTTGTTTTATTTTTCAATTCAGGATGGTACTTAATTCTAGGCTTTATTGACAAGTTTTACCTGTAGTTATAACAATCCTTTCCAACAGTCTCACTTCTGTCATGTTTCTGTATTTCAACAGGGATATATTTCACACGTGTTTTACCCAGCTTCTGCAGCTGTACTTTTCAGCCTGCTGCAGGTTATGTACTATTATATTACAGGTGGGACATCTTTATTTCAGACTTGTTTCATTTTTATGTTTGGATTACAGGCTGCATCACACTTTTGTAATCAAGCAATACTTGCAAACCCTCTTACACTGTTACTTGCACATTTTATTAATTAGTGACTACACTGCACTCTTTTGCTAACTGTCATACTTATATATTTATTTACAGTTACAGGGAGAGAATTACTGACCTGCCTGGTGGCGCAACCATGCCAGCCTATCGCTATAGGCTCTACGGTTCACAGAACGGACACCTGCAGCTGTAATATAAATAAACTAATATTGGAATACACATCTCCATAATATCAGTTAGGTTAATTTCTTACATAAATAATTACATGTAACTTACTCAGTAGTGGGGCGTTGGGCATTTGCCAGGCCTCCTGGATCCAACGGTTCAGTTGGTCCTGCTTCTGTCTCTTCAGGTCTGCATGGTGGTGACGGACCTGCTCACCAGTCCTTGGTATCCCTGTGGCACTGGTGAGATCATGAGCCAACCGGTCCCATGCCTCAGCCCTATATGCTCCCCACAGGACCTGGCCCTGCATGAGTTGGGCCTCATGATTGTGGACAAGGAGCCAAACCATATATTTGGACTCCTCAACACCCCACCTCTGTGCTCGGAAGCAACTACCCTCACCTACACCTGACATTCCGGCTCCAAGTCGGTTCTACAATCAGTTATGCTGTGTATTCCCACCTATGGGGCTTATATATGCCATTTTTCCCGCACTTATCTGTGATTGGCCATTTTGGAATTGTATCAGCTTCACAAAACCTGCTTTGTCATGCTCCTCTTTCTATTCATTCCTATATATATGCTATTACTGCATTTCTAAGTGCAACTGTCATGGCTTAGTGGTTCAGTACCTTGACTATGGTGCATGTTATCCTGGGTTCAAACCTGGCCACTGCTTTTTATATTTTATGACTGTCTACACAGGCTAGGAGGTGTGTCTGTGTAAAGGCAGTTTTGTTACAGCTTGCTCAATGTTGCCCGTCGGTTAGCTTGTTGGTGTAGCGCGCAGCTCCGCGCAAACGGGTTACGCTGGTTTACACGTCATTTGGCTGTCAGCACACATATTACGCTCAGCTCAGCTATGGGCACACAGTTTCAGCATGTTAAAATGCTGCTCAACCTCGGGCACTCATTTTACACCTGTTAAAACACTGCTCACCTACAGGCAGATGTACTCAACTTGTTAGACTGTAGCTCAGCTATAGGCACATCTGACATATTTTTTTTTTATTATCTCACATTTCTTCAAAATACATGGCCCATTTCATTACATTTTACATAAAATATAATTTTATATGTGTACATATATGTCAGGGACTTGTTTCGTGCTTATTTCACTAAAAATAAAAATTGATGTTGTGGGGGCTCGAACCATGACTGCCTGCTCTTCAGCTGATGTCTCTACCTCTACGCTATTGCTTTTTGACTTACTTTGCATATGTAGTTCTTATATGCTTTTCCACTGACTGCTAACTGTAGCTAAGCTACGAGCACACCCACGCAAACGAGCGCACTCATGGGCAAACATCTTTACAATTTAAAAAAAAAATTATAAGATGTTCATTTCTACATTTTATGTTCGTAGTCTGTGGGGGCATGTGTTGTGTTTATTCACATTTACACAGACTCTGTCGTGGGGGTTTACTTTCGGACTTTTACTCTTCTGGGGGCGTGTCCGTTTGCAAGGCTCGGCCTATGGACATGCCCCTACTGTCTTCCACGGACTGTGTTAGCCTTAGGTGTGATTCAGCATGCCCTCATGCATATGCATGACATGCTGATGTCACACCGTTTAACTGCAGCCTCCGTGTAAGCCTTGTAACTCTTACACGGAGGTTTCGTGAATCCTGAGTTGTGAACTTTATATAAGTACTTCAGTAACTCCACAGAAAAAAATCAATAGAAAATGTAAAACTATTATATGGTGCAAAATTACACAATTTATAGTGCATTTGTTCATAGGCTGCATAAATAAGAATGTCAGACAAGCTGTGGCACACAGCTATTTTTATTTGTCAGTGGCAATACACAATGATGAGTCAGTGAATACAGGAATTTCTGAGTTAAGGTGAATAATGGACCTCTGAGGGATTAGTGGACCTTGTGATCACCTCCTCAGAATGAATCAGGAACAGTTCTATGCTTCAGGTTTCATAAGGGCAATTTTCTATCAGCAGTTTAACACTCTATAGATCAAAGAAAAGTCATAACAGTTTTAAAGGGATCATCTCCAGTGGTCATCCATCATTATGGCTGCATATTGACTAATGAAATCACTAAATTAGTTTGGTGACCAAGGCACACTGAAAGGAACATGACTGGTCTGCCATCCCACAGTGACTCTAAAAAGATGGAAGCTCAGAGGCCCTTTAGCTTTGCCATGTAGATTTTGAAATGAGATATTTGTATGACCTGTGTAAATACGTGAAAAAATCAAAGAAGTTTGGTAAATTCTAATTATTGGGAATATTTTTCACTTGGCTTTTGACTCTTCAAATGTGGAAGGGCCTTATGGTGTAATAACATAATTTTCACAATTGAATAGTATTCAGAGTTGTCTCCAATACCTATTGAGAAGAGGTTCTGGACAAAAAAACATTTGACCAATGCGGATATAACCAAGTCACAGTTTAGACTGGTCTTTTTATTCGGACAACTTGATGACATCATATTTGTTAAATTTTATGCTTTAATATACTATTGCTTGTCATTTGTCAAATCACTTATATTCTCCTGTCACAGGCTATATATATTTTTATTTCTAATTAGTAGCAGATTAGCTATTGTGTGTGGGCAACAGGATAAATTAAGAAGCCTAATCTTCCAAGTGCCAATCTGAATATTTTTAGCCACAGCTCAGAAGTACTTGACAGCTTGCTGTTTAAGCACATTAGTTATCACATTCAGGCAATACAGATGATTATCTTCAAAACTTATAGCTGATTACTGACACTTTCCTGTTGCTTTATATAATTACAGAGCATTTTAATTGAATGAATGCATATCCAGCATCAACATTGCCATATGTACCTGTCAATGTGCCATCAACATAGACAAATAAGCAATCATTCTGTTTAACTGTATGTGTAAGAAAGAAATAATATTAGCTAAAAGTGAATTCATATTAGGGCTGAGTATTTTATGAGGTAATGTCCTTGACAAAACAATCATGTTTTGTAAGGCTATTGCAAAGGGCTCATACCAAAGCAGCATTTGTTGCCAAAGGCTGACAGAAGTGCTGAAGTGACAAAAAGATGTTACCCCCCACCTCAAAAAAAGACAAAAGTAATGAAAAGAATGGATGGGATGTACAACACACTATGCAGGAGCTCACATTGACTGCAGAATATGGAGAAGTACTAAAAATGCACAGTGGACATGAGGAGAGTTTACTGGCTCGTTATGTCTTGCACGCTCCTTTGTAAAGCATTACATGAGCATGCACTGGACTGGGATCACCTTCAGTCACTATTTCAAACTGCATATCTTTTATTCTAGTAAACTGAATATGCATCGACCTAAATTAATGCTTCTACAAGGTTAGAATGGGAAATTCTGTTTTCCTTGTCAAGCAGATCAGCCTGTCCTCAATACTTTGTCCTTGGTTAAGTGATTTTTTTTCTATATTTATAAAATACTTCTTAATTTTGTTTTCTGATATACCCACCTTGTATGCAATTGATATGGTTATACAACCTTCTGGTGCATCACCTACTGTAGTGCAAGAAATCAAATAATGGGGAGGGGGCAAAGGCTCAAAAACAGGGACATATTTTAAATATTCCTCTAATAAACTTAGTTGCTAGAATAACAGGATTTGTGTTAGCATGTATTATCTGAATGATATGAAGTCTGAAACTAAAATGTATGTCATTATTTAGTGACATCAGTCCTTGGTGTTCTGCCAGAAGACCTCAAATTTTATGATGAACAAACCAAAAAATATGAGATAAAAATCTAGATAGCTGAGTGGTATGACCTACCGACATCAGTTCAACTCTGATAACCCATATCAGAATGTGTCATGATATTTTTGGTTCTGCAAAGCACTATTGATGCATGGTCAACAAATTCACCACTGCGAGGGTGCACTTCACTCAAGGCAAACTGAAATATTTAATTGTGGTATATAAAACAACTCATCTTTTCAATGCATACTGGCGCTCTGTTTTCTCATCACAGAGGGGCTGTGGAGAACCTGCTACTAAAACTGACATCAGCATTATCCCTGAAGTGAAATCCTTCTTTGTAAAAACACTGCACTTTAATTCTGACACGTGAAAGGTAGTGCAAAGTAAAATGTATAGATTTATGGCCGTATGACCTCTCTTTGTGCACTGATGTCTAACCTTTGCTAATGCAAATCTGTTGCCAATTCCTCCTGCTCATTAACATACAAAATTCTTTAATTAGTTGATGTTAACTTCCTTGGCTCCATCATTAGGAAAAAAAAAAGATTTTACCCACAGTCTCTAGTTCTCAGCTGCTGACAGTTCAATCATTTTACTCTGCTTATAGAATGCAGTCCATGGTCTTTAAATAAATAAATATGAAAATATATGAAAACAATCTTATAGTGGTATCTCAGTAGAAATGTTGTTGTTAGAGAAGTTAGTCTGATGTCTTGAAAAAATGAAATAGAAGATTTTTTTAGCCTTCAGGTTGAAGTAGTGAGTGTAGATGACATACTTATGTAGTTCTCCTTTAACAGTAACATTATGTTATGACTCCACCACCCTGACTACAGTGAATCTGATATTTGTTCTTGTCTCCAGATCCCAGTGTGTGTCTATTGCATGCCTACAGTTTGAACATTTTCTTCGGATGACTTTACTAATGAATTTATTTTCATGTCAATAAATTGCAATGCCTGTTCCATAAAATAATTATTTGTGAGCAATCATGATCTATCCAAAGGAAATATTTATGACTGTGCCATATCTCTGCTTACTATTCTTTGAGGTATAAAGATTGAGTATTCTGAGCTTGTTTCAACAATTTTCATTCCATTTCACTCATATGTTCATTACTCCTCCCTATATTTCCAATACCATCTGAATATTCCCCTTCTGCAACACTGTTTAGACAGGTCGCTGTGCATCTTTTGGTGGGTTTTGTTAAAAAATGACTAGAACAACTGCAAAAACTCACAACAGTGCAAATTATCAAATGAAAATCAGTAAAATGAAACTGCTGAAATTTAAAACTACAAACAATGAAACTAAGGGAAATGCCTAAAAGTAAATTTATGAATACGCAAGCGATAATGCCTGACAGGATGTGTGTTAATGTGTAATTAATGCCCACCCAGGTGACATCAGACCTCTACACCCCCGAAAGGGTGTTAATTACGCATTAATAGTCACCCTGGAGGGCATTATTGTCCTTAGAAAAGGGGCTTTCTGTAAAATTGTTGTGTTTTACTTACTTTTTTTTAGTACTGTATATTTTTTATATATTTTTTATGTAACATAGTTCCTCCGCCTACTGTTTCAAACTTGATGTAAAATATGTTAATGGTGTTGGAGGAAACATTTTAATCCAAAATATAACACTTTAAAAAATGTCCCGGTATTTACTTTTTTGGTTCATTTCTAGTGTTGTTCTTAATTGACTTAGTAACTTGCACTGCTGAAATATTATTTATTGCACTCTGTAAATTGTCCAATTTAACAAAAACGATGCTTAGTTTCTGTGTTAAAGCATCAATTAAATACTCCTTCCTTTGATTCAAGTTCATTTCACATGCTATCACTGCATCTTTAGTATCTAAAGGATGTACAGTTCCATCTGCACAAAGAAAATCATTTCCTCTAAAATTATCCGCTATGGATTTTTTAGTAGTGTTACTTGTAGCAATGGCCATATCCATTTCCACATCACCCCATGTAAGTACAGACATTTCATCAATATCACCAATGATAGAGGTTCTCTCAATACACATGCTTCCACAATTGAAATGAAGGCTCCTTGTAAGGTCTTACTAGATATGGCTTGTTTTAGCAATTTGAGTTTTGCACTGCTTCTCATACTTTTTTTGGGGGGATGCTAACTTCTGCCAGGGATCACTCTCACCCTTCACTCTCTCAGACACAGTCTTCTGCTTTCATACATGCATACACACACTCACAGACATACACATGCACACACTTTATTTTAAGTCTCTTCTTTTTTACTTTACACTCACTAAACAGCAAAAGCACTGCTTAGTGAGTGTAAAATAATGGATCACTTGATCTCACTATTCACTCTGTCTCTCTCTCTCTTTCTAATACGCACATACACAGTCTTTTCTGCTTTCGCACACACAAACATATACACACACAGTATCTTCTGCTTTCATGCATACATTCACTCACACACTCAGACAAAAGCATAAACACACTCACACATACATACACCAACATACACTTTCTTCTGTTTATTTTTTTTACACTCATTAAACAGCAAAAGCGCTGCTTAGCTAGTGTAAAACAACGTCTCGATTGAGCTCGCTTTCACTCATATGCATGCATACACTTCCACACAAAGACATAAACACATACATTCACTTTTTCTTTTATTTTCTTGTTTTACATTTTATACTCACTAAATAGCAGAAGTGCTGCTTAGCAAGTGTGAAATAATGGCAGCCGTTAGTTTTTTTCTGTCCAAGCTCCACAGCCGCTTGATATGCTGCTGTGAAATGGCAGACTCATTTTTCAGCAGGCATCACTTCTACATTTATACCCTGCTGGAGAAAAGTTATTCTTCAATCAGGATACGATCTATGGATCACACTTTCTCTAAAAACCCTATAAAAGGCAATTGCTGCAATCCTCATACCATATGGTTTTACTCTACTAACTGGTATTACAAACATGTCAAACTCATCTCATAATGAAATGTGGCTTATAAACAAGATTTTCTCAGAGAGAAAGTTGTGTTTTATATAACTGAACAGGTTACTTACATTTAACATTGTTTTAACAAAGCTCCAGAGCACTTGCGTATTTGTAGATTTAAAACCAGAAAATATCTGAGATCCAGTGTTGTTTCTAGCAGATAATTATAACACATAGCTGGAAAACATTCTTTAAAATGCTCTCAGATGCATTTCTGTGGATTTTAATTTAAATGTTGTTTGAACTTAATTGCATATTGTTAGTAACAAACATTTTATACCTCTTGACTTTGTGTCATGCTCCTATTTTGACATTGTTTTAGGAAATTAATTTTAGATATCATAAACACGTCTGGGTATATTTAGTCAGGCCATGTCTATGGTTCTTTCTACAAGTTTGCACCTCCTTATAAGCATGACAGGTTTATAAAACTAACAGACCAAATGGAATGCAAGGACAGTATGGCATCAAGGCAGCACCAGACTAAAAGTATATTTAAACTGCATTTCTTTATTTGTTTTAATGTGTGAAATAATTCAGTACCACCCTAATACTTATCACTCACCCAGCAGCTGCCATTGCTTGTAAGGAACACACAAAATGGTGGTAACTTCACTCAAAAACAAAAAGAAAAGTATATATTTCAAATATTAAAATGTAATTGCAACCTTCGCCAAACGTCTTCAAAAATTAAAGAGATAATATATAGGACTCAAATACAAAACCAGAACAGGGATAAAATCATTGGCCAAAAGGAAAAGGACATCTATGAAATGATTACTCAATAAGAATCAAAGTCACTAATGAAAGAAACATATTCAAATACATTCTATGAAAAAAAATGCTTAAAAACTTTATGAGCAAAAACATGAAAATGCATTAAAAAATAAATGTGTTTTGTTTTTTTAAATCTGTCATCAATATATCATCTGTAATTCATTGACCAAGCCATTTGGCTGAAGTGTTTGATAAACAAAAACATACCATGCCTCTCTCATCAATAATACATGTGAAAATTTGCATGGAAATATGGATGCTGAAAATACACATTGTTTAGCCATTTACCCTATTAAAGAAAGAGATCTGCTATATTTGTACGATTAAATACAAAGTCTGAGATCCAACTGAGTTTAGAGATACATTGTGCAAACTTGATATTAATGGTAAATACTTTCTGCAAATTATTCAGTCTACATTTTCCTTTTTAAAACTAGGGTAGTTTATGAAAGGTAAATGGTGCCTCTTTTTCTGTTGTATGTAATTAATGCTGTGATTCAACGATGTATTTTTTTAAAAATTTGCATACACTTTTTGTAGCTTACTGGTATGTGTTCATAAATACAAAGGTTAATAACATCATAAAATCATTGGTAATAGCTGAGCACACTTATTTGGATAAGTGGGGGTATCACCCTAGTCTGTTTTCATAATTCTGTCAGTATCATTACTGTTGATAAAGTCTAAGAATGATGATTTATTTATGATTTTGGTTAAATATGATGGTTTTATCATGCAAGTTTTAGGGGATGGGGAGCAATCAGCAGATGCTGATCTGGCAACAGGGGTCTACTTTATGTACTCAAAGTCTGAGAATATCAAATACGATATTCTCGACATAAGTACACCGAAAGGGCAAAACATCGAAAAGGTAAACAGAAATCTCTGTAGGTGGAGATTTCCATTTACTTCAATGTAGTGCGATCTCAGAGTTCATATATTTAAGTAGCGTGAGGTGTGGGGGGCTGCCTACACTAGTTTATTTATTTTTTTTGTGTATGTTTTTGTTTTTGTGGACTTCGATCGTTTAATAGTTTGATGCATATGGTTTGATCCATATGCATTTGAGCTATTAAGCTTTTGAAGTCCTAACGTAGACCTGGCAATAGTACACTACTGTCATTCAGAAATGAATACTTGCACTGCATTTGCTCCCCGGGTCCAACAAAGAAACCTATTTTTCCCTTTTCTCTCTTTTTGTTGTTGTTGTCCTCAACTTATGGTTTTGATTTGTGCTAAAACTTTTGAAAAATGCTAAATATGCTTTAGAAGGAATTATTGTCTGTTTCCCTCTGAGTGTATTTGCCAGAGATATACTTGTGTAATTTTATACATTCATAGACTATTGTTAATCAGGAAAAAACAACAAGGTAGGACCACAAGGGCTCTTAAAATCCAGTTTTATTCACGAAGTAAAAATAAGACTACAGGATAAGCGCTTTCACGTGAATAACTCATGCTTCATCAGATCTCAGAAAGAGAACAAACAACACAGTTTAAATAACAGCATATCCTACCCATTGACAAAATAACAAGCATCAATTGATCAATTAAAACAAAAATCAATTAAAATCAATTAAGTCAATTAAAACTAAAGAAGCTTTAACGTGCAAGGCATAAGAACCCATCAACTAAAAAGTTGGTTTCCTTATTTATTCAATTATTAGTTTATTTATTCATTTAAGGGGCCGTGCCTCTAGTGCAGGTTTAATACTGACACAGTTATTAAGCCCAGGATGAATATGCGCATGTAGTCTAAGAATCCATTTTAACTCCATGGACTCCAGACGGTTATTTAGATTACTCCTTCTTTTAATCTTATTTACAAGCTGTAAAACTATAAAGCTAAAGCTATGCATATTATAAACAGCAATATGCTTTGCCAAAGCATTCTGTAAATTCATGTTCTTTATGTCATACTGTCGCAGGTGGCACTAAACCTAGGTGAAAAATTAAAATCTAATACAGGGTGACTGAAAAACTGTGTCATAAATATCACACTACACATATTGCAATGTCCACAGGGAAAAGTGCCAAGTCTTAAATCCCTCACACTCATAACATCTCCAGCATATTTAACTTTGTCCTTACATAAAAGTAGTTTCAAATTTAAACTATTCCTATAGACAAAACATGGTGTCTCTCCAACTATATTAGCTGTAGTAGGGTCTACAGTAAGTACATGCCAATTGTGCCTGACAATATCTGTCATAACAGCATTGTCATTGGCATAAGTTGGTGTAAAACAAAGTGTATTGCCCTGGGATGTTAACCTATACCATGCCCTGATGGTTTGGGATTATCAAAAACCTCACTCTTAGCTCTATCTAATATGGACTTACTATAGCCCCTGTTCTCAAACAGACCATTTAAAAGGTCCACTTGAATATTCAAATCATTGGGGTCCTCATATATCCTTTTTATTCTATGGTATTGCCCTTTAACTACGTTGGGAAAAATAAACCTGGGGTGCATACTACCGAACTCCAATAAACTATTTTTCCAACAAGGTTTCCGGTATAGACTAGTAGTTATTGTGCCAGAATCATTCTTATACAAAGTGACATCTAGAAAATCCACACTAATCATAGAAGATGTCATTGTGAATTTCAAAAAGTCAGTCGTAGATTCCAGGTAATCAATAAACTCACATAAGTCAGAGTTTTCCCCATCCCAAAATAACAGAATGTCATCAGCAAACTACCTATATAGTCGGACATGTGGATAATGGACACAATTGATCAAAAACATCTTCTCCCAACAATATACAACTAAATTAGGATAAGAGTTTGCACATGGGGTGCCCATAGCGACACCCCATTGCTGCAGATAAAGTCGACCATCAAACATAAAAACATTAGAAAGAACCATATCCAACAGCGTACATAATATTACATCATTATTTACCATTGTATCTATACCATTCAAAATCTCCTTAATAGCTTCTAGACCATACTCATTGGGTATAGATGTAAATACATTTTTTACATCAAGTGTTACCAATATACATCCAGGGGGCAAAGGTTTTCTGGTGTATACAGCTATATCATCTAACAGCTGAATGGTATCCTTCAAAATAGTGGATATTCTTTTCGCTATAGGTCCCAGCTTTTTCTCTTCGAAAACATAGTTTCAGTCACCCATCCACCACCTGCAGCAACAGGCCTCATAGGAAGTGACTCAGGGATTTATGCACTTTCGGTAGGCCCTTAATGTGTGGAATAAATGGATGTTCCACACACAAATAGCAGAATAATTCATAATCAATTTGCCTGCACATTAATAGATCATACAAATTATCCTGGACCTGTCTAACAATATTCGTGAAATGTACAATATCTATAGCAACATATGTTTCTCCATCTTGTAACAACTCATGCATAGCATCAACATAATCAATATAATTCATGAGCACAATCCCCCCCTCCCTTATCAGCTGATCTAATGGTCACATTGGCATTATTCTGTAGAGACCACAAAGCCTCCCTTTGGCCAGAAGTCAAATTAAAATAAGAACATTTGCATACATTCTTATTGTAAAATCGCTCATAGATATCTCTCTCACAGGTTTTAATAAAACAATCAACATGCACCGGTAAAATGGGATTATATAGACTCTTACATCTCAATAAACAGCCATGTCTAGTAAGTTCAGTAGTATCTTTCAAATGTATTAATTTCAGCGCAACGATACGCCCAAACGATCTCAAGTCGGTAAGCAAAACAGTTACTACATCCATACCTGTCGAGGGGACAAAAGATAACCTTTTATCCAGTAAAGAGGACTCAGTGGAGGTTAAAACATGATTAGACAAATTAAACACTAAACTATTCATCTCCTGGTTTGTCGATTCATGTTGCTGCCTTCCCCTGAATACTTCCTCTTGTGACAACCACGACTGCTTGACCTCATTTGAGACATTGTACGTGCCTTCACTGGCGGTGGTAAAAAATGTTCCATATTTAACAATGATATCACTTTAGGTCTAGCACCAGAGTCAGGAACAGAATTGTGCACAGCCTGCTGATTGGGTGGAGGTGTCCGACCCTGTGTCGACTATTGTTAATACTTAATTGTGCTATGTGAACATATCTCCTTGGTGCATTTATTAAACTTGTTTACCCATAGTACCCATAGACAACTGGTCTATTTTCAAAGGATCGCAATTCCTGTATCATTTTAATGGAATCTACTTCATCACAACTGCTTATTGACATTATATAGTTTAATGCTCAATCATTTGTAGTTAGTGTATGAACAATTTAACCACCATGCCCTTTTAAAGCCGCATTCCCAGTAATATTTTGCTAACAACATTCTTTGAGGCATAGTTACATCATAAATATTAGATGCAATTTTTATAATATACTGTATTATTCCATTAAACATTTGTATTGCCTGCTTATCTTTTGGTTCTGACATTTACATAATTGCTCTGACTCTTTGCAATAGGTTTTATCTCCTCTGATGTTAGATTATGACCCATGCATTTTTGACTTGTTAGTCTCATTTTATATCTCCTAATATTTATCTGGAAGGTAAGATATGTTAATCTGTTTAGCAGTTATTTTATATTCTTATCATGTTTTTCAAGTAGCTGACTCATATCATTAGACCACAATAAAAATCCAAATAGCAAGCACGAACAATATCACCAGTAGTAAATTGCCCAAATTCACAGAAATTAAGTCACAAATCCCTGCCGAAGTCAAAATATCTATCCTTTTATTCGCACATACAGGATTTTGTCATGTAACCAACAGAACTTCATCAGATAAAAATATTTTCAAACAATCTACATTTTTAAAACCCTGATTAACCAATGGGATTGCATTAATTGCACACACCCTCTTTATATAACCAATAAAAACCTTCACATAACCATACATTAAGACCTATTTACATCTGTCCTTCATCCAATCACCATTAAGTCTTACTAGCAAATCAATGTATAAATTGTCATATAATTGACCAATCATTTTGTTCTTAAAAAAAGTGTATTGCACATTTGTAAATTATAAACATCATATATACAAAAAACAATTTATTCAAAAAACCAAATGTTCCAGATAATTTTCAATGTGTCCGATGTATTAAAATGGAAATACCAAAGTAATAGCCCTGCCGTATATTATCAAACTGTAAAAATATCATCAATACAGTACAGGGTTGTTCTAACCAATAAGATCTTGTAAAAATATCCTGTATCCAATCACTACACTTGTCATGACAGGACTATATGCATAAAATACTAAAAATCAACTAACAAACATTGCCGAACATTTGTATTCCTATTGTGTCGTATTTTCCAATAAATTGGCATGTTTGACTCAAGCCACCAATAGAAACACACCTTGCACAACCTTATTGTAGTGAAAATCCAGAACCGCTATAAATTTAAAAATCAAACAAAACAACTCCAATACACACTTCAATGTCCAATCCTATTACTTAGATGTAAAATTATGTTACGAATACATTAAATCAGCAAAACATCATCAATAAAAAATGTTCCTCTTACATAATTTATGATCAGCCAATGTTTTAAATACAATAAATATAACCAGCCAATACTGTCTTAGAGGAGTGCCACTATTACCATAGTTGCTCCTCATTAACAACAGACAATAAATAAACACATTATATATAACTGTTGGTTGTTATCTGGAGATTGCCTTCAATTACAACTGCCAGGCAGTTCTATTCGATTTAACAACAGTCTGCAATACAATAAATTTTAAATGATGACCACCAGTCTCCAGAATGTGTCTGCAAAGGGCATTGGTAGTTTTTTAGCATGAATATCAGATAAATTTTCACCAATTCTATTTTTTAACTTCTATTCAGTCTTGCCCATGTAAAAACATGGGAAAGATGAGCATAAGGCACGATAGACTACCTTTTTGCTATTACAACATGGTTTACTATTAATAAAAGTAGTGTGATCATTAATCTTAAGCTGATTTGTTGAAAGAATATACCGACAATAGATGCAATTGCCACATTTTCTCATGGAATCTTTATTGATCCTTCCCTTAGGAGGTTCAAAAATATTCTTCAAATTAAGCCCCCTTTTAAAAATGATAATAGGTTTATCACCTAATCGATTTCTAAAAATAGAATCATTCATAAGAACATCTCAATTTTTTTATAAACACATGTCTGATGGCACTACTATCGTCACTAAAACATGTAATAAAAGCATTAATGTGCGCAGCCTTACTCTTCTCAATATTTTTACCAATAACCTCTAAAGAGTTATTAGGTGAATCATTTTCATATAGATCTAACCTGGTCCCATCTCTTAAACTTACATTGAATGGATCTGTGTTCAACAGAGGTTCAAAGTGCCCTTTAATTCTGTTTTCTTATTGTATTGCAGACTGTTGTGGAATCAAATAGAGGGGGCGCCTGGCAGTTACTACTTGAAAAAGCAGAATTATTTTGGCAATTGAGCCTTTCTGCACATTTTTGGCCAGGATTAAATGAAGCAGCTTTGGTTGCTTGTTTGTTGAAATTGAAGGCAATCTCCAGATAACAACCAACAGTTTAATATATAATATGTTTATTTATTGTTTGTTGTTTACTATTCCCTATTCTTTATGCTTTTATATATTTGAGTATAGGAATGGTTATGTTCGTATTTTAGTGAATATGATGGTGAGAAAGAGTTCTTTGCCAAATTGGATGTAGCCATTGTTCTCCTGTGAACACTATTGGCTGGTTGGACCATATTTGTTTTGTTATTGGTCCAATGTAAACCAATCACTTATGTACTTCAAATAATGGATTGTTTTCCATATACAGCAATGGTTCTCATTGCAGAATAATGAAGAGACCCAATGTTTTTCACGAACTGAATATTTCATTAATTTCATAGTTTCTACTAGGTTTAATGGAGGAGTTCCGGTCCAATATTATAGTTAATGTGAAGCCTAGATTTTGCTGACTATTGGCTATTAGTGTTATTTTTGTGGCACAATTCATTAATTTTTGACCAATAGCCACTGAGATGTTAAAGAGGAGCGACTATGGTAATAGTGGCATGCCTCTAAGACAGTATTGGCTGGTTAGATTTATTGTATTTAAAACATTGGCTGATCATGAATTATATAGGAAGAATGTTTTTTATTGATAATGTTTTGCTGATTTGATGTAATCGTAACATAATTTTACATCTAAGTAATAGGATTGGACATTGAAATGTCTATTGGAGTTGTTTGGTTTGATTTTTAAATTTATAGCTGTTCCGGATTTTCATTACAATAAGGTTGTGAAAGGTGTGCTCCTATTGGTGGTTTGAGTCAAACAGGCCAATTCATTGGTAAATACGACTCAATAGGAATACAAATGTTCATCAATGCTTGTTAGTTGATTTTTAGTATTTTATGCATATAGTCCTATCATAAAGAGTGTAGTGATTGGATACAGGATATTTTTACAAGATCTTATTGGTTAGAACAATCCTGCACCATATTGATGATATTTTTACAGTTTGATTATATACGGCAGGGTTGTTATTTTGGTATTTCCATTTTAATACATCGGACACATTGAAAATGATCTGGAATGTTTGTTTTTGTGAATAAATTGTTTTCTGTATATATGATGTTTATACTTTACGAATGTATAATACACTTTTTTCAAGAACAAAATGATTGGTCAATTCTATGACGATTTGTACATTGATTTGCTAGTAAGACTTAATGGTGATTGGACGAAGGACAGATGTACATAGGTCTTAATGTATGTTTATGTGAAGGTTTTTATTGGTTATATAAAGAGGGTGTGTGCAATTAATGCAATCCCATTGGTTAATCAGGGTTTTAAAAATGTAGATTGTTTGAAAATATTTTTATCTGATGAAGTTCTGTTGGTTACATGACAAAATCCTGTATGTGCGAATAAAATGATAGATATTTTGACTTCGGCAGGGATTTGTGACTTAATTTATGTGGATTTGGGCAATTTACTACTGGTGATATTGTTCATGTTAGCTATTTGGATTTTTATTGCCATATCATTAAACCACCTATTAAACCTTTAATTACTCAAACAGCAATATTTATTGGCTTTCAAAAATCTTTGACATTAAAGAAG
The DNA here is from genome assembly GCF_019279795.1 of Protopterus annectens. Classification (NCBI taxonomy): domain Eukaryota; kingdom Metazoa; phylum Chordata; order Ceratodontiformes; family Protopteridae; genus Protopterus; species Protopterus annectens. The sequence goes on along the minus strand of NC_056744.1, from coordinate 1,043,357,760 downwards.
TACAAAATAAATGCCTAAGAATCCAGTGCATTCATAATGGAATATGAAATATACGTAATTCATAGCTTTTTATTTCATTGCATCTGTCAGACTCATGGGTTGAATCTCATGAAAAATGTGGCATTTGGCATTCTTCATATCACTTCTGCAGATTTAAGCCTTGGGTAATACTCTTTTTAATAATTTTATTTAGATGTCCTTGAACAGTACAAATACAAATCTCATAATGTATCACAGGACTAGCTAAAACATTTTCATGTTAGTTTGCCTCTTGTTGTTCCATAATGACACCTAAACATTTTGTTCAGCTTACTTCCTGCTGTACTTTTCTACTCCAGAATCTATGCATACTTTCCTTGGAACTTATACCATCTCGTGTACTGTGTTTTTGTACATCATATTCATAACAGATTTTCTAAGTTTGTAAATAAATGAGCTTAACTTGAGCAAAATCATATTAATAAGGAAAATGAGTGCTAAAGATCACTATCTCATTTGGGATGCCTTTACGTCTGTGTGACTATGCCTGTACTCATGTATTGTTTGGCTCCACAGTGTGAGTTTGTTTTGATATTCAAAGTTTCTGACAAAGTAAACAATCTAAAATATTAGAAACAAAGAATTATTTAGTTGCTACCATTTTAAATATGTTAACACTATGTTTACAATTTTTTTTAAGGAACATTAAAAACAATTATTCAAAATATATCTTCGTTCAAAGTATTTTTCCAGTCTATTTTAAATTCAACATTTTGCTTATTAATTCTCATCATTCATTACCTATAAAATGAGCTGCATTCTTGTTCCAGTGGCTCTGATGTATTTCAGACTTCATTGTGTAATGTATAATCCTATTATTTAATAGTACAAAGAAATATCTCATTGTCATGCTTCTGTTTAACCATAGCAACATGGATTTTTTAACCCATTTGTCTTTTATTTTGCAAACCTTTAAACAAGTGTCACTTTTTGTACAGTTTATATAAAATTGATTAAAAGCAAGACAATATTTCGTTCATGCACACAGATGTACTTAGTTTATGAAGCTTGAATCACAGCTGTATCACATATTTTGTACACCTCATGGCTATCTTTCATGTCTCCATTCTCACTTTCTCATTTTTTTCCTTTTATTTGACTCACATTGTACATTACTTCACACTGTCTTGATGTGCTTGTTAGGTATTGTGCGGGACTTCAGTCAGTCATGATATGCTTGTTAGAAAGTGTGCATGACTTCATACTGTCCTAATATGCTTGTTAGATATGGTGCATGACTTCACACTGTCCTGATATGCTTGTTAGGTATTATGAATTACTTCACACTGTCTTGATATGTTTGTGTCTAATTTTGTTTACTGTGTGAATAATTTAATTTATAATAACATTTATTTTATTCTATCTTGTATGTGTATAGAACCCAGGACATGGCTGAAAAGGTTTTTAGGACCAGCTTATAACAAAAACAATCAACTAAATAAATTATGCACATCTATTTACATCTATTTACATTCTTGCTTCTTTTAACATGACAATTGTCATTTCAATTGTTCAACACACATGCACAATTTTATAAGGTTAGACCTATTTTTCTAAATAACTTTCCATGGTAAATGTTTATACAACTTACTGTTTTAATTGTTGGTAATGAATCATGCAATTCACCAAGTGCACAGTCTGAATATTTTTTTCAGGCTAATAACGTAATGCTCTATAGTCTGTATTGGATTTTGTGTCCTTTAAATCCTAAATAACGAACAAGTAGAAATATTATTTCTCAGCTCATAATGGTTACTAAATTTCTAAGATTGCTGGTATAACCTTGTCCCTTTTCAGATCAGAATTCTCTGTTTTAACAATGCACTTGGAATTTAATCAATAAGTTATTACTTCAAGGATTCCTTCATATATTACAACATTAAACACTTTAAATCTTGGACAACTTCTGAACTTCAGCTTTTCTTAGAGATTAATTATAAACCTGAAGCAAACAAAATTATGGTTTGGGATTCTCTTAAGGCCTATTTATATGGTAAAACCATTAGCTGGTACAAAAATAAAATTAAAGAATGGGACTCAGAGTTACAGCAACTCTAAAATCAAATATTATCTCTTAAAATTAATAAAAACATAATTGCTACAGATAATAATAAGAAAATAGAAGAAGCAAATAAGAAATACAATGAAATATTATCCCATAAAACTAATTTAGCTGTGGAAAAATTGAAATTAAATCCTTATGCTAAGTTTCCTAAGCATCTTCATAATCTATGAAAGTTAACATACAATAAAAAATTAATATCATTGATAGTATCTTTTATGAACGGGAAAAGGGAAAAAGTATTGGGCATAGGGGACATTCTGGAGGCTTTTAATTGTCATTATGCAGAGCATCATAAAGATATAGTTCCCAACATAACAAGAATTTCTGAGGAACTTATGTTAGATCTACAAAAACCTAAATTATAGATGGGATTAAAGGAAGTAAGTCTAATAAAGCACCTGGAATAGATGGCTTAATTATCTACATTTATAAATGGTTCCCTTCTTCTATAATCTCTCTCCTACATAAAGACATTATTGAAGTTCAAACATTAGCAAATATTCCTCCTTCTTGGAGATATTCTCAAATTTCCCCTATATTAAAAGAGAATAAGGACCCTAATCATTGCAACTCATATAGAACAATTCCTTTGTTGAATAATGATTATAAACTATTTATGCCAATTATGGTCAATAGATTGAAAATACCCATATCTAAAATAATTAATGAAGACCAAACTGGTTTCATACATAACAGGCACACACAGGATAATATTAAAATAGTATTAACTCTGATAGATTACCTCAATAGAGGAACCCAAGAAGCATTAATAGTAGGTCTAGATATTCAAAAGTCATTTGACTCCTTAAATTGGGGTTATTATTTAAAGTCTTACATTTATTTGACCCCCCCTTTTTTATAACAATGATAAAGAAAATCTATGAAAATAATCTAGTATATGTCAAATTAGGTCCCTTTCCTTCCAAAGCAATCCAAATCACTAGAGTTAATAGACAAGGATGTCTCATATCCCCTATCCTATTTGCTCTGGCCATAGAAATACTTGCCATTTTAATGCATAATAACCCAAAGATAAGAGGTATATATATATATATATATATATATATATATATATATATATATATATATATATATATATATATAAAACCAATATATTTCTTAAATAATGATGTTTGCTGATGATGTCTTACTGACCTTACCCAACTCTAAGGAGGTGTTAGGTGAAGTGTATATAGTTACAACAAATTTCCCAAAAAATCTCAGGACTCTCCTTTAACAAATCTAAATCAAAATATTTAATATTAAATAAAAAAGAACATACAGGTTCCAGTTAATCATATTATTGGAAACCAAGTTTCAACTCTAGACTATTTAGGAGTAGTCCTATGTAAGAATATAGAGGAAACCTTACAGCTTAACTATGCTAAAGACATAGACTTAATCAAAACATTAATAAGAAATGGAATAATTTGTTTATAACATTTGATGATAGATTACAACTGATAAAAATGGTTTTTTTACCTAAAATATTATATATAGCACAAGCTATGGCACTATTTAAGTTTAAATTTACAGTATAGTACAACAAAATTAACTAAACTAACACTAATAAACAAATTTTTGATGTGTTTAGAAAATTCATTAACACAAATTTAGATATAAAACTGTGGCATAGATTTTTTATACCATTTATTATTACAAGGGATTTCCATGATAAAACACATAGAGAGATTTTTGGTTTATGGGAAAATAATAACCTATTTTGTTGATTGCAATTGTATTGAAAACCAACACGCTTTGAACACACAAAGTATATTGTCAACCTATGGCCTATCCCCTAATGACTGGTTGGTTCTTCAGAGTGTCACAGCATACACTAAGAATCTGTGTAAAATAATACATAACTCATTCTTCAAAACCGTACCAAAAATTATAAACTGGATTTTTGGAAATCTATAAAATAATATCAATGTTAAGAATGAATTATGATATCTGTATAACACTTTAATTGTCTATAAGACAGCTCCTAAAGATTCTTACTGGCAATACCTAACTAAAGGGTTTCAAGTATCATTATCAATGGAAGATAAAATAAACATTTTATTTTCAGTTAAACTAACTTCTTACTCACAATTCTGGAAGATTTTTCATTGGAAATTTCTACACAGATCCTTTCTGATACCTGAGAAACTCTCAAAAATGAACCCTTCAAACAGCAAGTTATGTTGGAGATGTCATCTGTCCACTAATGCTGACTGGTTTCATATTTTTTATGACTGCACAAATATCTTGTACAGTGTAATAAATGTTATGCATATTTAAAGGTAACAGCTAATAACACTGGTGATCTGTGTTCCTCATGTCAAAAGTTGGATGATTTGCTTACCATTGTTAGAAGTAAATCTAGACTTAATGATGATGCTTGCACTTGTGCAACTGGCATGGCTTTGAGAACTGTTGTTTCATATATTAATTATGGGACTGATGAACTAAATAATGTTAGGCATCGAACAAATAGAGCACATTTAGGAAAGGATGCATCTCTTTTCTGCAAAAATCATTCAGCCCCTATGAAACAAGATGATGCCCCTGACTTTGGAATTCTGGGTGCAAGTATTCAGCAATCTGAGGATCCAGTTTGTTTAGAAGGAAACAAAAAAAAAAGAAAGAAAGGAAGAAGTTCACAACAAATAACAAGGAAGAAAAAGAAACTGATTAATGAATGTAAAGGAAAGAGTATACGTAGTAAAAAGGACAATGCTTTGTTATGTAACACACAGGTTACAGGGAATTATGACATTTTTCTATCAGAAAACCCTCAGTCTACAGAAAAAGGCATAATTTTTTCAACAGAGAACATAGGAAAAAGAGGCAAGGGGCACGTGAAATGGAAAAAAATCAAAACAGAACATGGAAGGATTGAAGAATATTACTGTAAGAAAAAAGAAGAGAAAGACAGATGTTGACTGCATGGCTCAAGCTGTGGATTTACAATACCAGCTGGATGAGAATTTAATACACAATAAAAACAATGGGATTAATAAGACTAATGGTGATAAAGATCTATCCTTCATAACAATTTATAGAACAGATTTTACTTTATTAGAAGCTGAAGATTCTTGTTGTAATTGGAGATTCAGTTATCAGAGGAACTGATACTTATATTTGCAGAGAAGATAATGAACATCGAATAGTGTTATGCTTGCCAGGAGCAAACAGAAGATCTGAGACAAGCCTTAAAATGTAAGGAAGTACGTATCCGTTTTTATTCTTGTTGGTACAAATGATGTCATCCTCAAGGATTCTCTAACTGTTAGTGGAGAACTGACATAGCTTGTACTAGTGTTAGGACATATTTTTCACAAATCACCTATAGAAAGGATAGTCAGGTCACTGCGAATTAAAAGATTTTTGGGGGTAAATACCTACATGGAAAAAATGTCCTGTTTTAAAAAAACGGAAATGTGTAGAGCATGCAAGCCTAGTTTTGGGCACACATGTTCAGACAGGATGGCATGCATCTGTCAAGATCAGGGAAGAGAATTTTTGCAGCAGATATTTTACAATATTTGACAAACACTAGGCAGAATTTTTGCCAGATCGAAAATTTAACAGTTCACAGATAGCAACATTTGATGCATCTCTGATGGTAGTTAATGCTAGGAATATTAAAAAGTTTTTTATTGGAAAATTTGCTATGTTCCCACAAGATTGATGTTGTTATTGTTTGTGAAACATGGTTAAAGAACAATGACTGGAAACCAATTCTATCAGGGTATAAATGTTTTTACTGTAACAGACATTCTAACAAAAATATCAGGTGGAGGTGTCATGATAGGGACTAAAGATAATTATGAGACCTGTGATTATTATATGTTCAATGATAACACCAATACTATAGACTGTGTAACTGTGACAATAAAGACAAACCTGAAACAAATAATTTGTGGAGTGTATAGACCATCATAGTCAAGTGCAGAGGGCCTAGAGGAATTCATACATTTCTTGCATGAAACATAGGAGGGAAGAATAATATTAGCTGTGGGCTTAAATTTACCAGAAGCTGACTGGAATAATATTGGTTCAACAATGTTAGTAAGGAAATTATTTACAATGTATATTCAGAAACAACAGTGTCTTCATATTGTAAATAAAAAGTTATCAGGGGATGGAACATACTAGACATTGTTTGTGTTCCTAAAGAAATTACTGTAACTTCAAGTCAAGTTTTGCCACCACTGGTGTGCAGTGAACATGGGGTTATAAAGGTTAATTTGTTGCTATATATTCTGCCACACTGAAATCTAAACCAATGCACAGAAGGTTAATTACAGGTTATATGGAAGCAAAACAGTCAGTATGTAAAACTAACTGAAGTAACATGTTCAGTGGAAAAACTGCAGATGGAATGTAGACAATTTTGAAAGAGAAACTGTTTGAGTGCAAAAAAATCAAAAAAATGTTTAACATCAGGATCTAGGCATACAACATCAGGGGGATATATTTCTTTAAGTACAGGATATCTGATTAAGATGACAGTCAAAAAATATAAGAAATGGAAGAGAGGTTGAACTACAACTTTGAAAACTGAAATAAACAAGCTGGACAAACAGATTAAGCACAGTGTGAGACAAAATCAAGAATATTTTGAAGAAAATTTATATAGAGATATTGAACATAATAGGAAACCTTTTTATAGATACATAAGATATGGAAGGAGTCGTCATCATCATCAGCCCCTTTTTCCCATTTTTCTACATGTGGTCGGGGTATTGTGTTAACTGTTGCCAACTTTCTCGATTCAGTGCCACGCTCCTGCCTTCTTCAACACTCATGCCTGACTGTTGCAGATCTTCTGTCACACAATCCATCCACCTCTTTGCTGGATGTCCTTGCTTCTTTTTACCTTCTTTCTGTCTGTCCCAAATCTTCCTCACCAGATTGTCTTCTGCTTTTCTACACATGTGCCCAAACCATTGCAATCTGTTCTGTTTGATTTTTTCTGCAATTGGAGCTACTTCGGCTTCTGCTCTTATGTCCTCATTTCTTCATCTGTCCCACAGTGTGCATCCTACCACCTTTCTCAGGCACTTCATTTCCATCACCTCCAGCTTCTTCAACTGTTCTGCCTTTACTGCCCAGGTTTCTGTACCATACAGTAGTACTTTTCAACTTCTTTGCCATCCTTCTGTCATAGACTAAACCTGATACTCTATGCCAGTTAGCTGCAGCCCCTCTGATTCTAGCTTTGACCTCTTCATTCAGACTACCCTTTTCCTTAACTACCCCTCCCAGATACTTGAAGTTGTTTATCTGTTCCACTATCTTCCCTTCTATCTCTATTCTCAGCTTCTTCTGATTTCACCAACTTGCCGCCATTACCACCATCTTATCTGTGCTTAGTTTCATCCCATGTGCCTTCAGATTTGCATTCTATTCTCCTGTCCTTTGTTGAAGTCCTAGCTCAGGGTCTGCCTGTACTACCACATCGTCTGCATATAGCAGCTTTGTTGATCCATCTATAGAAGGAGTAAAGACACACAAATTGATAAACTGTGTGCAGATTCTAAAATTTGTTCTCAGACACAACAGATTATGGATATATTTACAAAATCTTATAAAAACAGTTTGGCCACACAAAAGGGGTGATAAGTTGTCCTAATGACATCCAGATAACCACATACACTAGAATCGAATTAGATTATAATGAAAAGTAACTGCACAAACTGGATCCAAACAAAGCACAGGGAGCAGACAAAATTAGTAACAATGACCTGAGAGCACTTCAGCAAGAACTTATGGTACCATTATATTTATTATTCACTAGGTCATATAAATATGGGGAGATTCCTCAAGATTGGAGACATGCACTTATTAAACCTGTCTTCAAGTGAAAGGGGAGTAAGACAAACCCAGAGACATATAGACCCTTATGTCTAGTTTCAGGCTGTAGAAAAATAATGGAGAATGTAATATTGGATAAGTTATTGTCAGAACTGGATAGTTTGGGACTTGAAACCATATATCAGCATGCATATGTTAAAAACAGATCTATTATCACCTGTAACATGATGTTCTATAACAATATAATAACAGCTATGAATGAAAATTGTGCTGATGTCATTTATACAGATTTAACTTCACATTTGACAGGGTCATAACATAAAACACTGATCAATAAATTAGTACAACTAGATATTGATGTACTCTTGATAAGATGGATAGCTGGATGGCTTACAAATAGGACATGGCAAGTATTATACAGCAACTGGACAGGAGAAATCCTTGGTTACAGTCAGGGTGTCCCACAGGGCTCTGTCCTAGGCCCGTGTTTAAATTGCATCATTCAGACCTAACTTTTTCATCTGAGTTGTTTTACTGTCTATATGCAGATGAAATGAAATTGGGTAAACTGATTACATGTCTTACAGATAAGGCATGTTTGCAAAATAACTTGACTAATTGACCATTTGGCCACAGGAGAATAATATGCTGATAAATACATCAAAAACTAAGCATATGAGATTTGGGAGACATAAACTGAAAGGTGAATATTTTATACAGCACACAGTAATTGAAATCGTAGACTCATGTAAGGATCTGAGTATATGGCTAGATTTACCTATGAGTTTTTCTAATCATATCAACCAATTGGTTAATGATAGTTATAAAACTACAGGTTGGATAAAAAGATTTATAAAGTCTAGGAAATCAAAAATGATGAAGTCATTGCTTGTTAGTTACATTAGACCCAAACTTGTGTATGGAATAACAATCTGGAAACCGTATAAGAAAACAAACATGAGTAAAGTGGAAAGGGTACAGCAGAAATATACCAAGGGCATCCATGGATGTGAAAATTCAAGTTATTATGAAAGAATAAAATATATGAACATGTACAGTGTATCTTACAGATATCTAAGAGGAGATTTTTTTTCAGGTGTATAGGGCATTTAGAGACAACTACCTCTGGGAATGTTTGGGGTTATCAAAAAGTACTAGAGGATCATCAGACAACCTGTGTAGGAGATTCTATAGGAATGAGAAGTGCACTGATTGGTTCTCTGGCAGAGTATTGGATGCATGGAACAGACTACCAAATTACATTAAAGCAAGTACTAGTTTAGATATTTTAAAGAACAGCCTGGACACTTATTATTGGAACAAGTGTTTTGGTATATTAACAAGTTATAAGGGCATTAATGCCTGTGCTTGAAATATTTGTATGCGTGTATGTATGTATGTATGTATGTATAGAATCTTCAACATAAGTTGTCTGATGATTGTCTCCTATTTTTGATAGCCCCAAACATTCCCAGAAGTAGTTGTCTCAAAATGCCCTATATACCTGAATAAGATCTCCTCTTAAATATCTATAGGAGACACTGTACACATTCAGATATTTTAGTTTTTCATACTAACTTAAATTTTCATATCCATGGATACCCTTGTTATATTTCCACTGTACTCTTTTCAGTTTACTCATCCTTGTTTTTTATAAGGTCTCCTTATTGTTATTCCATACTCAAGATTCAGTCTAATGTAATTAACAAGCAATGGCTTCATAATTTCTGATTTCTGTAGACTTCTTAAATCATTTTTATACAAACTATAGTTCTATAACTACATCAACCTATTGGTTGATATGATTAGAAAAACTCAAAGCTGGATCTACCCATATATACAGGTCCTTAAAGGAGTCTACAGTTTCAATCACTGTGTGCTTTATTAAATATTTGCCTTCCAGTTCATGTTGACCAAATCTAATATGCTTAGTTTGTTTAGCATTTATGGTCAAACATGAGCACTGTAGCACTGTGCTGTAATCTAAATTGCAACAACTGCTTAAGCAAGAAGTTTGCTATAGCTTTAAAGTTTTTTTTTACTAAAACGTAAGCACTGTAGTATTTCATGGTGGTAGGAAATAAACTGTAGCAATTGTTTGTTATTCTTTTAGCAAATGGTTTGTTACAGTTTAAAAGAAGAATTTAATTTTTTAATGAAATATGTTGAGAGAGGGTTGTGGCAAGGGCACAGAAACATCACCTGAATTGTTGGGGGGGGGGGGGGACTGTCATCCATCTGGCCACCTGGCTGGTGTGCCAGTAGAAGAAATGTCTGTTTTGCTCCTCAATGGAAGAGGTGTGTGTGTGGGAGTGTAGGGGGTATATATCTAAATGTAATAAGCCTACTTTGTAGTGTTTGGCTTATTATAGTGAAGTGCTTTCTACTTGAAGAGCTGAGGGGCCTAGGGCTCTGATTGGGCCAGTTATGCTCACATTAAGAGTTTCAGATTAGTAATGCCTGCATGAAAAGGTGAAACAGTTAACTTTTGCAGAATAAAATTAAGGTTCCAAGGAGGTGCTACTAATTTTTTGGGTGGCCTCATATGCAAAAACCCCTTTCAAAAATGATTATCTTGAAATAAAGAAGAAACGGCAGTCCAAAAGGCAGACAAACAAAAATGGCCAAATGACATACTTTTATAAAAGTGTACCCTAGGCCAGAGTTGTGCAGTTCACATAGGCACTGAAGAACCAAATGAGCCCCAACATGGGATTGGCCATTTACGGCATCAGCTAGAAAATCTTTTCTATTCTGCTAAGTATGGTTCCCTAGTAGCAAGTTTTCTAGCCTTCTTTAATACCTTCTATAGATCCTTAAAAAAACAGCCAAAATGTGGTCAAAAGCTTATCATCCAAACTATTAGGTGGAGATTTTGAGTGTTAGGATGGAATAAAGATCCCTGAAGATCCACTCTGAAGAATGTTAAAGCAATTGCCCTTAGCCAAATGCTTATGCAATTGGAACTGATGTTTAATGTGCCAAAATAGAGTTACTACCAGCATCTTTGGTAAGAGCTTTTTGATTTTTAGAAGAACTTTGTATAAAAGAGGCAAGAGGAGAAAGGCACAAAGGATCACTCCTATCCATGAGAAAAATACATTAATTTTCTGGGCCTTTTGGCAAGTTATCCTAGAACAGAACTTGTTTAGCTCTCTAAGATAGGAGGTAGACAGATCTACTTGGGGAGTTTCCCACAGCTGGGTAATGTCCAGGAAAACCACTTAGTGTTGCATTCACTTGAGGATCTACCCATATACCCAGGTCCTTAAAGGAGTCTGCAGTTTCAATCACTGTGTGCTTTATTAAATATTTGCCTTCCAGTTCATGTTGACCAAATCTAATATGCTTAGTTTGTTTAGCATTTATGGTCAAACATGAGCACTGTAGCACTGTGCTGTAATCTAAATTGCAACAACTGCTTAAGCAAGAAGTTTGCTATAGCTTTAAAGTTTTTTTTTACTAAAACGTAAGCACTGTAGTATTTCATGGTGGCAGGAAATAAACTGTAGCAATTGTTTGCTATTCTTTTAGCAAATGGTTTGTTACAGTTTAAAAGAAGAATTTAATTTTTTAATGAAATATGTTGAGACAGGGTTGTGGCAAGGGCACAGAAACATCACCTGAATTGTTGGGGGGGGGGTTGTCATCCATCTGGCCACCTGGCTGGTGTGCCAGTAGAAGAAATGTCTGTTTTGCTCCTCAATGGAAGAGGTGTGTGTGTGGGAGTGTAGGGGGTATATATCTAAATGTAATAAGCCTACTTTGTAGTGTTTGGCTTATTATAGTGAAGTGCTTTCTACTTGAAGAGCTGAGGGGCCTAGGGCTCTGATTGGGCCAGTTATGCTCACATTAAGAGTTTCAGATTAGTAATGCCTGCATGAAAAGGTGAAACAGTTAACTTTTGCAGAATAAAATTAAGATTCCAAGGAGGTGCTACTAATTTTCTGGGTGGCCTCATATGCAAAACCCCTTTCAAAAATGATTATCTTGAAATAAAGAAGAAACGGCAGTCCAAAAGGCAGACAATCAAAAATGGCCAAATGACATACTTTTATAAAAGTGTACCCTAGGCCAGAGTTGTGCAGTTCACATAGGCACTGAAGAACCAAATGAGCCCCAACATGGGATTGGCCATTTACGGCATCAGCTAGAAAATCTTTTCTATTCTGCTAAGTATGGTTCCCTAGTAGCAAGTTTTCTAGCCTTCTTTAATACCTTCTATAGATCCTTAAAAAAACAGCCAAAATGTGGTCAAAAGCTTATCATCCAAACTATTAGGTGGAGATTTTGAGTGTTAGGATGGAATAAAGATCCCTGAAGATCCACTCTGAAGAATGTTAAAGCAATTGCCCTTAGCCAAATGCTTATGCAATTGGAACTGATGTTTAATGTGCCAAAATAGAGTTACTACCAGCATCTTTGGTAAGAGCTTTTTGATTTTTAGAAGAACTTTGTATAAAAGAGGCAAGAGGAGAAAGGCACAAAGGATCACTCCTATCCATGAGAAAAATACATTAATTTTCTGGGCCTTTTGGCAAGTTATCCTAGAACAGAACTTGTTTAGCTCTCTAAGATAGGAGGTAGACAGATCTACTTGGGGAGTTTCCCACAGCTGGGTAATGTCCAGGAAAACCACTTAGTGTTGCATTCACTTGAGGGTCTATCTTGAATCTTTTCAAAATGACTGCTATTGCGTTCTGTTATGATGGAATGCATGTGATCTGGAAAGCGAAATTGCTCTGTATTGCCAGTTCCTGGACAATCATAGGTAGTTTATACAGGTAGCTTGAATTATTCCCACTGTTTGTTTATATTTCCCATCATTGGGATGTTGTCAATTATCAATAAAAATGGTCCAGGGATCCACAACTGATTTAAGACTTTGATAGCTTTTAATAGAATCATTATATCCTTGAGATTTATATGATTGCTCTTTTAATAAGGTTCCCATGTGCCCTGAACCTTGATGCCCTCGGACACTAAACCCATGTGAAGTCTGAAGTATCTGCTTTGACTGATTGAGCAGAAGTGGGGGGTGTGGAGGTGGAGGGAAGGCAAATGTTAGAAATACCTGAATGGCTCACTATAGGAATTCCTTCTTTGTGAAACTAATCACTTAAACTAGATAAAACAAGGGATGTAGATGCTGTAGCCAAACTGAATTCATATACCATTAGATTTCCCCCATTTGTAAGTCGACACATGGAGGCATTTAAATGGAGGAAGTCACAAAACACAGAATTTTGAGAAACTCTCTTGCAATGGGCATGTTCTGATAGAATGGATTCAGAAAGACAGGTTAATAAGATGACACTTTGGGAGGAGATATGCAATGGATAGGGAGCTGTCTAGCAGTACTCTAGAAACACTAACTTGTGAGATGATTTTTAACAAGATTGTTTTTTTTTTTCAGATGTAGACTGAATTCCAGACTGCTGAAGAAAAATGTTGTTGAACTGAAAAGCAGTTAAGGTGATATCAACTAATGTAGTAGATGTGGTAGTCATCAAAATATGGAAAAATATGGAGGCCTGAAGTCTGCAAAAGGCTATGACTGGAGCTAAGTAGTTTGTGAAAACTTTTGGAGCAGTAGAAAAAACAAATGACAAAAATGTAAACTGAAGTGGAATTCTAGTCTTAAGAAATATCTGTACTTTTTGTGGATCCGGATGTACAATATGGTATCTTTTAAGTCCAAGGTTACTTGAAAAGCCTTGTGAAAAAGGGTGGGGGGGAGGGGGATTCATTTGAATTTTGGAATTAATAAAAGGTGTTTTGCTTTGAAAGGTCCAAATTTAATCTCCATGTGCCTGCCTTTCTGGGAGTAGAAACATTACAGAATACAAACCTTTGCCCCTTTGGAATGGAAGCATTGGCTTTATTACATGCTTGGACAGCAAATTTGACAGAACATGAGGAAAAAGATGGATTTGTTTTTTCTTTTTTGGATAAATGATCACTGATTGTGGTGGAAAGGGTACCCATTTATGTCTGCAACCTTCCTTGATTATTTTAGAACCCAGATATCCAAAGTTATCTTTTTTGTGTGTAACGGAAGGCAGCAGGACAGATTCTCTGCAATCTGGAAAGAATGGACAGAATAATAAAAGGAAAGGGGGACTGAAGGCAACATAGACAGACATTTTTTTTTGAAAGGAGGGTCTTCAGGATCCATCTTTTTTTTTCTCCTTGTCATATCTTTAAAAGAATTAAAAAAAAGAAAAAGGACAATTCCTTTGACATCTAGTAATAGCTTGTTTTATTAATTGCATCAACTTATGTCTTTCTCCCAGTTTCTTTAATTTTTCTGCTGAAGACTTGCCAAACAAATCATGAAAGACATTAAGCAACTAGGCTTTAACATTATCATGAAAATCCATAACCTAATTCATGCATTTCTAATGTTTATAGTATCAGTAGTGGTAGTAGCAGCCCTGGAAATAACATTGACTGGATTATAAGCACATTGAATAGAATGCTTAGTAGTCTGTACAGCAACATATAACATTTCAACAGGGAAATTTTTGTGTCAGAGTTCGAAATGAAGCTTAGGTTTGCTACATGTTAGCAAACATAGATAAACAGATACTTGGACATATGAGTCTGGCAATTAATATCTTTAAATGTCAGAGTGGAGGATGTATAGACCTCCATTCCATACATATAAAAAGTACAACTGACTGTCTTTGTCAACTGTCACAGGGTTAGAAGCTGGAAAGGCTTTAGAACATGTGTTGCCATCTATAGAAATAACAGTAAGGTCTGTAACAGGGCTTCTGTACAGGTGCTTATACATGGCAGGCAACCTGTAAATTCTGTCAACTCTCTTAGAGGCAGGTGGTTATAATCAGGAGAAACAGAGGTATACACAGATGCATTATCCAAGGTCCCTAAAACTGCCGGAATGGTTACTAGTTTAGGAGAATCCATGCCCAGTAATATCTCTTGTAAAATTCAGACACTTCTCAGTTTTCCCATGTGAAAGATTCCTTCATTTTTGAAGTTGCATCTCCAAAAGAAATCTCCTCATTAGTCTGGGCAGAGGGTGTCTTCTGATTCAGACTCAATCAGAGTAGGGGAGGACAGCTGGGAGGTGTAGTTTAAGCCATCACTATCTACAGATTATAATTTTAGTTTTCAGAGACATAGCTGTCTCATTGTGTGCCAAGTACTAGTCATGTAAGTCCCATCTCACCCCCCCACCCCCATCCTATGACTGTAGGAAGCTAAATCAGCTTAAGTTCTTCAAGTGAAGAGAAAAAAAAAAAAAAAAAAAAAAAAACAGACTTCTCCCATGACTGGGAAGTTGATTGGTCCATTGACCTCCTTACAGTCAAAGCCACATCCCACAGCTCTTCAACAGAAGAGAAAAAAAAACACTTTGGCTGACTGTAGGAAGCATAGCCATACCACAACCACATCAGCTCTTCCTGTGAAGAGACAAAATAAACATTTCTTATATGAGCATTTCAGTACTCATAATTGCACCCTCTAGTGAGTGAGCATTCTTGGTTGGAGTCTGAATGTATTCATTCTTTTTAATTTGCCGTAGATAAACTACATCAAGTCTGGCATATGTATCAACTTTAAAATTAATTCATATTCTCTCTTATGACATTAATGTCATCCTCATAAACTGAAATGCTGTAACCCCTATAGAAGGTCTGAATACAAAGCTACTGAAGATATCTGGATGTGCGTTATTTATTTTTTATTTTACATTTTTTTAACTGGGTTAGTCCAGCTGGGCATGTACCCTTTTTCAGCTGAGGCACGGGGAGGAAAGCCCCAATTTAAACAATAAATACAAAAACTAGCTACAGAGCAACAAGTCAAGCAGCTCAACTATCAGCAGAGCAGATATAACATAATAAATATTAGCATTAACAAATTGTACTAGAAAGTGCTTCAAGGATGAAATTGAAACAGGCAAGATATTTGAAGTGTAAAAGATTGAATATATGGAGTAATTCTTTGTTAAAGGTATTTGTGAACATTATAAACCAAGATAGTATAGTACTAAGAAATGGAGTTGCAGTTAAAAAGAGAGTAAAGGAAAGCAAAGATGAAGGAGAGGGGGGAAATGTATATAAGAAAAAAAATAAATCAAAATAATGTAAGAACAGAAAGTAAAGTCTGATATTCCTTGAACAAATGTTTCCCCTCCCTTTTCTGTTTCCTCTGAGATGGAGGTGCCCTGAAATAGATTAAGTCACCAAAGTCTCATGCACCAGTTGCTTAAGGTTCTTGTTCTCTGGAAATTTTTTTAAAGATTTGTGCCTACTCTTTAAGGTTTTGGGAATAAAAGAAAGGTAAATCTGACAGGATCTAGTATCAACAGATACAAGTGGAACCAGCACCCTTGTTGGGAATCTGTCAACCACACAAACATTTACTCTTCCTGACAAATGTAATCTGATCAAATTTTTCTTCAGGAAAAGGAAGGTTACTAAATGGTAATACTTATCTGTCAAGTTCTGAAGCTGAAGCTCATCACCAAGCCCACAGCATTGATCTCACAGGAAGTCTGTTGAAGCATAGCTCATGGCAAGAAAGTTCTACATTTTTTTCATGCCTGTTAATCACTTTTATACCAGCACATACTCGCTTGCTAATGATAGATGCATTGGGTCCGAGAAAACTGTCTGGATATCTTATCCTTGGCAAGATAAAGCCCATAAAGCTATGGCTACTGCTACTGGAATCTAATGAAGAACCTCATTCTAGATGAAAAATATATTTTACTTGCCCATCTCCAAGGTTATAAATTAGCATCAAATCTAAAATAAAGACAAAATCACAGGCTGTTGTATATGAACCATGTAATAGAATTTACATTGAGAGTATTTACTATGAAAATAAATTAAAGGCTGCTCAACTGACGTTAAATAGTAATACTATATTTGTGTGTGTGTGTGTGTGTGTGTGACACACACACACACACACACACACACACGCACGCACGCGCGCGCGCACACATATGTATGGTGATGGTAATATGTATGTTTATTTCTAGTGTGGTAAGTGAAAATTCAAAGGGATAAACACACCTAAAATACAGACTGGGAAAGCTTATAATGCGCGCATCTGACTTATCAGTTGCTACATTTATTGTATCTAAAACAAGCCTTTTAAAACAGTATTGATTTATGGAATGAAAATCTATGAACTCCTTATTGCAGCTTTGAAAACTGATAGCTTATTTATTCTCAAATACAAATAGAACTGTTAATTAAAATCAAGTTTAAAGTGCATTTAATATCCTGTAACTGTGTTATATCAGGTTGCAATCACAATACAAAAAATGTGTGCATCATTACTGACGTTTTATTTCTTGAAGGCTACTGAATACAACATATAGTTTGCTACACACAAAAAGATTTACAATATTTGTAGTTTTAGAAAAGTTGCTAAGATGAAACTACTTAAAAATCTTTGTTTAGGAAAACAGAGCCTGTTGTTATTAGTTATGAAGAAAGTGAGATTTGCTTTGGAATTTTGATTAGATTTGAGCCCCTGCACATTCTGTTTGTCTAACTTTGTAAACTTGAACATTGCTTAGAGCCAAAGATAGCACCTTCTGAGGCAGTTTCTACAGGGAAAAGGCATCTTTCTTGAATATGAACATCTCAAAGGACTGCTTCTGACAAGTTGTCAAGTGATATGTATTCTGATGGATGAATCCGTGATTGTTGAGACAGAAGCATTTACATAACAGCATACAATAAATGTCAAGGCACTCTGCATTTAACTTCACTAGATAAAATGAAATTGAACTCTGTAATGAGTCATTTTAATCTTTAATATATAAACCAAAAATAGCAGCATATTGTGCTGCCATACAAAAAGGAATGAATGCCATTATTTTATGAAATTATCAGTGTTGGAGACATTTACTTAGCACAATGTACAAACTAATATCTATTGCTCACAGGAATTAATGTGAAGTGGATAGACAGATGGATAACCAGAGAAATAAGCAGCTAGACAAAGGCAGACAGATAGCAAGTAGATAAGATAGAGAGAAAATATAGTTGCACACTTTTACACACACACACACACACACACACACACACACACGCACGCGCACACACACACGCACGCACACACACACACGAGCGTACACACAAATGCACACATGCCCACACGCGCACATGCACACACACACACACACACACACACACACACACACACACACACACACACACACACACATACACACACACACATATGCATACAAATGATTGCAATGCACACACATACACACACACACACACACACACACACACACACATGTGCACACACACACACACACACACACACACACACACACACACACACATGCACACACATACACATTTATTTTTGAAGAAATAATTTGCCTTAAATTGGACTGAGTGGGCTATAGAAAGCAGAGATGGCTGAACTCTGGTAGTTCAGCTCCCTAATGAAATGTTGGCACATGAAATGCCAATTCCAAAAAAGCTGGAAAAAAGACTGAAAATCCAGAGAACAGCAAATGTCGAAAACTGCTCTTCTCCTTAAAACTTCTTTTTGTATTGGGTAAGCCCCCCGCACCACCCACACTTATATGTACCAATAATGAGATCGCCATAACTCTGACAAAAGTGAATATTCCAGTAAATGATATCCCTGATTTAATATATATAAGTCTGGTCTTTCAACCATTCAGTCTCTGCATTTTGGGACTCACCCTAGAGGGTCCTGACATTTGAAATGGTTACTGGTAATTTCACTTTCTTGTGGTATATCATTAAAACAGGAATGGAGAATCATTCTATTGTTGACCACTATAGTCTATTTATGAAAATGTGCTGCTTTTCATTGCTCAGTTCCTCCTTAGTCTAGCAGCAGAGAATGGGGGCTTGGTCTGCTATGACCACTACCCCAGCTGTAAGTCCAAAGGCTCAGGTGCCATAACTTATGTAGCCATGACCATGGCTATCTGTAGTTGTTGATCTGTATGAATAATTTTTTATTTTAAAATGTATTTTTTTATTTGTTAACCGGGAAAGTGATTTTCAATGATTTTCATGATTTATACTTGGGATTTATGTTTTATGTGCTTTGTGTCTAAAGTACTGTGGCTACTCATTAGGGTAAGACCATGTAAAGGAACTTACCCCATTGTGTAGTGAGGGTCTATATTAGAACACTGAATGTTCAAAATTTCAAGTGTTCTAATATCGAACCCTATGAATCGAAAATTTAAAACATTGAACATACAGAACAGCGAATTTTTTCCTAGGGAAAAAAATTTGCTGTTCCAAAACACAAACACACAACACAAGCACACCAAACAAACAGCAATCCACACACATACACCTAACCCTACACTAAACTATACATGCACCACTAACTATCCACTTACCTTAACCCAAACCCTAACCCTAAGGTCCGTCACTATCGCACAGTCACCTCACCTGCGCCCTAACTCACCTACCTCGTCCTAACCCTCACATCCACACAATCACACACTTACCTGAACCCGACCTGTAACTTTCCACCACAGCACTGAAAATATCAAAGCAACAGAAACGGAAAACCAAATTCTTTCCCTAGGAAAAAATGTGGTTTTCTATTTCTTCCATATTTTCAGCGTTCGCTGAAAATGGGTCAATATTAGAACACTCGAATTTTTGAACATTCGGTGTTCTAATATAGACCCTGTAGTGAATAGCAAAGAACTGTGGTATATAGTTCTATTGCATACTATCCCTACTTCTAGGGAAAAAAAGTTATAAATAGGTCCCAGCAATGAAAAAACGCATATTCCATGTAATAAAGCTTATATTGCATGTATCTGAAATGTTTCTTTACACAAAATATTTATTGAAATGTCCTCATTTCCTTGCCAAGGAATCATTTCTATAATAATACCAAATCTAATATCCTCCTAGCTATCTGTGCATTACTAATACACAAAATGTTAATTATTCCTTTGTGATATTTTAGTAATCATAGAGTTAGAAGGAAAGAAATACATTGATATTCATTTTTATTAAAAGGGGTTTTTGTTTTTTGGCCTTCTGACAACAAATTATTTCTAATGTAAAGACAACCTCATACTATCTCTCCAGTTCCTTGCTGAAGGATTCTTGACTTCTTTTATGTATAAAAGATTATTTGTCTCTGCTCTAATAAGTGACTCATGATTACTACCAAGCCCAGCAGGTAAATATCATCAGTGTTCTATGATTTATCATAAAGCATAAAACTGGAACCAGATAAGTCTCTATGTCTTATCAAAATAAATGCAGAATGAACATATAAAACCTATGAACCTACAAACAGACCTGGATATGTAAGCACTTTATATCATGTAGGGAATTCCAATATCTGGAGTTAAATGTTTATAAAACCTAATAATTAATTTATTTTTGCTCATGATGGAAACTGTTCAGTTTCACCCTGGGAGTTATTTTATATTTGTTTGTTTATTTATTTGGTAAGTACACTACTCAAGCAGACTCTTTTCAGGCATGACCCAGGCCAAATAGCAAAGAAAATTGAAATCAGTGCACAACGAAAGTAAAGAAAAGCTAATAATGAAGTAGCAAAGAAAATATATGTTACATTGATAATGGAAAGTGACATTGGCATCAGGCAAACTATAACTTTGTAAAAGTTAACATAGAAGTAAAATAGTGCAACATCAACACGAAATGGCTCAAGGAGAATTGAAATAGTTTTAAGAGGTAGAGTTTAGCTTAGTTGAGTGGCAAAAAAGCATGGAAGATTCATGGACCATACATATAAGATATGTAGAAGAATATGGAATAGAACGGGTTTAGTCATGTCGTCTTCTGCTGTTGGAGAATCACTCTTGTCAGTCTTAGGAGAGGGAACAGGGAAGGCTTCCCTATTGTTTCTGAATACTGGGCCCATTCCTGAGGACCCAGTAGCTGCCATTAGTAAAACAGCTGATTTCATTTGTCATACGAAAAAGAAACAGAAAACCAAATATGTATCTACTCTGCCTTACATTTGGCTTAGTGGGACTGGCTCAGGGTTTAATTCATGCTATTTATCCTTCTTATTGAGGAGGTTTTGGTAAAGCAAAGAAGGATGACTCATTTCCTGAAGAGATTCAAGATTCTGAATCTAAATAGGAAGATGCAGGAACAGATTTTTTTTTCTTCCCTGAGATTTCTGATTCAGAGTCAGAGGAGGGCTCAGTTTCTGATTCTTCCTGTGGGGATTTGTCTTTCTCTGAGACTATTGCTAGAATGTCTCAGTGTTTTCAATGGGTGAACACAGAGGTGTCGCAGTTCCTCAAGAAATACTATCAGTTGTTACTGAAGGATTTTTCATAACCTACACCCATGCCTCCTATCCTGTCTGCTTTAGAGGATATGTGTCTTACTGCCTGCAATTGCCATGATAGTCACCAGATGTCCCTAAAAATGCAGAAAGAATGTATAAAGTTCTTCGGTTTTTTGCATTTTTCTGCAATATTCCCAAACCTGACCCAGCAGCTATAGCCTTAGTTGATTCCACTGTTAATACTACTCAGACAAACTCCTTGTGGTCCTGCAGAGTGGTCCCAGCTACAGAGAACTCAGAAAAGTGACTACTTTCTGGATTTAAGTATCTTTGCTGCTTTTTTACTTGAAATAGCTTCTCTAGCTTACCATAAACAAGCTTAAATTGTTTTTTTAGCTGTTTGCTGCATTATGTTAAAATCTGCACTTAAAGTTACTTTTTAGTCGAATTTGATCGAAAGTTTGTTTGTTTGTTTGTTTGTTTAATTTAACTGTTGAGGCTGCCCACTAAAGTGTGCTAGCCTGTGTAACTGATTTATTACTGTTTCTGCATTTTCTGTGTGTTTCTATCTAAAAACAAAAAAAAAACAAAAAATAATCCTTGTTTTCCCGCCTCTCCTCGACTAGTTTAGACCAGTTTACAGGCATTGCTGTATTCTGGGCTGTGGTGTAGTTCCTGTGTTGTCCATTACCTTACTTGGATAGAAGGAAGTTTCTTTGCTCACCAGTGGGAGTGGGGAGCCTTGAGCAGCCTACCTGTCCCTGTAGGAAGTGACCTCAGCACAAGAGCTGTAGTAATTGGTTGTTTTGGACCATTTCTAGCTCTTTTGAAGTTCCCTGTTTAAAATCCGCCTCTGGGTGTTTTTTTTTTTCTGGCTATACTACTCAGACATGCTCCTTGTGGTCCTGCAGAGTGGTCCTAGCTACAGAGAACTCAGAAAAGTGACTACTTTCTGGATTTAAGTATCTTTGCTGCTTTTTTACTTGAAATAGCTTCTCTAGCTTACCCTAAACAAGCTTAAACTGTTTTTTTTAGCTGTTTGCTGCATTATTTTAAAATCTGCACTTAAATTTACTTTTTAGTCGAATTCGATCGAAAGTTTGTTTGTTTTTTAACTGTTGAGGCTGCCCACTAAAGTGTGCTAGCCTGTGTAACTGATTTATTACTGTTTCTGCATTTTCTGTGTGTTTCTATCTAAAAACAAAAAAAAAAACAAAAGAATAATCCTTGTTTTCCCGCCTCTCCTTGACTAGTTTAGACCACTTTACAGGCATTGCTGTATTCTGGGCTATGGTGTAGTTCCTGTGTTGTCCATTACCTTACTTGGATAGAAGGAAGTTTCTTTGCTCACCAGTGGGAGTGGGGAGCCTTGAGCAGCCTACCTGTCCCTGTAGGAAGTAACTTCAGCACAAGAGCTGTAGTAATTGGTTGTTTTGGATCATTTCTAGCTCTTTTGAAGTTCCCTGTTTAAAATCCGTGTTTGCACGGCTTTACGTGGTTGTGCGCATAGCGCAGTGCTGGTTAAACAAGGTTAAACGTCTTCTGGCTCCGCCAAGTCTGCTCTTCAAATTTTCCCTTAAGGAAGCTGTACTCTTAGTATAATCAGACTACTTGCTATATTATAAGACTAGCACTTGTTCTCAAAACTTCTCTACTAAGTAAGCACTCTCATACTAAGTAAGCACTACATCCACCTACCACCCCTGTGAATATCCACTTCCCTTAAAGGCACAGCACTCCCTTACACTGTTCTAGCATGTCGATTGGTAGATTACTGGCGTCCTCTCCAGTTCAGCTGGTTAATCTGGGTATCTTGAGACAATGCTACAATTGTCTCATGTACACAGACAACCCTCTCCTCCTCCCAACAAACACAAATACATGTGAGAGATGCAACTATATAGCCAAACTGGAGGCTGAACTCTCTCAACTCAGGGCTGGCATGACCAGACAGGAGGAGATGGTAACCACACACACAACAAACCCAGTCCCACATAGACCTACCACAACTACAAACCAAACACATAAAAAAAAAGACATACTTGGAGGCTCTAATAAAAAACTTACCAAAACAACAGAGGCTCCCAAAGCAGACATCCAAAAATCCACCACCTCAAAACAAAACACATGCGACACATACTTCAATGAATCAGTGTGTCAATCAATCACAGCCCTTAAGGCCAAACACCATGCCTGATATACTAGTAATAGGTGACTCTATAGTCAGACACACTGATGTCCCACTTAACAGGCTGAACAAGGAAAGGGTGACTGTGAGCTGCCTATCGGGAGCTAGGATCCGCCACATAACACACACACTCAGGTCACTCCAAAGCAAGTACAAATATGACTCCATCATTGTCCATGCTGGCGTGAATGAACTGAGATGTACCTCCCTGGACTACATGAAAAGAGACATAGAGGAGCTCTCTGATTATGTAGCCCAGGCTGGTATGACCCTGACCCTGGGCAGCATCTTGCCCTCACCAAGAATGATGCCACAATACAAAGACAAGATAATCAGCTTTAATAATTGGCTCAAGTACTGGTGTCATTCTAAGGGGATCAGATGTCTGTCTGCTTGGGATGACATGTTGGACAAGCCACGCTGCTTCGCAAGGGACGGCTTGCACCTGTCACCACTGGGCTTCCGCATATTGGCTAAGGCTCTTGCCACCCCCATAGTGCCTTTTTTAGGCAAGGCTCAAAAGACAAACCCACCTCCTTAGAAAACAAAAATGGAAAAAAACTAAGGGTAATGCTGCTCAATGCCAGAAGTCTAAATCTCAAGATGCAGGCACTCGATGCACTCCTCAGTATGGAGAACATTGATGTCTGTGCTGTAACTGAAACCTGGTTCAAGGCTCCTGAGAGCACCCCAGCGCTACCAGGCTATACCTCATTCCATGCTTTTTGGCCCCAAAACCCGGGCCAAACCACAAAGGGAGGGGGAGTGTCCATATTCATTAAGGACACCCACACCTCCAGGATAGTAGCAACACATGAAGCATCAGAGACCATACAGGTGCAACTAACCATAGGCAAAACCGCTATACAACTGGTAGCATGTTACAGACCACCCTCCCAATCTCAGGAACCCCACTCAGCCTTCCTGAAGACGTTGGAGGATATGAATGTATCACAAAATACCATCATACTGGGAGACTTCAACTATCCAAACATAGATTGGGTACATTATTCTAGCCCTAACACCCTAGCCCAAAGGTTCCTGGAATTCATAAATTCAAATCCACTGGAACAACTAGTCACCTCTCCCACTAGGAGAGATAATATATTAGACCTGATCATCACAAACATGGGGACAAAGTGCTCCACACCGGAGGTATACCCCTCACTAGTGAGATCTGACCACAAACTAATCACCCTGGACATACATATCCCACCTCCACCCCCAGCACAAAAGACCACAGTGAAAAACTTCTCAAAAGCAGACTTCACTCTTCTTAAGACTGAGATGGTATCCTTTAAGCCCACTGGGCCAGTGGATACCACATCCCACAATGCCGAATCCTTCACAAATGCTTTCTATGGACATCTCCAAGAATGCATGGATCATGCAATCCCAAATAAATCCAAGTCTCTCCACCAAAGGTAAGCGTCCTGTCTGGTGGACCTCAGCCATTAACAAATTGTATAACAAAAGAAGGAAGCTACTGCATGACAGAGCAAAATCCCATAAAGGGAAGACATCTCTGATCAACACTAGCAGAAAACTATGTTCTCTCATAAAAACATCCAAGGCCATCTTTGAGAGAAAAATCACTAAGGACACTAAAGATAACCACAAAGCCTTCTTCAGCTAGCTTAGAAACCTGGGCGGAAACCCTCAGATATGCTCAGAGTTAGTTCACAACAACAAAAAATACACTGAACCCACAGATATTGCCAACATTCTGGCTGACAAGTTCGGTGCAAATTTCTCCCCTCCCTCACCCCCAAAAGAAGAAATACTTATCCCAGTTGAATGTAATCTCTCTGTCATCTCAGATGTCCAAGTGAGAACCGCCCTCAACAGAGCTAAAAACACAGCATCAATGGGACCTGACGGTATCCCGGGTTGCGTGCTACGTGAACTCCAAGAGGAGCTAAACCCGCACATAAAAATGCTATTTAACCTTAGCCTTACTACAGGATATGTACCTGAACACTGGCGTACAGCAACAGTGGTCCCACTCCACAAAGGGGGTACCTCTACAGACCCTGGGAACTACCTCCCCATAAGCTTAACCAGCCTGCTCTGCAAAGCTATGGAAAGAATCATTATGGAACTCATAAACAGAGACATTGGGGACCTACAGACACTTGACCCCACCCAGTTCGGCTTTGTAAAGGGCAGATCCTGCCTTTTGAACCTGGTTGACTTTTTCAAAACAGTCACTAGAGCCATTGATGAGGGCAAAGCAGTCCATACAGCCTGCCTGGACTTGGCTAAGTCCTTCGACACAATACCCCACTCAGGCATCATAGATAAGCTCAACAGCTTAAACATAAACCCTTATGTCACTAGATGGGTTGCAAACTGGCTAAAGGACAGAACCCATAAAGTTAAAATCGCTGGAGCAATGTCAGACTCAAAGCCAGTCACAAGTGGTGTCCCACAGTGATCTGTCCTGGGACCCCTCTTGTCCGGCATTTATTTCTCAGATGTTAAAGCAAACATGGGAGGGTTGTGGCTGACAAAGTTCGCAGATGACTGCAAACTAGGCGCCATAGTCAATACACCAGCGGACACATACATCCTACAAAAAGGCCTCACAGAAACGGACAACTGGTGCCAGAGTCATGGCCTTAAACTAAAGGCCAAAAAATGTATAGTCATTCCCTTTGGAAAAAACAAAGTACCCACAAATTATCACATAGACAGCAACCCACTGAGTACAGAAAAAGTAATCAGAGACCTAGGGACCCAAGTCGACAGCGACCTCTCATTTGACACCCACGTTGCCAAAGTGGTTAGAAAAACATTCTACCTTGCACACCTTATCATGAAGGGATTCACATCCAGATCCAAGGATGTCATTGTACCCCTACACTCCTCCCTCATCAGACCCATGATTGAGTACAATGCCCCATTTGGTATGTACCTCACCCGGCATTTGCAACAGCTGGAGAGACCACAAAAGTACCTCACCAAGAGAATCAAGGGTCTCCAACATATGTCTTGTTCTGCCAGACTAAAGAAACTCCAGCTCTAGTCAGTAGCATACCGCCTGCTCAGAGGTGATCTCTGCCTGATGTACAAGGCCATGTCCAATCAGGAACTGATGGACATGCTCCACCTCAAAAAATCTAAATCCATCAGGACCACGAGAGCTAAAGACTTAAACCTCGGCACAAGTATGAATAGGACATGCTGGAGGGATAGATTCATAACCCAGAGGCTTCCCATGCTCTGGAACAAGATCCCAGTTCATGTTAGGCAGAGCCCCTCACTGACTCTCTTCAAGAGAAATCTTGATGAGTGGATGGGAGATCGTAAGTTTACCCCAGGGGTCACATCTGTATCACTACTAGACAGGGGCACAGTAAACTAATTCTATTATATAAGGGGACCTTCACTGTGTCACTACTAGACAGAGGCACAGTATTCTAAATCTATTCTGTGCATTTTTGTACCATCTCATGGGGTGGCGAAAGCCACATCACTATGGCTAGGCTTACAAATGTCCCAGGGCAGATAGCCTAGTACTAAACTATGAAACTATGAAACTATGAAACTAAGCACTTAATCAATTCCAACCCTATTCTTTCTAATAAGGATGTGAAGGTTATTGATATGTATGGGTAAAATGTGTATACTTCTGCAACTTTGATTTTCAAAATTTTACACTGTCAGGCTCATATGTTAATGTTTTTCTTACATTTTGTGAAAGTATTAGGAATGTTTTATCTACCATTTTATGCAAAGAAAGAATACTTAGTTTCTTCTAGTGTACAGATCAATAATCATTGTTTGTAGTGTGTGTCTGATTCTGTTGATACTTTTTTCAGAGCTATGGCCACTGGTTCTGTTTTAAGAAGGTTTGCTTCACTGCATTGTCAGAACCTACCAGATGAGTTTTTTTTAATTAAGATTTTAAATTCTCCCATAATGTTTGGCACCTCTGCTGCAGAGGTGATCAAAAAGTGTGATGAATGGGGTAAGTACGCTGATCCAGGGAATTTTTAAGATTTTTCATTCTAATTGTCCAAAGGATTTTCATTGTCCTCATCATATTTTGGCAAAAACAGAACAAAAAGTCTCAACAGAATTCAGATAAATAGACATTTAAGAAATGGAAAGGGCTTCCAAAAAGAAGTTTCAAATTTCCCAAAACCAAGGACAGTCCACCAAGTCTGAATGACTATTCAAGAGATATTTTGACCCACATCCCACCCTGGTCCATGTTCTCTTCAAGAAA
Organism: Protopterus annectens; assembly: GCF_019279795.1. Taxonomy (NCBI): domain Eukaryota; kingdom Metazoa; phylum Chordata; order Ceratodontiformes; family Protopteridae; genus Protopterus; species Protopterus annectens. The sequence continues at coordinate 1,043,330,139 of NC_056744.1, read as the reverse complement.
GTCAGAATCTCCATTTTCCTCTTTAGCAACAGATTGTTTCAGACAAATGGGTTCTGAAAAATCATTTAACACAGTTACATATGGCAATGAGAGGAAATTTCTCCTTTCCAGGTGGTCTTTCCTCATTCTGCAGATCAAATTATTTTGTTTCCTCCTGTTCTTTACCACATGCTGTCCCAATGAGTGATAGAACCAGTTCCTCCTTCCCATGTGGGGAAGGATATCTATTCAAGGATTTTCCTAGTCTCAAAGAAAGTAAATGATTTGGAGACCATTTCTGGATCTTTCTTTTCTAAACCTGTCTATGGTAGTTCCCAAGGTCACAATGATGTGACTTCACAACCTACTACCTATTCTTTTTCTTTCAGCTACCCTGGTATCACTAGACATAAAAATGCTTATCATCACATCCCTATTCATCCAAACTTCAGGTGTTTCTTAAGGTTGTGTGTGTCTAGATCATATTATCAGTTCTGTGCCTTACTCTTTGGATTATCAACTGCACCAAGGGTGTTCACAAAGTATCTTTCTTAAATTATAGCTCATTGCAGGCTACAGGATATCCACATTTTTCCATATTTAGATGAATTGCTTATCTTTTCAGAGCCTTTTTCAAAATGTCTGTAGTCTCTCTCTTTGGTAAGAAATCTCTTGTATAAGCTGCAATTCCAAGAGAACATTGAAGTCTTTCTTGACTCCCTCACACAGGGTTGCATTTCTGGGACATCAACTAGACACCTCAGTTCAAAGAGTTTTTCTTCCACAGGAAAAAAATAGATCTTTATCTACATCTATTTCTAAGGATTTCCACTCAGACTTCAGTCACTGCAAGTGAATACCTCAAGATTTGGGTTCTCATGGCATCTTATTCTCATGGTATCTCCTAGAAAAAGGGTCTATATCGTATATTCGAAATTCCAAAATATCAAACACCATAAGCTCGAACTTGGAATTTCGAAATATGATAACATCGAACACTCAGACTAGCGAATTTTTTCCCAGGGAAAAGATTTGCTGTTCTAAGAAACATAGACACAACACAAGCACACCAAAATAAATAAACCACACACATACACTTAACAAAACCCTACTTCAAACCCTACACTAAACCGTGCATACATTCCTATCTATCCACTAACCTTAACCTGCACCCTAACCCTAAGGTCCGTAACTATTGCACACATACCCTACAAAACTATACACAAACAAATTAATACACACACACATACAGTTAACAAAACCCAACCCTACACTACACCATACATACATTCCTAACTATCCACTTACCTTAACCCGCACCCTAACCCTAAGGTCCGTAACTATTGCACGTATACCCTACGAAGCTATACACAAACAAACTAATTAATACACACACATACAGCATACAGTTAACAAAACCCAACCCTACACTACACCATACATACATTCCTACCTATCCACTTACCTTAACCCGCACCCTAACCCTAAGGTCCATAACTATCACACCACAGTGGAGGAAATAGTGAAGCCACGGAACAGCCCACTAAAATCTTGCCCTAGGTAAGATTTCGATGTTCCGGGGCTTCGCTATTTTCATCCTTCGATGTAGTGGGTTTGATATTATAACATTCAAAGTTTTACAACTTCAATGTTATAATATCAACCCTAGAAAACTCCACATTAGAAAGATACAGTAGTATCTGAATTTTCTTTGGTCCACCCTTTATCTTTTTGGATGCTAGGACTGGGGTTTGGCATAAGAGAAATTTGTTGTTGGAGACAATGGATATCCTTAAATCCAGATCTTCTCCCTTTCTCCATCCCTGCTCAAAAGCAGTCAGTCACCACTGACAGTTATGATGTTGCCTGGGGAGTAGCTTCAGGAGGGATAAAAGGTCATGGGGCTGTGTGCAAAACCAAGGACAGATGCAAGCACATATATATCAAGGAGCTACTTGCCCTGATCAAGACACTCAGTTCTCTGAACCTTCTTTAGTCACCGGAACCTCTTTAAGTGGTTACAGACAATATCACAGTCATGTGGGACATCAACAAGCAAGGGGGTACCAGGTGGTACCTATTTTGCAGACTATCTATGTTAGCTTGGGTATAGCTTCCCAGCACCATCTCACTTTACAAGCACTCCATATTTCATGAGAGCAAAACTGTGTGGCAGAGAAGCTGAACAGGACCAGGGCAGACCCACACAAATGGAAGCTAGATCAGGTGTTTTTCCAAGATTTGATTCATCTGTGGGCAGTTCCTTACATAGACCTCTTTGCCTCCTCTCTGAACAATTAAACAGTTAAATTATGTTACAGGACTCCATGCACCAAGGCTTGGAAGATAGATACCATTTCTTTGGCTAGGAATGTTCATGCATGCCATTCCATCCTTTCCACTAATATCCAGGGAACTTCTGAAGATTCAGTAGGAATACCCCAAGATCACTGTGCTGACTCCCTAATGGACCTGAAAAGTGTGGTTCTCCCTTCTTTTGGAAATGGTCAGAGACCATTTCTACAAAGTTCCTTAGAGAATGCATCTACTCATACAAAAACAGGGGTGTTTTGACACACCTCAACATCAATCAACTTCAATTGACTGCCTGGATAATAGGGTAATAATTCCTTTTAGGCATCTATTTTCTGAGGATGTGCAGCAGGTACTAATGGAAGCAAGAAAGCCTTCTACTAGAAAATCATATATTAGCAAATGGAAAAGGCTTTCTGGTTGGTGCCAGCAACATAACCATCACCCATTCAGGGCTAGTTCTCTAGTTTTACAGTATTTGTGTGAGTTGCTATCCAGTAACCATTCTTATTTCTTTATCAAGGTTCATTTATCTATCAAAGCAGACTATCTCAAAATGGTCTTCTAAGGGTATTACTTTTTGTTATACTCAACATAACAAATCTATTCCAGGCAGGGTCAAGGCCCATTCTACTAGGGCCTTCACTTCATCTATGTCTTTTTGAAAAGGGTCCAATCTTTGAAGTATTCTAGAAGCTGCAGTTTAATCCTTTGTACATACTTTTACCAAGCTCAATAAGCTTAATTCCTTCTCTAGGTCTAGATCAAGTTTTGCTAGGGCCATTCTCCAGGGACTCCTGGAGTACCCATATTACTAAAGCTACTGCAGCAGTGATCAATATGAAAACAAAATAGTTCAGTTGTGTAAGTAAACATACCATAACAGTAAATGTTTGAAAGATCACTGCTGCAGTAACTGCTTCCTCCCTTCACCCCCCATGTTTTCTGGTATGTTTTTTATGCCAGCATGTGGACATTTATGCTTCATTATTCCTAGCCTTGTCCTTCAGGTCTCAGCCTCATTCTCCCTACTGGCAGGAAAACTCTGAAAGGCTTCATGCCCAAACTTGTCTTTTAGTTAGCTCATCTCGAGGTGCTTAACAGTTTAGGGGCATGCATGGTGCCCTGAAGCTTTGAAAGCTGGCCAGCTGTTATATCCTTGGCATGTTATAACCCATATAGCTAAAACTACTGCAGCAGTAGTCATTTGATCATCTACTGTTATGTTAATTTCAACTTACACAATTGTATTTTTTAAAATTCTACACTCAGCCTTTAAGGTCATAACAAAACTTGATCATTTGGAAATTAATTTGGAAGAATGTTGTGTGAAATCATTGTCTGAAAGCTAGAACTACCAAACTACCTATCCTACTTACAACTAACCACAGCTCACAAAATACTCTTCAAGCCCCAAGACTGTCCTGCCCTGAGCTCTACATTCAACTACTACCACCCAAACAGGCCCATTAGATCAGGGGATCAGAAGCTCTTACACATTCACAAACCTAACCTCCTACCCAGCCAGCTTCTTTACTCATTCTCAATAGACAAATGGAATGCTCTGCCTCTATCCATTAGAACAACAGAAAATCCCTCCCATTTCAGAACTTCCCTACATAATCACCTTTCATCCTGTTGGAAGTGTATTTGCATCAAACCCCTGCAGAATATGTATGACTCCCTATTTCTTGTCATCACTTTTTTGTGTAAGACAGCACTACTCTAAGGAGAGTTTAAAGACACAATAAGCTATGGAGATACTTATGCTGATTGTTTAAGATTGTACTAATGCTGACAACATACTTCTGTTATTTCTCAACAACTTGTATATACTTATTCTTTGTAATATTTTAGTAATTTCTTTGCAATTTTCATTGTAACTTCTTTGTAATTTCAACTTTGTAATTTTAGCTGTTAATATTTTGTACTGCAGAGCTATTCTCCCTGGGCCTCCACTTAAAATGGGTTCTTTTGGTCCAATGGACTTCCCAGTAAACAAAAAGCAAATACATAAATAAATAAATTATGGATAATATGGATAATTTCACAAACATTTTTTTTTCATACCACATTACATCTTTGACCATGACATGAACGTTTTAGGTTTCAATGAAGGAAGTCCTAAAACGGGCAGTCTTGTAAAGAAAAGAAATTTGCACAGCATGGAATATGAGTGTTGAGCTTTTAGGACTGATATAGTAGTACTTGAGGAATAAAGCACTGAGTATAAGCTAGTATTATATCAGCTGGCTGGGATGGGGGGGATGAAACCCTGCTTCTGCTCTTAAAGACCCATGTTAAATTAATGATCTGGAGCTGCAGAAGCAGAAAATGTTGAGAGAAGGGAATTAACAGACAGTGTCTACTCATTTGTTTTATGAGTGTCAAGCATTCATACTGATAAATTAAAGTGAACTAATTCCCTGACATAGTCCTTTGGTATTTAAACATGTAGAAACCACATCTACATGACACTAAGAAGCATCTTCTGTATCCTGAGTACACTGTTTGCCAATGATTTAAACAAAATAATGTATCAGACATAATCAAACCTTATGAGGTTGTAGTTTGTGGCAGGAATTTGATTACTGATTTTAGCATCAGCTAAATAGCTTCAGCTCATGTCTCTGTACTTTTCTTCAAGTAAGCAGCTATTTCTGAAACTGTGCCAAAATAAATTCATTGTGCTGTTAAATTTCTAGAGAGCACCTATTAAAACCAACAGCTGTTGCACCTGGTGAGAGTCAGCAGAGGTCACAATCTCATCTCTTCTTATCGCAGTTTAAACAACTCCCTAAGCTTCTTCAGTTAATAATGTCAAACAAATGACTTGAGAACTCTGCTGAAGTACCAGAGGGAAACAAGTTAAAGAACAGAGAGGGAGAGAGAAAGAGAGAGAGAGAGGTTTTGTCTGACATAGTCAAAGAAACCAGTAAGGACCCTAGCTGAAATAACAGGTTTACTGAAGGTTATAGTAAATGATTTATCTTGCTGCATTTCTAAATGAGCTTCTGACAATGTATTCCCTTACTTCCTATTCAAAGAATATTTTAAATCACTACTTCAGTCTTGGCTCAATTTGCAAGCTATAGAATTTGTAAATTGCCATATATAGTTGGTATTTAAATTGATCTATTTCATTACTGGTGGAGAAAGACTGAATTTTCAACTTCAGTTGCCCAAGGTTCACCCCATTGACAATATCCTCCTTTTTCGAGGTGATGCAACCATGGAGTTGGTTTATATAAGTTCAGGAAGGGCAACTTGCCCTCTGCCAGGAACACTTAAAAACATGTTTTTCGGAAGGTTTTTTTTTTTTTTTTTGAGGGGGTGGTGAATGCAGTTTGGGGATTCTGATCCTCAGTGCATTCACTTTTGTCTGTTTTGTCTGCTTGTAGCAGAAGTTTTCTGTCTTTTTGCCTGTTATAATCATTCATTCATTCATTCATCAGTTCGTTCACCAGCTATTCCCTGCTTAGGAAAAAATGGTAAAGTCAGCTGCATTATAATAAATATCGAACACAGTATTTTATGAGTTCTAATTTTCATGTTTTCACTTCTTTCTCTCTACTGCTTGTAAACACATATGGACATTTTTTTTCAGTAATAATGTCCATTACAACTATATTTGTGCAGTTCATTACTATTATAGCTAAGCTGTATTTTTTCAAATCCATTTTTTCTGAAAGTTCAAAAGTTGCTTCATTACAAAAATAAATAATCCTAACTGGCTTCAAGAACACCAAAGCTACATACAAGTCATTAACTTCAGGTCCATGGTAAATCTGTTATTGGAACAGATAACCAGGGAAAAAAAGTTTAAGCACTTTTTAGACTTTGCCATTTAAGTATTTGAACTATTCCATGTGCATCTTAAAAACAGTCACTCTTAAAAAATGAAGATTAAGTACGTATAGAGCATTAATTATTTTGTATTAAAATAACTTATGTGATCATTTTTCAGTTTATTTCAACTATAATAACATATTCAATAAGTACTTTTTAATTATTCCTTCTGCATCATGACTGTCATATAAAATAATATTGGGTATTTGAAGGAAATAATGCACATAAAAAATACATTGATATAAGTAACTTCCTCAACACAGAATGGATAATGCAGAGAGATAAGCCATAAGTGTTAGGCTCTGAAGTTACAAAAAAGGGTTAACCAGGGAACTCTCATATAGAACAACATGCAACTTTTCCAAGTTTAACCCAGAAATGTTCATTACATTTATCTATTAACTAGAACTTCCTAAAAAGCCTCCTGTAGATGATGCTGTAAATTAATTCAGCACAGTTTTCCAGAATATCCTAAATAACATTGCATATCCTAGAAAGCAGAGGCAAAATCAAATAATGCATTTTGACTATCCAAAAAGAGTAGAATGCTAATGCAGAATAGAGAAAAATCATGAAAGGAATGTCAAAAACATAAAACACCACAATATCTAGAAAACTTCACAATGTTTCACAATCATACTAAAAAGCAACTTAATGAAGACAAAAAAACTATACTGTAACTTTCAGAATAATAGTAAACACAAGCCTAAAACATTCTGGACAGCTATAAAGAAATTTTGCATCCCTGCGATAAATTCAACCCTAACCCCTCTCCCAATAACTCCTCACTCAAAACCACAATACAATTTAACTCTTATTTTATAGATAGTATAACATCTCTAACCAAGGTTCTCCCAACATCCAAACCTAATTCTGCCCAGCAACCATGTAACACCATATCTACTTTCAACTTCAAACCTGTGCCCATATCTTATAGAAAACTACTCTTAACCAAACTCAAACCATGCTCTATCTCAAATGATGACCCTCCAAGTGAATACTTTAAAATAGCAGCTGATAACACTGCAAGTCTGTTTCATTCCTTATAAACAGATCTGTCCAGGAATCCCATTTTCCATCTCTCTGGAAAAGTCACACATTATCTCTCTGCACAAAGGGGGAAATTCAACAGACATTACTAATGTTAGGCCTATAGAAATTGTATCCCCCTCTCCAAAATACTTGAAAAATGTATTCAAAAAATTGCTAAACTATCTCCTACAGGAAGAACTCCTATCCCCCACACAACATGGCTACTTTCCTTCCCATAGTACTAACACTGCACTTCTAACCTTTATAGATATTGTCAATAAAGCTAGAGATAATGGCAGTCTAGTCTCGTCATCATTTCTAGACTTGCCTAAAGCTTTCAACACAGTTTGTCACAGCAAATTTCTACTTCAAAATGTCCTCATTAGTTCTGTCTCAGCCAACCTTTCTTTGGTTCAAAGCTACTTATTTAATACGTATCAGTCAGTAGAATGGCACCTCACCCTCTCTCCATAACTATGTACCACAAGGCTCTGTCCTTGGTCCCCTTTTCTTTAATATTCTCACAAACACAGTCAACACATCCACACAAAGCGCTTCTCCAATATAATACACGGGTGACTTCACATATATATGCACATCAGATAACCTGGCACATCTCCAAAAAATAATCCGGAAGCTTTAACAGCTGCTGAAACATGGCTTTGTAACTCACAACTCACATTCAACCAAAATTAAAAGAAACGACTACGTTTTTTTCCCTAATCCCTCTCCCATGAAAAATAAAACTTAACGTCCTCTCTCTTGATAATACAAAGTCTCTTCTCAAAGCAAATTATTAGGGATGATAGTGGATGATGATCTTAAATTCAACCTGCAAATACAAAATTGCATAAGAAAAATTCATCAGAATCTGGAGATGCTTTAAAGAGCCCACAACTTTCTCAGGACACAACTAAAGCTACACTTGCCACTACTTATCTTTTCCCCAGACTTCTTTATGGTGCTCCCATCCTTACTAACATTCAAGCATCAGAAAATTCAAAACTTGAACAATGCTATAACAAAGTGGCTAAATTTGTAGCAAATACACCTTCCAGAACCCACCACTTTATACCACTAAGAAAGCCTAAAATGGTTAGAACTACTCCATCAACTAACATATAGACACGTTCTTGCCACCTGTAACATTATCCAAAATCCATCAACTTGTTTAGCACTAAATAAAATTCTAAGCAACTGTGTTTCTAGTCAGTCATTACAATCAAGTGACCAAAACCTCTTCACTGTCTACAAACATATCAAATCTGAAGGACATTGTCGGTGCTTGTATCATGTTGCTACGGCCTGGAAATCCTTATCTCTATCCATCAGTTCAATACCCTCTCTTCCAACCTTCAAAATCATTCTGAAACACTTCCTAGCCAAAATCTGACTCTGTTCTTGCTTGAAGCCAAGAAAAACTATATCTCTAAATGTGCACAAATGCCTGTTCATAACAACGTATATCTCCTTAGTCTCCCTTCTTCAGTCACTTCTTTATATCTATCCATATCTTTCCCCTGTCTTTCTCTCTAAATATAACATAAGCCTTGTCTCTTGCTTTGTATTGCAATTCCTGTTTGTATTATACTAACCTATAAACTGGCTAAAATTTCTCTGACTATGAAATCATTGTCATATCTATTCTTAACCAATATTTAACCAATGTTTTCATATGATGTCTAATTTGGTATAATTATTTGAAGTATGGTGGGAATTCAGTAAAGCTTGCACACATTTTTTTGAGTGTACACATTGCAGTGTGATGCATACATGAGCATGTACAATTTTAGATTCAATAAGTGTCTCTTAGGGGCTCGTAAGCACATGCAAACAGGGAAAGTTCTGTGGAATGCAAATGATCTCATATGCAAATGACCCAGGAGGAGAGATTCAACAAGCATAAAGGCATCTGTGTAGACACCTCCTCGGATTCTCTATGCCTTGCATGGCATGCAAGATCAGTGCAGGAGCTCTAGCAGGCAATATGTCTGCCTTGCAATCCAGGAACAGCCTGCAGGGGCATGCACGAGCGCTCCTGCACTAGTCCTGCACAGACTAAGCCCCTGTATGCAAATCACCCCATTTGCAGGAGAAATCCATGAAAATGAGGTGAATTTGTGATCCAGGAAGCTTGCAACCAGCCGTGCAGGACTAGTGCAATCTGCAGAAATGTACTCGGTTAGTAACCGAGTACATTTCTGCAAAATCCAAAACAGAGCTGTGACAGCTCCAAATAAAGGCTGCATATCATGTAGGAAGAATGCCAATGGCCAAGCATAAGGTCATTAGGATAGCAAACATGCTAAAAAATAAAAAAAATCAACTTTCATATTTTTTTAGCCGATCTCAGATGTTTACGCGAAGGGAAGCAGCGTGCAAACGGGAACGGGGGAAAAAATAACAAAATAAACCTAAATAAAGCATTCTAACTAAAAATCACAATTCTGCCATGCAAGTCAATGGCAGGCAGAAGACAACATGGCCAGTGAGTAGTGGTTGCTAAGGGGGAGGCTCAGTGTGAGAAATGCAACTATGCATTAGCAGGCAAACCTATGCAAATGAGGGGAATGATAGTGAATCCCAGTTTTCCCCAGCATGCTAGTCGGTCCCAAGAGTGTAAGAGGAGGAATACCCTGGTGCAAGCCTAGGAGTTAGGTGACATCATGTTAGGGGTGTCAGGCATACTATAAGCGGATTGGAGCCCTGTGGCTAGGGATTGCTCCTAGCTTAGCACAGCTAAGCAAGGGAGTGTGTCTGAACCTGCCTAGCACTCTTTACATTGTCTAAGCTGGTGTGCGGCACTGGGTTTTAAAGGAAGAAAAAAAAGTTAAACCAGGAAATAGCATCATTGTGCACATTTGAGCACTCTGTTTGTGTGGCACAACCACAGACTTAAACAGGGCGGCAATGGGAAGGGAAAACTGCAGTAGGAAGGTAATCAAAGAGAACTAGCATAGCTGGCAGGTGAAATGTATCAGAATCAGACAATTACACAGGAAGCAGACCAGTCCAGCTCAGAACACTACTATAAACTATACAAACACCTTCCACTCTGGTTTTTCCCACACTCTACACCACTGGTGTATACAAAAGGGGACATTTTAACAAACAAACCTATAAAATGAGAGGGGCTGCAGCAGGCAACATAGAACAGCATGTGCAAGAGGCTGTGGGTGGTGAGGATGTGAATGCTGCTGATCACGCCACAGTGAGGAGAAGGAGAAAAGTGTACAGACCCAGGGTAACCTACCAGGGGCTACATGAGTTTGCGATAGTGGAGCACTATAGGGTGGACAGGGACATCCTACAGCAAACTGTTAAGCTGTGCTGGCCACACCTGACACACCAAACAGACCGAGGGGAACCCATCTCAGTGGATACCAAGGTATGCATAGGCCTGGGAATACTAGCCACAGGTACCTCCCAAAGCTCAGCTGGGGATATCATGGGATATCACAGGTATCAGCATTCAGAGTATTCCACCAGTGCCATATCAGCACATGCCAGTGAGCACGTATATTTCCCTAACACCCATGAGGTGCTGGCCAGCAATATGCATCTCTTCCACCAAATAGCAGAATACCCTGAGGTAGTGGGTGTTATGGACTGCAACCACATATGCATCAAAGAACCACTCGGTGATCAGGGTAGGGCCTACATCAACTGCAGGGGCATCCCCTCCATCAACTGCCAGGTTGTCTGTGATGCCCAGGGCATTATAATGAATGTGTGTGCTGACTGCCCTGGAAGCTATCATGATTCCCACATATGGCATCTGATGCAGATGTGCCAGAGATTTGCCAATGGGCACATCCCCTATGGTCACCTAGTGGGGGATGCAGGTTACACACTGGAGCTGTGGCTGATGACACCCATCAGAAATGCACACACACCTGAACAAGAAAGCCATAATGAGACACATGCACAATCCAGACTTATAATAGAGCATGTGCTTGGGATTCTCATGTCACAGTTCCAGTGTCTGGACACATCCGGTGGAGCCTTGCAGTACTCACCAGCTACATGTACCCAAATTGTTATGGTATGTGCCATGCTACACAATATGATCCTGTGGAAACAGCTGCAGCAGGAACAGCATGGGGCAGGGCCACACAGCTCTCCATCAATGCCAAGGCCTGCATAGGCATAGAATGACTCTGAGGAGGAACAACCTGATCCTGCCCCAGTAGGCAGATGGAGGCGTGCCCAGCATGCCAAGGCTGCAACAAAGAGACAAGCATAGCACATACACTGACACAGTAGGGTCCCAGGGAATGACACCTCTCACTGACTTGCACATACAGTAAAAGGGATGCCAAATATGGCACTACCTGTGCTCAACCATATATAGGGAGTGTACCATGTACATCTGACATAGGCAGCCCTCCAGCACCATCTACAATTCTGGCACACCCTCAAGGTAAGTCAATCAACCTACCAATTGCCAAATGGAATAGAATGTGTCATTACCTGTATCTATGGTATGGATGAGAGGGGGCAAGGCAATTGGGTGGCTGAATGTTATGGCAGCAGAAAGTAGACACCTATAGTGGCACCGTGACATATGTAACACATACTGGAGTCACCACAGTAGCCAGTACTACAAAGGGTGACAAAACCCACTGCAGAAAATGTGCTGGGTGACATGTGTGTCCATATGACTCACACAATCCAGTCAGGACGGTTCACATACCCAACAACAGTCTCAGCCAGCAGGACAGGTGTAGACAAACCCAAACAGAGCCTGTGCTATGGCCCCTGAATGATGGCTATGGTTAACCTCCCCCCCCAGGCCTACACAGACAGACTACAGCAGGTCAGGCAGTGGGATGTTAGTTCTGAAGTGTAGGAAATCAGACACTAATATGTAGGGCAACCAAATCAAAGATCTGTAGTACACTGGTATGCCTCTAGTCAGCATGATAGGTAAGAATACAGAAAGAAATGGAGTACCTGACATACCAGTGCAGTCACAGCAAATGTGTACAAGTGTCAGGTGTGCCCACCCATCCTACGTAGTAATGTAATAACAGTCAGGTGTGCCCCCCAATCCTGTGTAGAAATGTAGAAATAGGCAGGTGTGCCCCCCTCCCTACATAGTAATAATGTAATAACAGATAGGTGTGCCCCCTCAATCCTTGCAGAAATGTAGAAATAGACAGGTGTGCCCCCCACCCTACGTAGTAGTGTAATAAGAGTCAGGTGTGCCTCCCCAATCCTGTATAGAAATGTAGAAATAGACAGGTGTGCCCCCCATCCTATGTAGTAATGTAATAACAGTCAGGTGTGCCCCCCAAACCTGTGTAGAAATGTAGAAATAGACAGGTGTGCCCCCACCCTACATAGTAATGTAATAACAGGTGTTCCCCCCAAGCCTGCGTAGAAATGTAGAAATAGACAGGCGTGCCCCCCACCCTACATAGTAATGTAATAACAGGTGTGCCCCCCAATCCTGTGTAGAAATGTAGAAATAGACAGGTGTAGTATTGTAATAACAGTCAGGTGTGCCCCCCAATCCTGCATAGAAAAAAAAATTGTCAGGTGTGCCACCCCATCCTACGTAGTAATGTAATAGCAGTCAGGTGTGCCCCCCCAATCCTGTGTAGAAATGTAGAAATAGACTGGTGTAACCCCCACCCTACATAGTAATGTAATAAAAGGTGTACCCCCAAGCCAGTGTAGAAATGTAGAAATAGACAGGTGTGCCCCCCACCCTACACAGTAATGTAATAACAGGTGTGCCCCCCAATCCTGTGTAGAAATGTAGAAATAGTCAGGTGTGCCCCCTCCTATGTAGAAATGTAGTAACAGTCAGGTGTGCCCCCCAATCCTTTGTAGAAATGTAGAAATAGTCAGGTGAGCCCCCATCCTATGCAGAAATGTAGTAATAGTCAATGCCAAATGCTCGACAGATACCCTGTGGAAACAGCATGCTACCTGTAGGTGTACAACACAAAGCTCAGCACTGCAGTACAAACTACTTGGACTCAATCCACACATTAAATACAGATGGGCATACTGGGCATGCTCACACACTTAAATACATGAATGCCATGTCTGCAACACCAGTGGACCAGACATATCTGGCAGTTGCAGTTGTTGGTGCAGACACTCATCAGTATGCACCACTCATGCCTTGCACACACAGTGGATAGGAATATAGACATATATGTCAGGACAACACACTATAATAAGCCAAAAGTAGACATACATAGATGTGTGGAAGAGGGTGACTGTGACAAGAAGCCATCCGGGCCTGTCTCACCCAGCACACAGCCAAAGGGCCCCAACCACATAAGGTTCAGCTGTCACTCACTGCAGATACTAGCCACTAGTATCTGTCAGCATTACAGACTATGTGGCACATGTGCTAGCTGTGCAACATGACTGTACAAGGAAGTAGTCATCCAGCAGCTGTATACACATACCTGTGAATTATGACCTTGTGTGTGCCCGCATGTGGCATGTCAACCTCTAGATGAATGGGTTATGGCCCCTGTACACACACTGCCCTCCCCATAGCCCTACTGTGACAAGCCTGCTGAGGTCATCCACTGTAAAATATACCTTTGGGAGAGTTGTAACCCAGTAATCTCTGTGGCACACCCTATAATTGTGCACTGCTGTAGTGTGATAAACTAGTTAGTTAGGAGTTCAAATCACAGACATGGCAACTGCATGTGTTTGTGTGTGTCTCTGTCTGTGTAGAGAACAATGCGTTTTATGGTAGTCACACTCCCTACAATTGAAATGCTCTACTTTGGTAAGGTTGCTGATGTCATCCACCTAGAAATACATCGCTGGGAAGATTGTATCCCAGTAATCGCTGCAGTGCATGGCATAACTGTGTACTGCTGTAGTGTGATAAAATAGGTAGGAGTTCTAATCCCACACTTGGCAACTGTGTGTGTGTGTGTGTGTGTGTGTGTGTGTGTGTGTGTGTGTGTGTGTGTGTGTGTGTGTGTGCGTGTGTGTGTGTGTGTGTGTGTGTGTGTGTGTGTGTGTGTGTGTGTGTGTGTGTGTGCGTGTGTGTGTGTGTGTGTGTGTGTGTGTGTGTGTGTGTGTGTGTGTGTGTGTGTGTGTGTGTGTGTGTGTGTGTGTGTGTGTGTGTCTATGTAGAGAGCAATGCTTTTTAGGGTAGTCACACTCCCTGCAATTGAAATGCTCTACTTTGGTAAGACTGCTGATGTCATCCACCTAGAGATACATCTCTAGGAAGGTTGTAACCCAGTAATCTCCGCAGTGCATGCCATAACTGTGTACTGCTGTAGTGTAATAAATTAGCTAGGTAGGAGTTCTAACCCAAACTTGGCAAGTTTGTGTGTGTGTCTGACTCTGTGTAGAGAGCATTGCTTTTTGGGGCAGTCACAGTCCATACAATTCAAATGCTCTACTTTGGCAAGGCTGCTGATGTCATCCACTTAGAAATACACTCTGGGAAGGCTATAGCCCAGTAATCTTCATAGTGTTCCCTATAACTGTGTACTGCTGTAATATGTTAAATTATTTAGGTAGGAGTTCTAATTCCAGAAATGGCAGGTGTGTGTGTGTGTGTGTGTGTGTGTGTGTGTGTGTGTGTGTGTGTGTGTGTGTGTGTGTGTGTGTGTGTGTGTGTGTGTGTGTGTGTGTGTGTGTGTGTGTGTGTGTGTGTGTGTGTGTGTGTGTGTGTTTGCATTTCTGTCTGTTTGACTATGTCTGTGTAGGTAGCAATGCTTTTTTAGGGTAGTCACACTACATACAATTTGAATGCTCTACTTTGGTAAGGCTACTGATGTCATCCACCTAGAAATACACCTCTGGGAAGGATGTAGCCCAGTAATCTCCATAGTGTGTGCCATAACTGCTTACTGCTGTAGTGTGATATAGAACTCTGGTAGGATTCTATTCCCACCCATGGCAGTTCTGGATGTTATGTGTGTGTTTCAATGTCTGTGTAGGGAGCAATGCATTTTTGGCTAGTCACACTTGGTACATTTCAAATGCCCTACTTTGGAAATCCTGCTGATGTAATTCACTGTGAAATACACCTAAGGGGAAGGAGTTCTTCAGAAATACCAGTGGTGCATCATATAACCGCTTCATGCTGTTCTGTGATATAGACCTCTGTTAGGGGTTCTATACCGACACATTCCGGGTGTGAATGTTTTGTGTGTGTGTTTCAATGTCTGTGTAGGGAGCAATGCATTTTAGACTAGCCACACTCACTACAATTCAAATGCCCTACTTTAGCAATCCTGCTGATGTCATCCAATGTGAAATACACCTTTGGGGAAGTAGTTCTCCAGTAATCTCCATGGTGCATCATATAACAGCTTCATGCTGTAGTGTGATATAGACCTCTGTTAGGGGTTCTATACCCACACATGTTGGTTGTGGATGTTTTTTGTGTGTTTCAATGTTTGTGTAGGGAGCAGTGCATTTTAGCCTAGCCACACTTAGTACAATTCGAATGCCCTACTTTGGCAATCCTGCTAATGTCATCCAATGTGAAATACACCTTTGGGGAAGGAAATACTCCAGTAATCTCCATGGTGTGCAATACAACTGCGTATTGATGTAGTGTAATAAACTAGTTAGGTAGGAGTTCTAATTCCAGACATGACATATGTGTGTGTGTGTGTGTGTGTGTGTGTGTGTGTGTGTGTGTGTGTGTGTGTGTGTGTGTGTGTGTGTGTGTGTCTGTGTCTGTGTTTGTAACTCATATCCTGTGTTGATGTGGCTGTGAGTGTGTAACAACTGTGCCCAATGTGGAGTGGGTTTGCAAATTTTTTATATGGTGGCCCTAGTATATATCACAATGTCCACCATACAGGGATAACAGATGTGAAATAGCTGAGAGGCTGGGGTACAGATTCATACCTATACATGTGACATCAAGGCCAGGCAAACAAAGTTAGCAACCCTAGTATTAGCCAGAGAACACTCTCAACCCAAGTCTCATACACACACACACACACACACACACACACACACACACACACACACACACACACACACACACACACACACCTGCCTAGGCAACAGCAACTATGTTGGTAGTACACTGCATATTGCTCACTGATAGTAACTATGGAGTAATTGCAGTGGCCTACAGAGGACATGGCACCCTGTCCATCTGTCCAATAGGCACATACATGCAGACAGTGCACTTTCCCCATGTTCCCCACTGGACACCTGCAACACATGTGGTGCCATCAAATGTGACTCACAAAGGACATACTATGCCTGAAAGCATGCTCTGTATGAACAGATGGCACAGACACCAGGAAATGCCATGAGCATGTTATCAATGTAGGTGCAGGGTAAACCTGCTGTCCATTACCAGTTGCCACCACATGAGGCCAGGACTGTCACATCTGATGACAATCTGCATAAACAACATGGGTCAGACACCCCAGGTACAGTTCCACATGTCACTGTACATGCATGTGGGAGGTGTGCATATCACAGACACAGTCCATGTCACGAACTAAGGAACACATACATGGCAAGCAATGCACAGCATTGGCCACATACAATAGTCACTCAGGTGACTGGATGGTGAATACAATACATACCTGTGTGGGCAAATACAAAAACTACACCCCTGAGCCACAATGCTGACCATTGTTATGTGGCCTGATGCCAAGTTGTACCTATCACCTAGTCTTGTATAGCCATCTGGCACAGTTGACCACTACACACTCGTGAATCAATGCACCCATGCATGTCAATACTGGCACCCTGTGTGCGTGTGTGTGTGTGTGTGTGTGTGTGTGTGTGTGTGTGTGTGTGTGTGTGTGGTGTATGATGCGTATGTTCACATTCCCACTCACTACAACCTGCATTGACATACTGAAGCATGGTGTCTGATGTCAGACACCTCCCCATAACCTTTGCCCATATAACCTCTGTATGACCCCTAAGGTGCATGTGATACCTGCACAGTAATGTGTTGTGGCAATCTCACTAGTGATGGGTTGTATTCCTGGCCCTGCCAAGTGCGTCAATGTGTGTGCGTCCCTGTGAGAATGTGGCTGTGTTGTCGCTGGCACCTGTTTATGCGGACAGACATGTGTACTACTCCTACTGTATAGCTACTATATCCCTGTTGCAGATGTCACTCACCACTGCATATACATTTTGAGGGCTCCACAACATGTAACCTATGTGGTGCATTCAATAATTGCATAGAAATGTGATAGCACTACATAGTCGCCAGGGGTTTGATACCCTGTGCTGGTAGGTGTGTGACACAAACATGCTTAAGTTTTCCTCTCCCACCCCTCCCTGACTTGCCCTTGCCTCTGTCTGCCTTTCTCACTCCCTCTCTGGTGGATGTGGAAACCTACACCTGATTTGTTTAGGCAGCAGCATGTGTATTTAAGTGATGCTCGTGATCAGCTGATGGCCTCTGCATGAATTGCAGCCCTCCCCAAGCTGACTGCATGTGGAACAGCTGTGGTAACATTCCCATAGCCAATTGCATAGAAACACACTCCAATATCTATGAACATCATGTTGGTGTTGGGCCTTTTCATTCACTGTGAGCAGGAACTCAATCTGTTGTTTGGCAAACATCATCTCAAAAGGACTGGGGATTTACCTCTAACAACATACACTGTGAAAACAGGGCAACACACAGGAGAGGGATGTGCCTGACCTGACTACAAACTGTAAGTGCTGCTGTACTGCATTTGGAGTAAACAGTGCATGTGTGGATATGGCTGTCCTTCATGTTTTAATACATACCATGTCAGTTCTATGTTTATGAGGAATCTCTATCTGTAGGGTCATCTGCAGACTGGCCAGTCTGTGGTGCCTTTGATATCATGTGTTACCCACAGAGCATCTATCTGTGAACTGCAGAAGGTAGTGTGAGGATTGCAGTCTGTAGATGGTGAAAGCAGTGACAGTTACTGACTTTATATCCCTCATAGGACATATGTTGCAACAAACCATGTTACAACAGTAAATGTATGAGGTTATCACAGCAACATGTCAATTTTGAGCCTGTGTATTTGCTTCCAGCCACAACTCTGTCAATCTTTGTACATATGTCATGCATTAAGAGGTGCATATGTGCTGTACACTATAATTAGTGTCATCATATCTGATAACAAGCCAGTGAGATATCAGATTGCTACACATGTTATGTACAGTAGGGGTTATATTTGATGACATAACCTGGACATTATGTGGTTGTTTGTACAGTACTGAGATCTGTGCACTTATGGTGAATGTCCACAGTGTGTGTATTGTTAATATGTACTTTGGCCTGTGTACAGACTGTGGTATATGTCATTGTTCTAGGTCCTATCCTATCTGATATTACATGCTGCTCCACTGTATGTTACCATATTGGCTTACATGTTTGTAGAGCCATACACACACATGTCCCATACCACAGAAAAGCATCAGACTACACTGTGTAGTGGCCCAGTAGGGTCAGTGTGTGATTGGCACATATGATGATGGTGTTGAACAGATAGTCCAGATACTGTAATATTATGCTAGCTTACCATATGTGGCTGTGTTCACATTGGTTGTGATTGTGCACTTTCACACAGGTGTATCTTACCCTGTGCTGTGACATGCCTGTAGAGCCTGCTATATATGCAGGTACGTGTGCATTCCCCCATAGGAGATGTAGGCCAGTGTTGAGCCGGTCTGCCTGTAGCCTGGACAGTCCTTTGTTACATGCCTAGCTTCTTAGTGCACTTACCCAGTGAGATGTTATGTCCAGATACTTGCCAGATGTACTGCTACCGGGCCTCCCTTAACAATCATGTATGTCAGACAGAGCAGTGGGATGCTGTACAGATGTATGTCAATATCTAGTGGGTAGTATGTGGCCATGGCACCCCTGTACCAGCAGTTATGTGTCAGAACAGACAGGGGTGTGTGAATACATAACCTGGGGGGGGGGGCAAATGTATACCAGTCATTATGTGTTATACCCATCTACATGGCTGTTAACATCCCTATTGTCAGGCTTGGTCCACATGTTTGCACTAAGGGATTCGGTGTATACCTATGGACTGTACAGAGTGTATCAGAATGTCCACATATATTGGCCAATATCTCTGCTGTAGTCCACAGGACCATTACGTGCTAGCAGTGGTACTGTACTATGATGTCCTTAGGATGTCTATCAGTAGCCAATGGTGCACATCTGAAAAGCAAATGTGACCTTACACATACCATGTCTGTAAAGACAATCCCTATTACAGTAGCAATAGTCTACTAATATACCTGCTATACATACCTGACATCCCCTTGCACTATGAAGTTGGGACTATAACGGCTCCATGTTCAAGACACATGGTGAAAATATATGTACATATAATTATCTAGATATCTATATATATATAATTACACATATACATGACATATGTAAATGGGTATGTATATGTACATAGATATACATATACACATCAAGATATATACATATAAAGAGCAATATATGTTTACACATATACAGATAGTGATACATATGCACATCTATAGATATAGTGACAGTAGTAGGTATATCAGAATAGATATGTATGCACATATAGTTATAGATATCTACATATATACCATCATAACTAGCATATCTGTACACATAGGATGTGCATACATGTATAGCTATATATATATATATATATATATATATATATATATATATATATATATGTATACCTATATATATACACATATGTATACCTATATATACATATATGTATATATACATATATATATATATATATATATATATATATATATATATATATATATATACATATGTACATACAAAGAGATGTACACATGGCCATATATATGTAGCACTATACATATGTGTATACAGACATATGTATGAGTATACATGTGTATGTATATGTAGACATATATAGACCTATTATATGTATGTAACCATATTCCTGTCATGAGTAAACGTCACAGTTATTTATACCCTCCCACATGTATCTCACTGTATGTATCTGCTATGTACACATTATGATAAAACAAAATATGTGCTGCAACAGTCATACTAATAACAAGGACTACACAAGTTAGGAACTACAGGCAAATGTTCAATACTACTCAATATGTGTATTGACAGCTATACTGATAAAACAACAGTGGTCTTCACAGTGGTCATGGTGTAGTGGTTAAGTGTTGTGACTTCAGTGTAAAGGGTCCTGGGTTCAAGACCGGCAAGGGCTGTTCATTTTGTTGCTGGGCAGGACAAGGGCTGTCAGATACAGAGTGGTTAAGGCAGTTTTGAGCAGATTTAAGTGGGTTTGTGTGGGTTTGCGTGAAGCTAAGCAATGCTAAGCTATGGGTAAATGCACAAGCACTTACACCAGTGCGCAAATCAGCTTAGCTGTTATATTGCAGCAATGTTGATACTTGCTAAGCATAGCTTAGCCCTGGTAACCAGGACACACAACCCAGTCTGATAACCTGTGATAAGTGTATGTAATGCCATGTGCAATACATGCACCTGTGTGCTGTCATTACAGTAGCAAGGGGTGTAAGTGTCATGTGTGGGACACAGACATATATGAGGCCTGTACAGCACTGTTATCCATGCGAATGTGTAACATACAGGCGTAGTAGCCCAGGGTATGTGCTGTCACACTGACATGTACTGTATCATGGCAGTACTACTGTTGACAGTGCTAACCCAGGCAAGAGCAGAGTGCTTAATATAGTACTGACAACAAGCACACTTGCAAGCATGGCTGGACACAGAGGTCCCCCTGTTGTATCCCTGGTGTGTGAGCTGTGTCACAGTATATACCCCTTACTGGCCTGTCAATGCATTCATGCTACTGCATTGCTACTTGCCAAGCTGATGACTGTCAGTCCCTGTACAGATCTGCAGATGGCAGGTATCCAGCTGGAATATGTACAGGCAACTTACACTTGATTGATGCCTTACTACGCATGTGGCATGTGCTTGAGATGCTTATCCCTGTAGTACCAATGTTGGGGTATACTATGGGTTGTAGCACAGTCACTGCCAATGTGTGATGGTGGGTATGGCAAAGTGTCACCATGGGTTTCAGGGAATACAATATGCAGTGGGGGATGTGGGTGCTGTGCACCCTGTTATTACACCAAGGTACACCAGGTATAGGTTCCATGTGCCACGATATGGTTACCACTGTCACCATCAATCATACAGGTAACTGTTACCACAATCCAAGCCAGTAATGCATGTGATGTGTGCAGCCTACATGTAATACATTTGAGACACGGTCAAGTTAGTTAGCAGTGATAGGCCCTAGTATCTCAGATGTGTGTCTGGCTGTTATGTGTCTGCAAATGTGCATATGATGGTATGTCACACTACTTATCATCCAGATACACCCATTACATCCCCATTAGCATACTGTACTTGGGGTATGTTCTGCATGTACCATGTAACCTGGGACACACCTCACCCTAAACGCTGTGCGGTGTGCGCAATGTAAGCCACACACATCAGTATCATGACATAGGTAGTTATGGGTCTAGTCCCAGTGCTGACAAGTAAAAGTGTGCATGTATGTGGATGGGTCTACATCAGGTTGCAGGGTATACATGCCTCAGCAGGCCACCTGTCCATGTGGTACAGGCAATAACCAGTTTAGTAACCTGTAAAATGTGTTCAACTGTACCCCAGATATGCCACAGCCATGGTGTTAGCACAGTGACATACCCCGTTGTGGAATATGACTGCAGACCATCCTTGTGCTGACACATGTACACCTACAACACAAATGGATAACATTATAGGGAATGCAATCAACCAGTGTTACTAACAGCTATAATGCATCATTGCTGGACAGCTTCACCACCTGTCAAATATGCCTCACACTCAACTCCCTACAACATGTTACACTGCAGTACTGTAGTACACTGTTGTAAATTCACCGTGTGCATCAGAATCATATCAGCCTGTCCCTGCATCGATGGTATGGATGACAGGGATGGGGCACAGGTATCTTCATATGCACAGGGTGTGGTATTCGTCTGCCAGAGGCTGAGGGTGGGCCATACATTTGACACCATGTGTGTGTGGCTGACGGGTGTACTCTGAACAGCTGGCCAAGGTGATGTGGTGTGTGTAGGTATGGGGTTGCCCTAGGTGTGTTTGCATAGTGTGAGGGTATGCATGCACACAGTTCTGCCATGTGGGTGTTTATGGACAGCTGCAAACCATACCTGGCAGGGTGTGCAGTTCACTGCCTCCGGCCACAATCATGTGGATTGTGCCTGCCAGACGTTCCTCAGGCACATCCAGATACAGGCCTTGATTTGCTACTCTCCCCTGCTAATGATATATTTTCCACTGGTACCAGGTCCTTCCTGGTACTGGCCAGGACCATGTGCACATGGCCTGCTGTGGTGTGATGAGCACACCCCCCTTGCACTGCCGAGGCTGCTACTGCTACTATGGGAGCCCCTTGGTGTCCTGGCACATCCATGTTGACTACCAGCTGTTGGCGTTGCTGGCCTACGTCTACGTGGACATCGCCACACTCTCACCACACGTTCAAGCATGGACAGACAATGGTTGATGAGGGCCATCATCTCACCAGACCATCTATCCATTAACTCAGTTAATCCACAGATGGCACCAGCCAGTTCACGGGCACTGTCATTTGAAGATGTGAGAGCAGCCCTCCGCAGCCTCAGGCCCTGTCTGTGGTAACATTCTATAAGTGCCTGCACTGCCATGACAGCCTAAAACATGCTTCTGCTGGTAGCAGCTATGTCGTCTCTGCCAGAGGCATAATGTCCAGCAGCCCTACCATGAGCACCCTGGGATGTCTGCCTATGTGATGGCCTGCCGGATATCTGGCTATGCCTGCTGCGACCGGACACAGTATTCATGGTTACCACACTTTCCTGTGCATCTGTCCCTCCGCTATGGCCACTGGTGATGGGGTGCATATAGACATTGAAACTGTGTGCGGGGGTGGGGTGGCTAAAAGGGGGATGTCAAATGTTGGTACAGTGTCAGCCCCTGACAACCCCACCTGTGTCTCAACATTATTATCATCATCATCGGTGTCTGTATGGACACCTACATCAGATTGCATGCAGGAGGGACCCTGACCCACCTCGCCACCTGTGGGGGAAAACAATAAAAGCACTTTAAGACTGTACAGCATTGTCTAACAGCACACACACACACACACACACACACACACACACACACACACACACACACACACACACACACACACACACTTCCATAATACCTAGCCATCCATGGCTTTACAGACAGTCCCACATATATGTCCATGTATTGCTCCATACTGCATCACACTTGTTAACATACATATATTGATACCACTCATTAACATCACAGTCCTCTAAATGCCCACACAAGTAGCCACAACACAAGGCCTGTTGCTACTTTACCTGCCTGACCTGTGTGTAGTGGATTTACATGGCCTTACTGCTGTCATTCGGTATGCACCCTCTGTATGCCCAGAAATTATGTGCATGGCCCCCATATGTGTTGGCTACTATGTTGTATTCATAATATCTCCCACTGGTGTGTCATGTGTATGTAATGCTCAGTACATGCCAGATATTCTGCTCCATCAGCCCATCATGTGACAACTGTAATATTTGGATACACTCCCTGGTGTTGACTAGTACTTCCCCAATGCATCTGTAGAGCTGCATACGTGAGTTATAGGTGACCTCTCTGTTGACTACAATATTAAGTGTGTACCTGGAGTCTACCTTCCCTCTGGATGCCTGTTCCATGCTACAGACCATATTATACTATTTGCTGTCCTGTGATTACACACATGACAGGTATTCCTGGTGTGTAATGTAGCAGTCCATGTCCATGCACTGCACGATCCCAAAGGGAGGTACAGTCATATGAACACCCCACAATCACACATGTACATACATGGCCACACACACAAACACACACATGCACACACACACACCCTACATGCATCTACCTCCCTCCACTTCACCAGAGTTACCCTGCAGGCAAACTAACTAACCACCAGGATGCACTCACACACACACGCACACACACGCACACACACGCACACACACGCACACACACACACACACACACACACACACACACACACACACACACACACACACACATTCAGGTGAGGTTGCACAATGATAGTACACACAGTCCTCCTATTACCCATCTGCCAACATGCAGAACATATGGTACAGAACAGCATGCAGTTCAGCTATAGTCAAGCCATGCTAGCAACAGTATACATGTATGTGATGCATGTGCTGTGTCACTAGGTGATACCCCTTCCCCTGAATACCACTGCACCCATGTACACAGTATTGCTGTGCACCTGTTCTGTACCCTGCCATGTACTGTGCACCACAACTCACAGGTGTACAACCCATTGCGGAATGTGAAGTACTGTGTCAGTTATGTCAGCTTTACTTCTCACAGCCGCTATGATTTTCAACAACACATACTTGGGATGATATGTGGGCAGTTGTCATTGGTGAATGCCTAATGCCTGATTTACAGCTGTCAACATCAACAGACCATGTATGACCACTGCAATACTCTTACACTGACAACCATCAGAGCATACCGTGACTATGGGAGGTGTACACACCTTTACTGATTTTACACACACATCCTTGATCTGCCATGGGACCACATCACTGCATATCTTAGCAGTACATGAGCCCAGTATGTGACATATGTCCTGTACTTTCACATGCAGTGTCTACAGATTGTGTTAGGTATACGGCTGCTGACCGCAATGCATACATACCATGTGGGCATATGTGTGCACACCCTTATCATGACGGTTTATCACACCTCTTGTGTGCACTACAGCAGTCACTGCTCCTGGCAGGGGTATACCAGCATGGGCCATTTGCATTTGCCAGTGTATGTTCAGTCTGCCCTACACATGTCCCCCTATTCTTCATGATTTCAAGGTCTACTCATGTGCACATCCCACGGTGTTCACACACTGTTGTCAATATTGATGTGTGGGTAGGGTTATGGCTGCCACAGGTCCTGAACCTGACTATGTGCAGATAGAGCCATTCCTACCATCCTTAGGATCCCTGCTGCAGTGCACTGGTGTGTCATGCTGAGACCCCTCCCTTCAGCTTTTATGCAGATGCATGACAAGTAAGCCCTACACATGTGTGGCATTTTGCAGTGTCCCATACACTGAACTCCACATGTTGCAGCCTAGACCCAGCTGATAATGTGGACTACTGTAATACCTTATGTCATAGTGTATATCTGCAGCAGTTGCCATTGTCCTAAAGGTATATACACTGGTGTTGCACTGTATATGGGTGTTGTTCAGAACATGCCACTACTGCAGGCCATGTCTACCACCAGTATGGTACTCCCTGTGGACACATTCCGCAATGACAGGATGTTAGTTATTATGCAGGTGTCTGACATACTCTTCCCATACCCCATCATGGTCACCCCTCTGAGACTGTGCATTTCACAGCAACAATACATGCACATGTACAGCATGCATTCAGGGTAGGTGTGTTAGATGTGTGCATGGAATATACCATCACCGTTACATGCCTGGTGTGTTGGAAATCATCTACATAAAACATAGTCACCAGCTACAGGCTGCTCCCTTGTTGTTATCTTGGAGGGACCTACATAAGAGGGTGAGAGATGCAATGTCAGTGGCCACAGCTATGGCAGTGCTACAGGCTGGGTGCAGTATTACCATACATCAACGAGACATTCCCACGATACTACCACATCTGGACATCTGTTTATCAATACAATGCAGCAACACAATATATCTATGACATGCCAGATATGCATGATCTACCTGTACCAATGCGGATGTTTACACAACAGTGGTCTACTGATGTGCCCTGTGTCCTTACCTTCACACTCCTTGGCTGGTGTGTGGGTGACACCCACCTCCATGAAGGAGTCCAGTGGTTGTTGGCGGTCCAGACGGGCAGGTGCCACGAGGTTGGCCAGGAGCTCCTTCACACGTGTCAGGGGGGATGGATGGAATGGCCCTCCCCCTGTGGCAAGGTGATCTCCCTGGACTGCAGCAGCACATTGACGGACTTTGTGAAGCAGGTCAGTACAATGATGCTGGACCTGCTCATAACTGCAGTTGTGCAGTATGACATCATTGACACTGTGGACTAGGTCATTCCACAGGGTGGTCCACTCCTGATGCTCATGTACATACCTGCCAAACAGCAGTGGATAGTGCTGGATCATGTGTGCTATCAACACTTCATTCTCAGCATTGGAATAGGTGGGCAACTGTGCATGTACCATCTTTGCTAAAAGACATAAAGATAGAAACAGGTCTGAGCAACTAATACCTCAAGGTTACCACAGTTCTTAATACACATCTTTGTCACGCCCCCCCCCCCACCATATCAGCTTCAACAGGCTGTACACACAACTCATTAGGTATGGCTACAGCGTAACTACTGGTTGGACAGATATTGTATTGTACCACACCTTTTGCTATGTGATTGTAGCCATGTCCCCTGTGTGGACACTATCATTGCTGGCCTGTTACAGACTATTCACCTGCATGCCATTGTCAATGCCACTATGGTTACATATATGCCAGTGCTATGGCTGCTCTGAGATTGCTGCCCATCTGACAGTCTGTGTTATTAGGGATATCTATGCATGCTGTCGGACATTTACCAGGATTGTGTAAACTATTACTACCAACATATGTTCTATAACAGTGTCACAATAACATGTATATGCTCTATTGGCCAGCAGATCCACCTCTCCACACCCATCTGCCATGATACCTGGCCACATCACATGTGTGTTCCAACCTGGGGCCTCCTCATGTACTGTTACAGCAATACCATCAGGTGGAACCACCCAAGGGATGTTGTCCCCCTGCCCTCAGGGTGCACACAGACATGTTCCTGTCCCCTGAGCTCAGGTCTAGGGTCTGTTTCATACTGGGCTCCACAGATACATGAGGGATGTGCTACATCAGTCTGAGGCACCCAGTACACATTCACAGGGCCAACATGCTTCTCCTGCTCAGCCTCCAGACAAGGCACCTTCAGGATGTGGACAGCTTTTGTGAGTAGCAGAGGGTGAGAGGCTTGTTCCCATTGTGCCCATATTGGGGCCCATGGGGAATCCACATCACAGACCACACACACCATCCACAGTTTCTACTCACCACATGTGTCACATATCACCCCTGTAGACTGTCCTCTATATCTACCAGTCCTGACCACCTCCCCATGTGTACCTGCCATACTTCCCCATATTTCCATTGCATACTTCACACACGGGGCAATGTGGTGCCAATAAGCGACTAACATGTGACATACCCATCCATGGAGCACACACTGCCAGCTGTAGATATCTGTGTGTATTGCTATGTGTGCTGCTGCCACGCATATAGCATGCATCACTGTGGAATTAATATAGGGGACATGTTTTTGCATACATATATGTCTGTGTGTGTTTGCATATATCTATATATGTGAAGATATATATGATGTTATATATATGTGCACATAAATATGTCTACACATGGGTATATGTATATTTCTGGACATACATGTTGATATACATATATATCTTTATATATTATATATGTGATATATGTACACATATGCATACCTATACATGGGGTACATTTAGACATCAGCTCCACAATCTCACAACACTTTTGTGCACAGCTGCACTGTTCTGCCTTGCTTCAACACAGACAGGTAAAACATATGGACATGGCCTGACATCAGGGGGTATATGTAGGACCCAATTGCAGGTAACCCTATTACACACCTATGGCATTCCAGCATGCTACATTACAGATTCACCTGAGTATCCTGCCAGTGTTAGGCTGTGGCTCCCACATGTCCATCATAATGGCATTACTTCCACCACCAGCTATTGGCCACATAATATACATACTTCCCATTACACAACACACACTATGATGGCTTACATCTTATCTGTCAGTGCTGACAAGCACAGTTAATGGCTATGGCCCACTACCCACAGGGACAGACACTATTGTCTATAACAGTTGTTCAGTTAAACATCATCACAACAACACCTGATGGCACATATATCTCATTCCACATCATCTATCTCATTATGATGGACCAGGTACTACATTCTATTACATGTATATATACTTCACATACCTGTTGTGGGAATGATGTATTGTTGAATGGCAGCTGGCAAAATGCCTGTGACTTTGGCTTTTAGTTTTTTTTTTCTTCTTCTTCTCCTTCTTCTTCTTCTTTCTCTCTCTCTCTCTCTCTCTCTCTCTCTCTCTCTTTCTCTCTCCAGTAAATGGATTGAGCTGCTTTAAATAGATTGCAGCCTGGCTTTAGTAGGTGATGCACATGATCAGGTGATGGCCTCTGCACCAGTCAGTGTCCTCTACTTGCTAACTGCATGCAGCTTGCTATGTAGTACTTCCAGTTACCACTGTCATGGCAACCACCTACTATAAATCCCTACATCATGTGGGTATGGTCCTTTTACCTTTCCTGTGTGATGGAGATCCTTCCTGTGTGTGGACATCAGTGTTACAGACAGCAGGTAGCAATACCTCTTACAGGAGAACCGGCACACTCAGGCCAGCTACATATTTGTAGGTGGTTCCAGAACTACAGACAGAGTGTGAGTAGAGCTGTGTTATACTTTGTATAGTACTGGTGTTACAGGGTGTTTGTGTATATACTAGTTTATCTTGGAATGCAGTCTGTCTGCATAGCTCTCAGCTGTGGGCCTATCCTCTTGGTGACCAGAGGTGTGCTTATCATGTTTTGTCTGCCCACCATATAGGTCCTGTATCAGATATTAAACTGGCAGTGTGTGTGTTAAGTGCTATTAATACATGGCTACATCCATTTATGTTTCTATCCTCAATTCCCTGACTAAGGATATGTTGCAGACTATCCTGTAACACCAGTGACTTGCTTAGTGTATGGCAACAGTTTCCCACATATGGGCCTGTGCTCCAGCCTCTGTCCTCCACCTATATACCAAGCTCTGCACATTTGTCATGCTGTTGGGGCTTGTTCTGTAGTGGGCTGTGAGTATATTACACTGTCATTGCTGCCATTAGTTTACTGCTGTTGTATCCCCTACACCTACGCTGGAGATGGGTCCATATATGTTTGGGCTTCACCTATACAATACATGTGTGCCCTTATGCATTCCAGAGGCCAGTGTATGTAGCAGTGGTATATCGCCCTGTATTATTGAGTCTAGGGGGGGAAGCACCATAAATAACCTAGGCTGTTACAAAATGTGGGGGTAGCAGGGGTGAGCTGCCTTAAGCTATCTGGATGTACAGTACCATACACATCACCTATATTTACATTACTTACATAAACTGGGTTAATGCAGGCCTACTGCCTCCTACCATACAGACTGTTCTGTTTGTCAGTGTGCTTGTGATGGTGTCAGTTATGCCTTGTTATGTAACAGTTACATCCCATTTGGTCAACTGTAGTCTTTACCACATTGTGATTTTCTACAGAGTGTAGATAGAGGCTGCTGAACTATACACCTGCATTACTGTGGATTGTTTAGTATCCTGTTGCCAAGTCTGTCTTTACTATGGTACAATTTGAAGGGCTTGGCCTGGACAGCAACAGTTGTGAACCTTTCCAGACTACTGTATTAGTATAGGTGTTTCACAGTTACATTACTCTGTTTATATGGATGTCAGAGTCTGAATAGCTATATGACATGGCATAGAGAATTGTAATAGTACACAAATAAAGGTTTTCCATTTCTGCAAAATTGTGTGTGGTGTTTTTCCTATGACCTCTCTGTGGGTATATATTGCAGGCAATGATTGTGATTTGTATGGGTGGCCCATACAGTGTCCAGTTGTGAAGGTGTTAACTGTAGGCATAGGTTAATCCATATTGTGTGCACCTTCTACATATGTATCTTACTGTACATATCTCTACGTGTGTATGTGTAGTCACATGTAAATCTATATACATATGTATCTTAGTGTACGTATCTCTGCGCGTGTATGTGTAGTCACATGTATATACATATATATATATATATATATATATATATATATATATATATATATATATATATATATATATATGTATATCTGTATCTGCATATATGGGTCTGTGCATATGTATCTTGGGGATATTGATAACTCCCACATTTTATATTTCTTATGGGAGCCAGACTGCACTGCAAGATATGTTACCGATACCAGCCTGACATCATACAGGTGGGATGTAATACTGTTAACATCTTGTGCCCATGTTGTGTCAGGTCCTGGTTATGGGATCTGCAACACTTGGTAGTGTATTGCAGGGCGGACGTGTTTGGCTGTGGGGGGGGTATACCTATTCGTACAAGACGTGTATTGTTTGGGGCCTCTCAACCCCATTAATGGTGCATGGACATATATGTTTTAGTTACTCTACCATTGCTATCTACAGATGTATGGCCATATATACCTATATAGATATATATATATCTGCTTACATATATATATAACTATGTCCGTATATACCGACATGGATATATATCTGCGTACATATATGAAATTTGCTGTGTATATGTGGACATATATGTGTAGACATATATATGTGTCGATGTAGACATCTGCATGTATATATATTCATATATATTTCTAAATATGTATATATTTCTAAATATATATATATATATATATATATATATATATATATATATATATAGATAGATATATAGATAGATAGATATGTTGTATCTGTTTAGATATTAATATATTTGCACACACATATACATCTAAATGTTGTAATACATTCTCTTTACTGTTGCATGACTGGGCTGGATGATATGTTTCTGAAAACATCAGAGTTATGTATATCTGGCATGGCTTAGTGGTAAATCATTTTGTCTATTGTGTGCAGGGTCCTGGGCTTGAGCCTTGCAGAGGCTGTTTATTATTTTGCTGGGCAGAACATGGGCCATTGGATACAGAGTGATTAAAACACTTTAAAGCAGTTGTAAGTGGGTTTGCTTGGGTTTGCACAGAGGTAGGCACTGCTAACCTCTGGTTCCAGTGTCTTATACTCAGCTTCTAAATTGCTTAACCTGTGTAGGCATTGCTTGCCCCTGCGTAAACAGACTTAAACCCACTTACTGCTGCTTAAAAGTGCTTACTGCCACTTACCCCATGCTAATTTCTTAAAAGAAAAGAAAAAGGGGTTGATAGGAAAGTGGTAAAAAAGGGGCACAAAGAGGGAAAGATAGTAGGGAAAATAGCCAGGGATGTGCTGGAAGGGTGTTGGGAAAGTCCATAGCTGCTCATTTCTTCTACAGCAACAGCTGTGCATATACACTGAATCTGGAGGTAAATTTGGACACTCAAACCCCTGGGAGAGCTGTGAGGACAACAATAATAAGTTGTGATGCCAATTTGACCAGATTACATGTGTCCAGTGGACATGTGTGAAATGGACAGCTATGTATGCTGCAAGATTTTTTTGTTGGAACAGATTGCCCTTTTATTTCAGCTTAGAGTGGGATGTTAGGGAGGGGTAGTAGGTATATTTGGGGAGGTAGGTTGGGTAAGTTAACAGACAAGACAAACAAGACACATACAGGGGTGGTATATGAAATATGTGGGCGGTAAACGCCTTGATGGAGAGGGGGGTTGTGATATCGGAAGCCCACAAGTCTCCTAGTGGTAACAGTGGGACTGAGGTCCCCACCCATGGGCAGTTACCACTGCACCTTCACAGGCCCGAAGGTGGCCGTGCTGGGGGCTGAGTCTCAGAGCCAGGCTGACTCTCTAATCATGATACGCGGCCCTTGAGCTGGCGTAGAACATCACCAAACTGCCCGTTGATCGCTCTACACACCACGAACCCAGCCTGGTGACAGGTGACAGTTGCCTGTCCGCACCCACTCCAGGGGCAAGCCCCATCCCCTAAGGCAGTTCCACCCGAAGGTGGTGCAAGACCAACGGACAGGGAGGTCCCGGGTTGGGCCTCAGAAATGCTGGTGCCCAGTGCCATGGCCAGCTGTGGTGGGACAGGTGGGTCCGCTGGGACCAGCCTTCCCAAGTGTGCTATAGTGTTTAGATTTCATCATCATTTGTGTGTTAGTAATAGTCAACACATTCCCGAGTTAGGTATAACAGCATGCATAGATATTCCCATTAACTCAGACACCAGACACAGAACAGTTGCATAGCAAACAGAACACATGTATATATGGGACCACAGTGGTAATAAGAACAGCATGCAGGTACATTGATGGCACCATGCCAGCAATGTTGGAATTATTCGATATAGCACTTGCATGGGAACCATGAAAATATTTATCAAACAATTGGACATTATCAGAGTCATTACATACCGGTTGG
Source organism: Protopterus annectens (assembly GCF_019279795.1). Taxonomy (NCBI): domain Eukaryota; kingdom Metazoa; phylum Chordata; order Ceratodontiformes; family Protopteridae; genus Protopterus; species Protopterus annectens. Next base: position 1,043,297,626 of record NC_056744.1, on the reverse strand, counting down.
GGTGAGTATGTTGATTACTGTTGGAGATATTGTGGGGGGGGGGAGAAAGATGTCAATTAACAACTAGTATATTTCTGTAGCCCACATTACCTTCCTAGACAGCACTGTTATCTGTACCTTACAAGTCTTACTACACTACACTATAGCCTTAGTTTGGACAGTGATATGGCCATCATTACACATGAACCAGACTTACCTGCAATATACACCTCTTACCTGGTATACCTGTGGAGGGAATGTTTGTTAACACTGTTTCTACACATACTACCGGATTCTGGGTTGTTGTTTTGCACATAGCTATCTAACTCTTTCTGCACAGAGTCTGGCCATGTGTTGACCACATGCTTGTGTGCCAGGACATATCTAGAATATTGCCCTCTTCCACCTTTAATGACCTGACACACATATATAGATGCTTTCCTACACAGTTATATTATGTAGCATAGTGTGGGTGATAGTGACCAGTGATTCATAGGTTCATAGGTAGGTACTAGGCTACTGGCCCAAGGGCCTACGTAAGTCTAGCCAACAAGGTTCATTGGCTTACACAACCCAAGAAAGTTATTTTCCTGTGCCACTGTCAAGCAGAGATAGAGAAGTGATCCCTGGGGTGTATTTCCTATTTCCCATAGTGATACTTTATTATTCAGAGAAACTGCAACACTCACAATTCCCTAAAATACCAGAGTGAACAGTACCAGTACAGGTTATAATGGTCTGCATTTCTCAGCACAGTGTTCATATCCAACGTACTTGTGGGAGCAATGTTTGCTAGCACTACCTGAATGTTGCCACACAAAGTTCCGGATTACACATTAGTATTATGCACATACATCTCATTCTGTTACTGTACACACTCTGGTCTCAGCTTGACAACATGGGAGTGTAGATACGACATACTTGAAATATTACTCTCCTAGCAGTTTGGGGGGTTGCTACAGTGACATGTGTGTTCTCATTATGTTTGATAATCACTTGTATTCCCTGTTTGCTGGCTAAACATCTGGGATCATCCCACAGACTTATCAGGGGGACAGGCAGCAGATATGGGCACATATACTGGACATTCTGGCCTCACTTGTACAGTTGTGGGGTATGTCTCTGTATTCTGTATACAGTCTAATTCCACTCCTAGGATTCAGACCATGGCTGTATCTGCTACAACTTAAACACTGTCCATCACAGTTGTGTCTGCTATATAGTTATTGCTGTATATCTCCAATCTGCTTTCTGTCTTATTAATTCCCTGTGCTTTTGCATTCTGACCTTGTATTACAACACTCATATACAGATTTCCTAGGCCATTATATGCTGTAGGACAGTGTGGGTGACAGGTATGTGTAATACCTCATTATTCAGAGCAACTGCATATCATTCTTGTATTTCTGGCCACAGTGTTGGTATCTGACAGACCTGTGGGAGGAATGTTTATTAGCACTCCCTGCATGTTCCCACACACAGTACCAGATCCCACATTACTATTATGCACATACACCTCACTCTGTTACTGTACACACTCTGACCACAGCTTGACAAGTTGGGGTGTAAATGGGACATACGTGGCTTGTTAGTCACATAAGGTATTGGGAAGTTGCTTGTGTGTCAGCTTTGTTATCACAGCTGTGTGTCAATCACTTGTATTTCCTGTTTGCTGTGTATACGTCTGGGATCACCCCACTGATTTCCCAGGGGGACAGATTGATAGCCAACAGATATGGGCCACTTTAATTGACATTCTGGACATATCTGTACAGTTGTGGGTATGATTCTGTATGCAGACTACTAAGACTAGCAGGATTCGAACCGTGGCTGTTTGTGCTAAAATGACAACAGTTCAAATCTCAGTTGCATGTGCTATTCGATTTTTGTTGTCTGAATTTTCCTGATTTACTGTCTATGTGTCCATATACAGGTATTTCTACACATTCAATATATGGTGCATGGTGTGGGTAATAGTGCTTAATACTGCAGTACTATTACTTGATTGAATATCTACATTACCATATGATACCAGGATATACACATGCAGTCCAGCAGTTAAACCTGTTTTGTCAGGCTATTACACTTTTATTGACTTACAAACAATATGAGACTCTTCCTGCCATATTCTCTAGTGTATGCAGTACTTGCCTTGAACAATACAGGTTTTATACAAGCAATTAATTTACTACTACTTTTATTTATATTTTCTATGACAGTAAATGCATGAGTATTACTGACATGCCTCGCATCACAACCTCACCAGGCGACTGATGTGGACCTCCTGGTTCACAGCCCACTCCATTGCAGCTGTGGGGGACATAAGAGGAATATTTAGCCATACCTATCCATTATATACCTGAGCTGGCAGTTATTACACACATACTGGGGTGATACTTACACATGGCTGGATCATCCCCTAATGTTCTACCCTCTTGGAGCCACTCCTCTAAGAGCTCCCCCTTATGCTGCTTAAGACTGGCATAGTGGTACCTGACCTGCTCACCAGTTTGGGGTATGCCAGTGGCACTGGTGAGGTCATGGGCAAGATGGTCCCAGGCCTCCGCCTTATATTGGGAGCCCTAGTACTGGCCCTGCAGCAGTCTCTGAGCATGGTCTTTAACTAGGAGTCCTGCCATGACCTTGGATTCCTGGATGCACTAGCACTGCCCCCAGAAGCACATACCTTCTCCCCTTACTGCCATAGTACCTGCACGGGGAAGCTACAACCAGTTATGAGATGTATTCCTACCTCTTGGGTTTCAGTAGGGATGATTTCCCACACTTTTCCATGATTGGCCAGTTTTGAAAAGGCTAAGCTATGAGAAAACCTGCTTACCTAGGGTTGACATTGTTTAAAAGGGTATACCACTGGGCACAATGAGTTAGCTGGTCTACACAGTGCTTACACCTCCTAAGCTGGCCTGTGCAATGCTTAGCATTGCTTACATTAGACTTTGCATTATAATGCCTTTTTGCAGTGAGTTATTAATCATTACACCTTATATGTATGCCTGGTATCCATGATTAATGTGTATGTACACTCTGTGGGGTCCTTGTGTTTTATTGAGGATTTTAACACTGTATTACAATTACACCTCACTTCTGGGATTACTACTGTACTCCAATTCACATATTTATGTTATGTAGTGAGTTATGGAACATATGACTGTATACTGATTTCTTTCACAGATTCAGTTTGGTTATACTATGGTGAGGATTTGTTTGCTGCTACCTCATTCTTTTGGGCTTCTGAGATGGCTTGGTGGTTAACTACTATGATTATGATGTATAGAGTCCTGGGTTCGAGACCTGCATAGCTGTTTACTTTGTTGACGGGCAGAACAAGGGCCATTGGATACAAAGTGATTAATGTACTTTTGAGGAGTTGTAAGTGCGTTTGCACGATGGTAAGCACTGCTAACCTGCTGTTACATCTGCTTACAGAGAGTTAGCTTCAGAATTGCTTAGTCAGTGTAGGCATTGCTTACCACCGCGCAAACGGGCTTAAGCCCGCTTATTATGCTTAAATATGCTTACTACTGCTTATTTATGCTTAAACCTGCTTACTAGTGCCTTATTCATTATGACACTGACACCTCACATGTGCATTTACTGCAGTACTCCAGTTCATAACTATATGTTATTTAGTGGGTTATGCAACATAAATATTACTCATAATGTGCTTTGCCATGGAAAATGGAATGTGCTGCTGGGGGACTTGAACCGTGAATGCCTGCTCGTCAGGCAAATGCGCTGCCCATTACACTATCAATAAGCTGCTTCAGTTGCATATATCTTCTTTGTTATCCTCTTCAGCCATTTAAGCTGCATTAACCGTAGGTAAGTGATGGGCACACCCACGCACCTACAGTTAGCTTTAATCAGATTTATTTAAAAAAAGGGTTTCTTCATTTTATTCATATATACTGTTGCTGTTGTACAGAAGGGGGACTGTTGGTGGAGATATGCGGTTACCTGTGAGCAGTCTTGCTCATTGTATACCCCTTTCTGCTATTTTGCATTGCGGGGGCGTGTATATTCTGAGAGCTCTGCTCTCAGACATGCCTCCTGCACTCTTACACACTCCATGTAAGATTAAGAGCTCAGGTAGCGTGTGTGTGTCCTTCAGCTTTTCCCAGTTAGGGGTCGCCACAGCAGAATTCTGGTCCGCTAATGATTGGTAGTTGATTTTTACGTGCCGAGTTACCAGCCCTGATGCACAACCTTCAATGAAGGTACACCCATTCACACATGTCTCCATGCAGAAGACGCTCAAGCTGAGATTTAAACTGGACAGCATCTTACTGTGAGGCGACAAGAGCTCAGGTAGCGTGCCTCATTAATATGCATGGCGCACTCTGTCCTGCTCCTAAACAGTTGCTTCCATGCAGGAGTAAGCTAGTCCTGAACGGAAGATTAATAAATCTGGGGGTCCGTTTCAGTGTCTAGTGTACATAGAATATTTCCATGTACAAGAGTCTACACGGATAGAAGGGGATGTAAAAGTCCACAAATATGGACATAACTCCCCAGAAAATGTTAGAGCACAGACATATATGTGCAAAAGGTACATTGTGGATGTCTACAAAAGTAAGGGAATATGTATAATAAGTAATATAGTTTTTAAATTATTTCAGCATGTTTGTCCTATGCATCGCAGTGTGAAAACATGCTTAACAGTAAAAAAAAAAAGACATTGCTACTATGTTTTTCATAAATAGGACCTTGCCTTGGGTCCATACAATGGTGCATACATGCTGTCACCAAGCTTACGTGGCTATGAACCATGTACTACCTAAGCTGTCAGCACAGATATGTATGCAAAAGAGATTGATTTCCTGAATTGATAAAAGGAGCAACCGTGTCTACATATCCCCATCTCGTAGGCTCCCACATGATTTTGATATTCCCAAAAGATGTGGATGAAATCGGGGCATGTCTTATTATTTTTAGGATATTTTATTCCCAGATGCACATGTTTGCACTGCACGCCACATAGCTGAGAGTGTTCACATAGACAGATTACCCATGTGACAGTGATGGCGTAGGCAGCAATCAATTAAAATCGGATATATTCAATAAATATTTTTGACTTTTATATAAGCTATGCTGCACACCATGGCACATTGTGGGGTGCCACACACTAAAGTAGGGCCTTTAAATTATGGTAATTAAATCCCGGTCAGGTAAACTGCATCATAATTAGCCAATACCACATGGTGGCCCTAAAGCAGAACTGTATAAAATATGCATACACCCTGCATTCTTATTTTCCCTCAATAACTTGGGCCACTGGAGTAGAGACTTTGGAATTTAAGTGGGATAATGCTATGGGCTGCTACAAGTATGCTACATCCATATGTACTAGATGCTGAAGTCATTACTGTTAGTGCTGCTGACAATAGGTCTAGACTGAGCAGGAGAGGAGCGTTCAGGCCCAGGGTATCCTTCCAGGACCTACATGAGCTGGAGATTGTAGATCGCTATAGGGTGGACAGGGACATATTACAAGAACTCTCTGAGTTCTGCTGCCCTCAACTCAGAGTCAGAGCTAACAGAGTGGAACCCATCCCAGTGGAGACAAAGCTATGTGTAGCCCTTATGGTACAAGCTATAGGTACTTTTCAAAGGCCAACTGGGGATGTAATGAGGGTGGCACAGGCATCTGCATCCAGGATACTCCACTAATTCCTGGACGCTGTGCTTCCACATGCCAGTGAGCACATATCTTTTCTCCTTAGCCATGAGGAAAAGGCCAGCAATACGCAACACTTCTACCATGTAGCACACTACCCTGAAGTATTGGATGCCATAGACTGCACTCATGTACACATCAAGGCACCACCTGGTGAGCAGGGTACAATCTATGTTAACCACAATAGGTACCATTCCATCAACTCCCAGGTCATGTGCAATGCCCAGGGGATAATCCTGAATGTGTGTGCTGGCAACCCTGGCAGTTATCACAGCTCCCATATCTGGTACCCAACACAGCTGTACCAGATGTTTGCTAGGGAGGACATCATACAGGGCCATTTACTGGGGGTTGCTGGCTACACCCTAGAACCGTGGATGATGACACCCATCAGAAATGCACACACACCCATGGGAGAATGCCATAAAGAGGTGCATGCACAAACTAGGGACATCATAGATCATGTGTTTGGGCTTCTGAAGTCATGGTTCCTGTGCCTCGATATATCAGGTAGAGCCTTGCAGTATACTCCAGCCACATGTGCATAGATATTCACAGTATGTGCTGTGCTACACAATCTAATCCTGCAGAAACAGCTGCAGCAGGATCAGCAAAGGGAAGGGATGCACTGTTCCCCACCAGTGCCTAGGTCACCACAGCCACAATCACAGGAGGACTCGGAGGAGGAACCCCCTCCTGATGTCCCTGTTGGCAGACGTAGTAGTGCTCAGTATGCCCTGGCTTTGGTTAAGAGACAACACACACCACATTCACTGACATCCTAGGGACCTAAGGTCTAACATCTTACTCCTACTCTCATACAGATACTAAAATTGATGCCAGGCAACTCACACATCCTGTATCTATCCATGTACTGGCTGCGTACTGCTTGCATCAGAGTCAGCCCAGAACTATAGCTCTGTCAACTTCTGCATTTTCAGGGTAAGTTCGTAACGTATACATAGTCTACTGGATTATTATGATATGTCAGTGAATGTACGGACCAGCTACATTATGCAAATAACTATAGTGGACTAGCTGAACAGAAATGACATCCACATGGGACTACAGATACCCATTTCACTATCATGTTTCCATTTCTATTCAGCAGACCTCACTCATGGAATATTCATGCAGTCTTACTGCAACAGATTACTGGTACGTCATATAAGGGAGATGTTAGACAGTTGGGTTAAATAATACTCAGACTGTATGTGTGTGTGTGTGTGTGTGTGTGTGTGTGTGTGTGTGTGTGTGTGTGTGTGTGTGTGTGTGTTTGCATTGCCCTACATACCCAGACTGTGGTGATTAACGCTGCACTATGACATATATATGATGTTGGCCTTGTGTATGTCCTCTACAAGTAGTTCACCTTCAGTTATTCAAAAAGCAGACCCAGACTGTGGTGATTAAAGCTGTAATATGACACATATATGATGTTGGCCTTGTCTATCTCCTCTACATGTAGTTCACCTGCAGTTATTCACAAAGCAGACTTAAGCTGCAGCACATGCGCTAAGTACTGTGATTTGCAATGTGTAGGACTAGGCAGGTAGGGTTTCTAATCTCATTGCAACCAACTTGGAGTGTGTGTGCTTTGCAGTATCCTGTAAACATCAATTGGTACTGATATCGTTCTCACATTGTGTGTGTGTGGATATTGGTCAGAGCATTTTACATCAGCCTATGGGATCATAGCATCATTGGAACTTAATAGTCTAATGGTCCTAGGGCCCTTATAATCCTTGCCAAGTTCTTACCCTTATTTACATAATCAGCATCTATTGCCCCTGCCCAGGGGGGATACACGCAGTACACCCATTTTGAACTTATTGTCACCCATTCAATCATACAGATTGCACCAGAAGAGGGCCAATTAGGTGGGTTGTTTGACATTAAGTGGGAGTCTGTTGCAAAGGTTTGCTAAACCCTGGTAGACATACCTATTCTTCCAGTGTGTTTTATTGATGTCACATGCCAGGTTAAGGTCCTTACAGTGAGTAATCTGTGTACCATTTGACTTATGGATATGTAGCATTACCAATAAAGCAGGGTCACAGATTGCTTCATATGCAAGGCAGAGATCACCTCTGAGTAGTCTGTATGACACACACTAAAGTTAAATTTATTTCAGATGATCCCCATAGGACAGATGCTGAAGACTTGAATTTCGCTTGTAAGGAACCTTTGTGGTCTCTGCAGTTTCCACTGGTGCTTGGAAATGTACATAACAAAATGGCCATTGCACTCACATATTGGCCTGATGAGGGAAGAGTGCATGGAGGTTATAACTAATCATATTCAGGTGACAGTGCCTCAGTTATGACATGAGCAAGATATAATGCCCTTCTTACCACTGTGGAGACATGGTGATCTATGGTAAGGCAGGTGTAAACCTGTTTGGCCAGGTCTGTGCGCCCAGGTCTTTCACCCTTGAGTATGTACTTAAGGTGCTGCTATTGATGTGTTTCATAGCAGGGCCACTGCTGGTACTGAAAGAAATTATAATACATATATTTACAGAGAGTTTAACACCATGATTATGTCAACAATCATTTGGTCATGCGTGACCCTCCTGTAGGATGTTGATGTAATTTGGTGAGTCTATGACTGCTCCCAGCTTGCAGGCATCAGCAAACTTTGTCAGCCATAGGCATTCAGTTCATGTTTGCACATTGGATGCATGGATTCCAAACCCTAGAGGACCAGGATTGAACCCTGTGGAACACAAAATATTACAGCTCTGCTATTGGAGGTGGATACCCCTATTCTGACTACATGACTGCTATCAGTGAGCCAGTTAGTGAACCCTCTAATGATAGTGTTGATGGCTACCTGGGTGCATTTGTCAATGATGCCTGAGTGGGGGATAGTGTCAAGTGACTTGGCTGAGTCCAAATGGTTGCATGCACAGATGTCCCTTCATCCAGGTCATTGGTGAATGCCTCATGCATGTCCAAGATATTTAACAGGTATGATCACCCTATCATAGATCCAAATAGTGTAGGTCAAGTGTTTTCAGATTGCCTATATCTTTGTTGATATGGTCCATGATGAGTTGCCCCATGGCCTTACAGATATGGCTAGCCAGGATAATAGGTCTATAGTTCCTGTGGCAAGTGGATGCACCACCTCTCTGCAAGGAAATAACAATGACAAATGCACAGTCAGTTGGGATGCAGTCGGTGGTTACACTATGACTGCAAAGAGTTTCCAATGGCGTTGGTAATCCATGTTGGGTACTATGTAGGAAGCAGCCTGGCAAGTTAATAAGTACAATAGATGCTGTGTTTGTCACCATAAAGAGACCATTTAGTATCTGCTCTTTAGAGATGCAAGGTATGGGATGGGTTGTAGGGATGGCATGGTTATGTGTGGTGGAGACAGAGGAGTGCAGTTGTTATTGAACCTGTTTGCCAACAGGTTAGCTATGTCTACAGGCTCATTATATGTGGCATCATTATGTATGAGTTTGGCAACAATGTGGGCCTTTCCTCTTATGTTAGACATGTAACTGCATAATGCCCTGTGGTTGTCATTTGTGGAGGATGCTAATTTAGCCTCATACTTTGTTTTGCAGGACTTCACAACAATACTTAATTGCTTGTTTAAGCTGAGGAGGGAGTGTCACCATTTTAAGAGGGCATGTGAGACACCAATGTCTACCTCTTATTGTAAAGCCTGCTAATAGCAGGTGTCCACCAGACAGGTTTGCTGTGCCATGAGGAGCTTGTTTTGCTCCTGTCAGGTACAGGCGAGTCAATACAATTGTACAGGTGCTTGTATAAAGCATTGGTGTAGAGGTTGGCATAGTTGCATGTTTCATCTGAGGGGGTGGCACAGTCAAGCTACTTATACCATCCCATAGTAGGTTATAATCTGCTTTGTTGAACTTTATTACTTTATATGCTGCAAGGGGGGGTATCAGCTGTAATGCTTACTTTGAATGACACAGATTTGTGGTCAGATCTCACCAGGGAGGACCTCATAGTGGAGGATGTTCAGTGGTCACCCATATTGGTAAGAGCCCGATCCACTATGTTGTCTCCCCTTGTGTAGATGTCAACCCACTGGTCCAGGGCATTGTAGTTAAGGAAGGTGACTAATCTCTGGGCAAGTAAGTTTGAGCATGAGTAATCAACCCAGTTCGTGGGTAGTTAAAGTGAACCAAAACCACCTTGTTCTGATGTGTATTGATAGACTCAAGTAGATCCATTTAAGCAGTGATTGCCCTGATTTATGGAGTTACTCCTGTAGCTGGGAATGGCTTGATTAGGTGCCCTACAAGCAGTCAATAGCACTTACAGTTTCACCAGGGAATCATACTGTCTAACCAATATGGATGTGTATCTATCCTTAATGAATCTGGATACACCACCTCCATTACTTTGCACACTTTATGTTTGAGGTCTGAACATGTGGAAGAAGGTGTAGCCTGGTATGACCATGGTGCTCTTCACAGCCTTGACCCGGGTGCCTGTGACTGCACAAATGTGTGCATCTTTCAAAGTGGGGACAGCTTCCAGTGAGTGAAGTTTAGTGGTGACATTCCTAGTGTTTAGCAGCATAACTGTGATGTTGTTAGTATATGGATTATTCTAATTGAAAAGTGTTTCCTTGTGACCACCTACAAAGTTCTGTATGGGGTTGACATCAACAATGGCCACTGGCCAAAGGCCTACGGGTGACAGATGAAGACCATCTCTGGCAAAGCATTGAGGTCTGTTGAGCAGGTAATCCCAGGCTGACATATAGTGCACCCCCTTATACTGACACCACACACTACAGTGATTATTGACATCAATCATTTTCTGTTTGTTTGGAGACATCATCCTAAGTAATGGTAAAATGCAGATCAAGGCCAAGGGCATACCTGCCTGAGACACACAGTCTGTCAGCCCAGTCATGTGTCTGCATGCAGTCCAGAGTGGTATGTCTCAAGTTATAAACACCAATAGGAACTATGACATAGTCATAACACTAAACCAACACCAAAAGCACGCACGTGGGACAACGTGCACGGTTCAAACAATAGCACAAAACACAATCCAAAAACGAACCAGCACATGGTACAATACGGCTATGTAGTCATTTATTGTAAATTATAATTCCAAAAACATACCGGTTTCAGCTATATTAAGCCTTCTTCAGTGTAAATAATTACAATACTGAAAAACAACTCCATCCTGGTGTGACCTTTATATAGACAAATGTGTTAATAGGACAAGATGTCTTAAAGGCATATCCCTTAGATTAAGACACATTCAATATGCATATATCAGAAGCAAAAATGAAATAAAATTATATTATAGTTAACATATAATGCGGAAAACATTATTATATTCATATAAATGATATATGCAATATTAGATTTGTGATCATAATCCTATTATAATATATATAATATGTATATATATATATATATATATATATATATATATATATATATATATATATATATATGTTATAATGCATAGAAAAATAGGCTGACACTTATTCCAATTCATTTAATCCAGGCTAAAAAGCCACTAACCTGGTAATCCAGTGATTCCATATTATTTAAGTCTATATCGCCAACCTGCTTAAAAAAAAATATGATGCAGAGATGATGTCTGGCCCACATAAATGAAAGAGTAACTGCATGTCGATAAATAGATGACCCAATCTGACTGCAGTTTACAAAAAATTAAATCTGAACCTTGGAGGGAGGTATTTTATTCCTTAGTTTTCAATCAATATATATCTTCACAGACACTGCAATGACCACAAGCCCTGCGATATGAGACGCATTTATCTTTTATCTGGTAAATTCATTAAGATATCCTATCAGCCTTTAAAAATGTCCCAATGTTTAATAATCTCCCTGAATCTGTTGTATTATTATTAAAGAGTCGTGACTCAGCTAATTATCATCTATCAAACAAATCGTTTGATCGTAAAAATTGGAATTTAAGAATGTTTTGGGTGATGTGACCATCCATCCAAATAATAATAGAAAGTTTTTCTTAAAACATATTCAGTAAAGTGATAAAGAAAAGTAGCATATATTATTGTAGTAGATAGTTTTATTATGTAAAAGAAATAATCTATGAATATAATGGTACAATCCTTCCAACTGTATTATTCTCTTTCATCTTCTGTTGGGGATTCAGTTGGATGACATAGGTATTTTAATGTCTTACGCGTCTTTACACGATCTTATCCCCATGATGTTGGTATTTCTGCAATGTCTTACTGGTTTACTGGTTGGAGTTACTAACCTTATATATGCCTGTTTTCCTAATTTTTTACAATTTGACACTTTACTGAATAAAAATTTTTATTTTTATTTAATGGCAGATCAAGGGGAGCACATACAGCTATTTTATTTTAATTATATATTTTATTTATATTTATTTATGGGAATTTATTAAGATGATTGTTATATGAATTATATATAAATCTGATATTAATTTCTGGAGAAGATATTTAGATGATTGTTGGATAATTTATGGGTGTGGTGTTAAGATTGTGTTTATATATATATATATATATATATATATATATATATATATTATAATAGGATTATGATCACAAATCTAATATTGCATATATCATTTATATGAATATAATAATGTTTTCAGCATTATATGCGACCTATAATATAATTTTATTTCATTTTTGCTTCTGATATATGCATATTGAATGTGTCTTAATCTAAGGGATATGCCTTTAAGACATCTTGTCCAATTAACACATTTGTCTATATAAAGGTCACATCAGGATGGAGTTGTTTTTCAGTATTGTAATTATTTACACTGAAGAAGGCTTAATATAGCCAAAACCGGTATGTTTTTGGAATTATAATTTACAATAAATGACTACATAGCCGTATTGTACAGTGTGCTGGTTCGTTTTTGGATAGTCATAACACTACCTTATGGTGACAGACTTGAGAGCATGTGTGATATGGCATATCCTGGCACCTCACAAAAAGCTGAATGTGACCTTTCCCTTACGTAACCTGGTGAGAGGCACATCATTGTGCCTCACAATGTAATCACCTATGAGTAATATGTTTGATTTTGTGTTTGCATTAGGTGTTTTACCGGTGAGACAGTGGTGCGTGAGCTATTATGCATACTGTGTACTCCAGAGGTATGATTACTTGTAGCAAGCTTGCATTTGGGTTTCTGAGGTATCTGGTGTTTACTTATGTGTCTGGTACAGACCTCCACACATGTAGGTATGTGTGATGTGGGTTGTGGGTAGGGTAGGATGTGCTCCTATGAGTCACTTACTTATCTGCAATCACGACCACTGTCATTGGCTACTGACTGACTATATTTGCAGAAGATTTCAAATTAGGAGCTGTCATTGAATCACATTGACTCATCAGTTATCCAGGATGGGCTGATACAGACATTCATTTGTTGTCAGAGCCATGGACTAACAGTAAATGTTAAGGAGTGTACAATACTATCCCTTGGAAAGTCATCCACCCCTGGTAACTAATGCATTGACTGCACAGCTCCAATGGTTGACTCAGTAGTCAGGGACATACGGACACATAGATAGTGATACTGGCTGGTAATATTTTAGAATGCATTCTATGTTATGCAACCTGTAAACAAAGGTATGGCATGGAAATCCAAGACATTGTTCCACTGCATTCGGCATTCATCACACCTACCATTGAGTGCAATGCCACCTTTGGTATGTAAGTAATCAGACATATCTGACAAATGTGGCATCCACAGAGGTTCCACAGTAAACTGATACACAGTGTACATAACATGTCCTAATGCAGACCACATCAAGCCTGTAACTGTGTATTCTGTCTCCGACATGCTTTTGAGGGGAGGTGTATGCCTGCCATGTGGAGGGGGGTGTCAGACTCCACTGTGTACCTCCTGCATGTCCAAGAAAGGACTAGCATGAGAATTACCTCACTTGAACACCTACACCTTGACTGTGGTATAAACAGGACATGCTGGGCAGACAGGTATGTAGCCGAGGCATTACTCCCAATATGTAACAGGCTCCCAATACATGTGAAGAACATTTCCGCCCTAACGCAAATCATGTGCAAGTTGCAAGACAGGATGGGGAACACGACAATTATAACTGCTTTTGGACAAATGTCTTTAATGGACACACAGAAACTGTGAAAGGTTCACCTTGCATACTCTGGCTTATCCATGTGTCAACTCCCAAAACCCTGCTTACACTTATCAAGGGAATCAGACCTTATCAGAGTTTAGGGATGCTTGGCTAGGATGAAAGGCACCCTTGTTTTTGTTAGCCTATTATAAACATATGAACCCATGGAGCCATGCAACTGTACTGTTTTATCTTTCTGATCACATTTTACTTCTGTGTTGCATTCCATCCTGTGCTCTGACACTGAAGGGTTTATTGTGCATGTGAACCCAAAGGTGTGTCCAACACAGTCCTGAAAGTGAAATATAAACAGTGCCATGGGGCACCTTTCATTGTGTGAGTATACAGCCATTACAACAGCATCCAACATAAGATACACAACATAATGTGGTTTACACATTACAAATGGCAGCTCTCGAACTGTGTGACTGACCATTACAAGTAGCATGTCAAATGCAACAATGGATGAAACATACACATATTAATTTACATAGTCACATCTGCATCAGACACGTAGCTTTATTTCCTACATAAATGACAATGATGACAGGGATGTGGCACAGGTATCATCACTTGCACAGGGTGTTGTATGGGGGTTCAGGAGGCCTAGGCTGGCCTAACAGGTTGGCAAGCATGTGTGTGTGTAAGGCAGAAAGGGGAACAGGCAAGACAGACCATGTAAATGTGGAGTGTCTGTAGATGACCTGAGTGTGACAGTGGCATGTAACTGCATGAACACAGCCAAGCTCAGTGCTAGCACTACGTGAATGTATGTTGGACAGCTTTGAGCCATGCATGGTAGACCTGACAGTTCATCATCTCTGCCCCTGAACATGAGAACTGGCTCTGCCAGGAGATGCACTGGCACCTCAATGCCCAAGGTCAGATGCTGAACTACTACCTGAGGTTGACTGCTGTCTGCTGAGACTGTGTCCTCCATGGGACTGCCCGGGCCACATCTTGGTGTGGACAGCACACTCCCCTCTGGAGCACTGGATGTACTGCTACTACAGAAGTTTGATTGCGCATGGCCATGTGGACTTTCAGTAGATGCAGTTGTTGACCTATGCCCATGACTCTGATGCTCAGCTCCAATCAGATGCTTCATCACAGACAATTTACATTCCAAGGCAGATAGTGTGTGATCTCTATCTCTCAGGCCAACATCTTTTCACTGCATCAGACAACTGATCCAGGGTATCAGCAACGCGATGAAAACAGTCACTGATGTCAGACTGTGTGCCATCCATAACCCTGAGCATTCATCTTGAGTTCATTTCGGGACATGCCTGTGCTTCCATGATGGCCCTAAACATATTCTGAGTGACACATAATCAGACACCTGCAACATGTGGTAGAAGGACAGCAGGCCTCCTACAAGCACCTCATCAATCCACCTGTGTGGAATCTCACCAACTGTTTGGCTATGGTCAGTGTTGACACTCACTGCAGCCACAGTAGCCATGTTTCTCTGTTCAATGTCCCCGCCCTCTGACTGCCCAATATCTGTGGCCTTAGGGGACTGGTTATGCATAGGCATACTGACTGTGTACTGTGATAATGAGGGCATATGAGGGATGTAAACTTCTGTGACAGATTCAGCCCCTGCAACCTCAAGTTGTGCCTCACTTTGGCCACCATCATCATCAGAGTCTGAAGAGACACTGACGTCAGGTTGTGAAGGGGACAACTACCAACCTCCCACCCTGCCTGTGATATAAATAGGAAAGCATCACATTAATACTGGCACTAATATGCTCTGCAATGCTATATTGAAATATATGTTAAGCTGTACACACTGCTGTCACTATTACAGACTTGAACAACCCACAATCTGAGATAGTAGGACCTGAGATCATTAATTTCTTACCCACATTTGTAAATATTTCAGAATTGCAGCTCTTTAAACTGGACTCTCATGGGCAATACATAAATTATGTACGCTGCTGACATTCTTCAGAAGTCTGACCAGTTTACAAGTATGGCCATCTGATAAGTCCTATCAATACTGTGAAATCAATCACTGTGGTCACACCTACAAGGCCTAGGTATGACCACAATGTGTGCAGTCAGAACATATCTCCACATTTTTCTATCATGCAGACAGCACATGTATCCAGCCAGCAGTCCTGGGATGATACTTTAGCTAATATCTTGAATTAAATCTACATCTGTGACAAAAATGTTTTGTGCTTACCAGCGGCAGGGTTATGGCCTCTTCGTATTTCTGATGGTCCTGAAAAACAATTGAGGGAGAGGTAATGTAAACAGCACCACAAGTCACAGTATAACATTGGCTGTACATCCAAATATCCTGCAGTTGCATTAGCTGCTATGATAATAGGTATGTGGGTCAAAATCTCTGCGTGAACTTAAAACTGCAGGTAACCTAGTTCCCCCCACCCCATAAAACATCTAACATGCACTTAAAACTATGTACAGCCTGGCACACTACATGCTACAGTATCCTGGTGCTGATTCAACTAAACATAACTGGATGCTCCTCTTGGGTGGAAATGGTGGCACCCACATCCACAACATATGATGTGATGGAAGTCTGGGAGTTGTCATGTGTTGCAAGGTTCACCAGGAATTTCTCAGTGGCTGTCAGAGGTTGTTCCACTGCAGGCCCACCACCAGTGACCTGACGATCCCTGGACATATCCGCTGCCCTTCTGTGTGCCGAGTGGATCATGTCTGTGGCATGGTATTGCACTTGCTCATATGTGTGATTCTGATGCACCACAGCATTTATGTTATGGACCAGTTCATCCATCAAGGCTTGTTCCTGCTGCCTATAAGCCTTCATTCTGGACAACAGCACTTGGTAGTGCTGTCAAAATGACTCAGATGTGAGGTCATTTTCCACCTCAGTGAAAGGCAGGCAACATCTTGGGTGCATGTTATCACCTGAAATACAAAATAATGAGAAGACATGTCAGGATCACATATGTGGGTGTACAGTATATATAGATATAGCAATTAAGGAAAGCTATCAGTATTCACTTGATTACACATCTCATGTAGCAATTATGCAAAGGGAGTGGAGACAGCTAGGATCGTGGCAACAGTGAACTACATCTATGATCACACATCCAACACAGGAGTCCACCTGTAGTGTGGCACATAGCAGGAAAGCCCCCCATAACATGTGTCTATAGTACATAGCTGTGTAGTATTACAACTGCCATCAAAGGCAGTATCTAGGAGACCTGAGTCCCTAGTTAACAGACAGCATTAAACCCTTGCTGTAGTCTACATCTTCTGTAGGTGTTACACAGCTGTAGATCAATGGCATCACCCGTACAGTTCTAAGAAAGGCTTACTGATGCAAACCCCATTCCCCCTAAGTATATTAAAACATATGTATCATGTTGAAAATCAAACGGTTACATACCTGATGGACTACAATACTCCTCTTTTGAAAGATATAGATATATATGTGTTGTGACAACGAGTTCACCACAGAAAGTAAATCTCATATACAATGGTTTTCACTGGCTACTAGTTTGTCTTAAGATGGTTCTCATTAGCAGGTGATTGCCTCTGAACCAATCCGTGGTTGAGTAATGCTAACTGAAGCATACACAACTGATTTGCAGTGTAATCAGGCATTCCTATGCAACTGTTAAAGGAGATATAAGGCCTTAATGTAGAACCCATCCCCTTCCTCATATGATGGGGTGGAAATGCTGGATAGAAAAATGATGTCAGCACAGAGAGGATGTTTGTCGTAGATACTTATTACACATATGTGTGTGGTACAGGCTGCAACTGCTGCTGCTGCTGCAGGCAATAAGCATAGTAAGAGATGCTGCAGAATGTGGAGGACAACAGCACTTATGAGTAAAGATGTGACCACTGGCAGCCTTGGTGTACAGCCAGAGCCTGATTGGAGGAACCCATCCTACAGGATATTGAGGTATGTGTTTAAGGTAAGTATGTTAGGCAAAGGCATTATTAACAGAGAAAAAGGCAACATGTTTGTTGTGTTTTTGAACACTGTAGTGGGTAAATATGTCAGCCATTTGGACAACTGCCAAGCCATGTGTTACATTATGGTAGTTGTCTAGAACATGTGTGGTGACAATCCTTGTTGCTAGCATGACCTGCATATGTATGTTAGTTGTGCAGCTATTCATAGCTGTAATATCAGTAGCAAATGATGTTGTGCTGCAGTCTGATATTACTTGTCCTCCTTTGTATTACATAACTTAAAACCATCTGTGAATGCCTAGTAATGCATGACTTGGCACTCTATGCAATGTTCAACACCGGAGGTGTACCCCCACTGGTGAGATCAGACACAAACTAAAATCTCGCTGGGGAGGGTCCCATCCCCACCTGAAAAGAACTTCTCAAAAGCACTTCCACACTTCTAAAGAACTAGTGTGGTCTCCTTTAAGGCCCCCCGCGAGGTGAAAAGTGATGCTCAAGCAGCTGAATCACTTACAATGCCTTCTACAGCACCTGGAGCTGCTGCAGGATAAGGCAATCCCAAGCAAAAAAAAGACTCTTTGTAAGGCAAAGCGTCCAGACTGGTCAAACTCTACAATTTCGAGAGAAAAATAAAAAAGAGACTCAAAAGACAATCATAAGGCCTTTTAGCTATGTCTCCCCTCCCCCAAAAGATAGATATCTATACCAAACGACCTTCCCCCAACATCTTACCTCTGGATGCCGCAGGGGGGCGTGCAACAGCACTAATGATACCACTTCAGGCGGTGCCTCACCGACCCTGGAAATTACCGGCCCCGGACGCTGACAAGATAGGGGTGCGCGCACTTTGGATCAGGATTTTTGGCTTTTTGTGAAAGGCAGATCATGCCTAAACTTGGTTGTTGACTTTTTGACTCACATTGTCAAATCCATTGAGCAGGCCTACCAGTCCATACACCTCGATCTGGCTAAGGCGCCCTTTTCGGGTATCAGTGCCAGAGCCACGGCCCTAAAAATAAAAATGCCAAAATGCATAGTCATACCCCGGAAAAACAAGGTTACCTAGCCTACCAAAAGGTGGCAATCCACTGAGCACAGGAGAAGCCATTCGGGAATGTCTGACCCGACACTTGCAGCAGCTGGAGAGCCACAAAAGTTCACCAAAGGATAAAAGGATAAGGGTCTCTCCTATGCTGCCCGACTGAAAGAACTCCAGCTCTATTTCAGTAAACACGCATGCTCAGCACGGCTGTTAATAGGACGTGCTGGAGAGGGATTCATCGTACATGTGAGGCAGAGCACTACGCGGCCTTGTTCAAGAGAAATCTTGACCAATGGATGGGAGATCGTAGATATACCCCAGGGATTACCTCAGTGTCACTGGTGGCGTAAGCCACAAAACGATGGGCTAGGCTTGTAAATGTATGAACCTATGAACCTATGAACCTATGTTGCAATAGAAATATGATAGGCATTTGTCAACTATGTTCCTATCTGCAGACCTTTGAATCCCATCATTGACCAGCAGACATTCCATCTGAAATGCATTGGGTGGATAAACTGTTGATGACATGGTCATTCATTTTAGAAATCATAATGGTGGTGTACACATACATGTATTTTAAATGCTACACACCACTGGCTTTAAATCCAGGACCATGTGTACCCAAAATTAATGTTTTCAAAGCATTTAAAAGACTGAGCTACCGAGTCACTATTGCAGGAGGGGTATTTTTCAACATATAATTTTACACTTACAGGCTGTTACATAACTCATTTACATCCATTATTATATGCATGGCTTTATAGGGATGTATTTCTCCATCAGACTCCCTGTTAAACATCTATATTGCCATTAATATTTTAGCAGGTGTATTTTTAAATGCTGCAATAGAAATGCACATTTACTTACTGTTAGACACCTCATTTATATCCATTAAGCTGTGTCTGGCTTTCTAGTGATGTATTCCTGTACCGGACTCCAGGTTACACTCCCATTTTTTCCCATTACTCTTTAAGCAGATTTGCACAACATGGCATAAAGCACAGCCCTACTTAAACATGTCTAATTATGATAACTTAGCAATTGGCATATTTTGTTTAAACCACCTGTGTTAATTAACAGCTGTGTGGCTTGGTGGGTTGATGCCCAGGTCTGCAGGTGTGATGGTCCTGAGTTCGAACTAGGGTGTAGGTGTACATTTTGAATGTGATTATTATTATTTCACAGACATATATCAATATAGTGTCATTTAGCTGAGCTTAATGATGCTGCACATTTCACAGCGTTGCACAAACAATCTTTAAAGAAATGAAAAATGGGGAGATAGGACAGTGGTCAAGTGGAGTGCAAGCAGAAGGAAAACATAGTGAAAGGCAGGTAGGTATGTTCAGGAAGGGTGCAGGAAAGAACCATAGATATCCATTTCTTGTACAGCAACAACTGTGCACTTTAGCAGAGTTTTTTAGATGCATTTGGACTGTCACCCCCAGAGAGAGGGGTGAGGACAACATAAGTGTGTTGTCAAGCCAACAGATTAAGTGTATCCAGTGAACCAATGTTTGAAATGGAGAGCTATGTATGGGATGGTATTTTTCTTTTCTTTTTTTTTTTTTTTTGGGGCAGGTAACAATTTTTTTTTTTTAAGGTGAGAGTGGAATGTTGGGGAAGGGAAATAGGTACATGTAGGGGAGGGAGGTTGGGAAGGTGAGGAAGCTTTTGCAGATAAGGTAGACAAGACAGAAGACAGGGTTGGTGTGTAACACAAAAGGAGGTTAAACACCTTGCTTGGGGACAATGTTGTGGAATTTTAATCCTATGGACGTCAGACACAGTAGCAGTATGACTCAAGTTCACACCCATGGGACTATTAGCATTGTACCTTCACTGCTGCTATGGAGGCATTGGCCAATGCTGGTGCCTGGGGTGAGGATGCCCCACCATGATGAACAGCATGCTCTATATCTGGCATATACGTGCACTGAGAGTTTGGCACAGCAGCCCACGCACCATGCCTAGCAGTTCCACATGGGTGACCTAATCATTTCCCCACATTTATTTTCAGAGGGGGGACCAACCTCAGCCTGTGGAGCAGAACTACCCAGGGGTCCAGGTAGTGCAGCTTCAGCACAGGGTCACCACCAGGCTGCAGCCCAGATGTGCTGGGCCCCAGTGTCTTGGCCGGGGGAGCCACGGTAGGTGAATCACCTGGGACTGGCCTACCGGTCACTCTGCAGTAAATTAAATATAAGCATAAGGTAAAAAAAACATAACCAAAGAAATGTTAGTATTAAAATAATAGAAGACAAAAATGATTAATAGAAAGAAATATAAAGGAATATATTGCGGAACACAACAATAAATAGCATAAATGACAGTACATTAACAGCAAAGCAATATGAAATTATACATAAGGCCAACATAAGAAGTAGTTATAAATAATATATTAATATTAAAATCACAATAATATATATATAAATTAATAAATTAAAGAAGAGAAGTGGTGGAGTGAGACAGAAAAAAGAAATCATTAGTAACTTCAAAGGTAATATTACTAGACAGACTACTACTACATACTTCTACATATCTAAGATTTCAATTGGTTGTACAGTGACTGGAAATGTTGTATAGATGATGTTGCACACACATAGCTCTCAACCTATTAGCATGGGACATTGTGGGCCAAGCCCTACCAAATGGTGGTCCAAAGACACAACTACATGGAACATTGTTATAGCGTTCTCAAACATTAGTAGCAAGGTGTTCTGCTAACAGATTTGCCAATAAATTGCATTCCAAGTAATATAATGTATCTGCTAATGAAGGACCAACATATGGGGCAGTAGTGATTACATTCTATAAAAACTGTGACAGTTGAGAGTTATGTTTGTGTACACTAATTATGCTAGACAGCTGGTCATTTGTCAGTTGGCTGTCATGAGATTAGAACTCACAAGCAGTGACTAGAGAAATAATGTGCACTTTATTTGAATATAATGAATTCTCAAAAAAAATCTCCTATAAGACTTTTATTGCAACATTTTCACTCATGCATAGCTGTGTGTGTTATCAGAATGGAAGCCAAATGCAGTGACCACATGAATAATGAGCACTTTATTTGAAAACATTATTTATCAAAGTACCATCTCCTTTCATACTGTAATGCTTAAAGTCACTTGCAATCTGGCAGTTACACACATGTATGGCTGTGTAGGACGTGTGTTTACCTAACTGCATACCCCATTTATTTACCAAGTGCTATCAACAACATATTTCAGGGAAAATTATCAGAACAGAAGATTGACACTTAATCTAGATATTCCACTATATTTCTTTGTGAAATTTCTTGCTGTTTTTTTAGTTAATATCTAACAGTTGACTGATGTTGGATTCAGGAATAATTAACAATTATTTGAAAAGATTACTTATCAAAGTACAATCTCATTTTAAACTTTACTGGTAATGTTTCTTAACATCTGGCATCTAGACACATAGAAAGCTGTCCAGGACTTCAGTTAACTTACCCATATACCATTTTAATTTACTGAGTGGAAATATAGCATTATTTCAGACAAAAAGAGCAGAACATAGGCTTGAACCTTACTCTGGGTATTGCACTACATTTATTTCTAACATTTTTTACTGCATACTTTATCGAGTTACATGTAAAACTTGACTGGTGTCAGAGTAGAACACACATGCAGTGAATACAGGAACAGTGACCACTTTATTTGAAAACATTAGCTATCAAAGCACCATCAACCTTTAAAATGTATTGATTACTGTTGCTTCAACTCTGGCATGCAGATCATGGATAGCTATATAGGACTTATGTTAACTAACTCATATACCCTGTTCATTTACTGAGTGCAACCAACAGCATATTTTAGACAATGACCAGACCAGAATAGTGACTTTTAATCTAAGTAGACCCCAGCATTAACTGATCTTTGGAAGTTATACCACACATTACTGCATGCTTACTTGCTTTAATTTGCTTTTACCATTTCAGGCAGGCAGTGACATAATAAATATGTAGAATGTCCCAGGTATATCATACCTGACTTTAAGACTGCAAACTCTGTAAAACATTTATTGTATAATTACACTATGTGTGAAGTTATCACTTTGATGTTTTCCTACTTACCACGCAATTGCCTCATCCTGGCCAGGCCCCCTACATGGGACTGGACATTGTGATCCCTATCTTCTGCAGCTGTGGGAAGAGAAACAATCCATTATGCATACCAGATTTTCACAAATTCCAGTTGTATATTTCTAAATTACTGTCAAACATATTTACAAATCTGTGGGATTTGCCAAGCCTTAGCCTCTTGGACCCAGGTGTCCAAAGTTTCCCTCTTTCTATGCTTCAGGTCACCATAGTGGTGATGACACTGCTCACCAGTGTGGGGCATACCAGTAGCACTGGTATGTTCCCTGGTCAACTGATCCCAGACCTGAGACTTACACTCTGAGCCTGGTAATCTCCCTGTAGCAGCTGGTGTTCAAAATTCTTAACCAGGAGTCCAAAAACATTCTGGACTCCTGCACTCCTCACTTTTTTGCATGAAAGCACACTCCTTCTCCAGCAGCACCAGGCATATCCATAGCCAAGTAAGAACTCTGGTAAATTATGTGAAATTCCTGCCTATTGGCCTTTAAATAGACTGCATTCCCTCTCTTGCATGTCATGCTGTAACTTTCAAAAAAGTGCCACTTCAATTAGTATTGTGCAAACTCGCACACCCTATGTGTAAGTGCAGCTTAGCAATGTGCAAAAGGGAACGGACCGCTGACCATGTTTAAGTGTCGCTTAGCATTGTGCAGATTTTCTAAAAGTAACATTTAGTTTAATTTTAAACTAAACTGATGTTTCAGTCACCTGACTCATTTTCATAGCAATAAATATAACACATATGACTGCTCGGGATTCACACCCGGGACCTATTAAAATGGAGGTTACGACTCAACCTATCTATCTACTGGGATAATGAAGGGAAATCATATATCTTCACATGTACTACACATGTGCCTGTGAGTGTAATGCAGCTTCAGTGTGCAGGTTTGCATGTTGCTAAGCACTGCAGAGCTATAACAACTGAATACATCTGGTTTCTATTTTTAGATGTCTAACAGATGTCTGATGTATATATCAGTGCAGCTAAGCATAGCTAAGCAACACACCTCATCATGCAAACAAGCACATGGGAAAAAAAGAAATGAAATATAAAAAAAAAAAAACAATTAACATTGAATATATCCGGTTTCTATTTTTAGATATCTAGCAGACATCTACTGTATATCAGAGCAATGCTAAGCATAGCTAAGCAACACACTGCACAGCGCAAACAAGCATATGGATTTAAAGTAAAAAAAAAATTAAAATTGCAATTTCATTAAGTAATATCTGTTTATCACCTTTCTGTCCAGGTTAACAGGCCAACAGGTATTGTGTTGTGCTTACCAACCCTCCAGACGTTTTCTGAAGAGTCCTTAAGTATGGCACAGCCTTGACAGTGCTGTTTACATGGATTCACATCCATGTTACTGTGCTCTCCCTCAGCAGCATGGCGTAATTAATATGCATGCCATGCTGCCAAGGAGGAATGATGGCCATGTACGTGGGTACTTTCCATGTAGGCTCTTCACGGAGCCTACACAGGTTTTATTGAACTCGGGGTATTTTTCTGTATTATTTTTAAAGACTTCATAAATTAGTATTCTTAAATATTTTGTAATACTTTGAAGTTTTTCTCCCTGGCTCTCTGATGACAATGGGCTCTTTCCCAGTTGGATTTTCATACTAATCAAATGTCAAAAAATAAATAAATAAACTGTAGGCGGTATGGACTGCTTGTGGAGAAAGTCTATGCCTGGAAATGCTTTCTACTCTAAGCAGTTGATATATTTTAATAGCATGCATGTTTATCTGAAAAATAATTAATTACCTAAAGAATGAAATGTCAATTTATCAGTATTTACATAGAATCAAGTAGAAATGGAATCCCTAAAATGATAATTTCTGAAAAATTAGAACAGCCCTGCATATTAGCACTGCCACTTCTATTTTCATGTTTGTGTGGCTGGTGTTTATTGCTGTTAATTTCCTTGGTGCAGATTTGCAGCTTATAAAAGGCTTTGATCTCACACAGATATATTTATTTTATTTATTTATCTGACATTTTTTTTTACCGGGAAGGGCTGACGGAGATAATATCTTATTTTCAATGGATGCCTAGGGAGAAAAGTTTCACATTGACATAATATACTTACAGTTAAATAAAGTTATTACAAAGCCAAATAAGGAAGAATGACATATTAACTAAGTAAACATTTTGCTTCAGTTCAAACAGTGTGAACCTATACATACATAGTGCAAATGTTCAGAGTAGCTGTAACAAGCTGAAAAAGACCATTGTCAATAGATAAAGTATACCCAAGTTGCAGTTCATAAAAATTACATTAAACACACTCAGTACACTCTTTGAAACATAGATCATGAGATACTATAGAAACTATAGCCTAGGCAAAAATATATTTGTTCTTTGTCTAAGAAATATGGTTTACTAATTCTTTCTTTCTGAATATTGTCAAAGTATGCTACTGGTGAAAGGAGGGAGGGATTAATTCAGCCTGGGGTTGTGCGGGAACAGTGCCTAGTTTAATTTAGGTGTCTTTTAGTAGTTGTCACTTGTCTCATGCATGAGTTCAAGTTATTTATTTTATGTAAACATGCCAGGATCTGGAAATGGAGCATGTATTTCATCTAAATGATTCACTCATTACTTTAAACACACTCGCATGTGCATCACCATTTCCTGCCTGCGTTCACTTTGGCTGACTGTACAAACATGGCTCTGTTCTTGCATATGCTCAGTACTTATATGCATGTGCTGATTCTGAAAGCTGGGATGAACTTTCCTAAATAGCTGGTCATACCAAGAAAACATTGCAAAGAACTGGCATTGTCTGGAACCAGCATCTCAAGAATTGCTGCTTGCTTGGATGGATCTGGTTGTAAGTCAGAATGGGTAAATAAATGACCTACTAAAGTTAGATTCTTTCAGCTTGAATTTATATTTCTGAGGATTCCGTTTAAGATTGACTTCATGTGCATGGTCTAGAACTTTCTGGAGATTTCTATCTTATTTGTTTTCACCATTGCCCCCTACAATAATGTCATCTACTATGGTAGCACATGAATAACATGAAAAAATTAGCTCCATCACACATTGAAATATTGCACTGGCAGAATTTATCCCAAATGGCATTCTTAAAAATCTGTACTTTCCAAATGGTGTACTGAAAGTAATTAACAATGCAGATTTATGATCCAGTGAAATTTGCCAAAACAAACCTTTTGGCATCTAAGACTGAAAAAATAGTGGCATCTGGCATCAGAGCTGATACTTCTTCTACTGTGCACATTGGATGATGAGGACATTTAAGGGCTTTGTTTAAATCTTATGGATCAATACATATTCGAATATCATCTAAGCTTTTCTTATGAGGAAAAACCATGGAGGATACCCATTTAGTTGGCTTTTTTACTGGAGTTATCACAGATAAATTCACCATTTTGTCTAGTGCTGCTTTTACTTTGCTCTGTATTGTTACTAGAACCTTCTTGCTGGCATAACAACTGGGCTTACTTCATGGTTTAACTTAATGGAATATATGACTAGTAGTTTGCCCAACTTGTCTTTGAAAATAGCATATTCACTAAAAATATTTTGTGTAAAACTGTTGCTGTTGTTCAGACTTATATGGTGGAACTCTTTTTTAAATGAAATCAGTTCATAGGTTCATAGGTTCATACTAGGCTATCTGCCCTAGGGAATTTATAAGCCTAGCCAGAATGTGTTTGGCTTTCACCACCCATTTTAAATTTATTTTGTTATGCCCTTTTTCGAGGTTAGTATACTGTGTCTCTGTCTAACAGTGACACAGAAGTGATACCCGGGGTAAACCTACGATCTCCCATCCACTCATCAAGATTCCTCTTGAAAAGAGTCAATGAGGGACTCTGCCTAACCTGGACTGGGATTTTATTCCAGAGTGAAGGGAGCCTCTGGGTTATGAATCTGTCCCTCCAGCATGTCCTATTTATTTCAGTGCTGAGGTTCAAGTCTCTCGAGCTCGTAGCTCGATGGGATTTGGATTTTCTGAGGTGCAGCATGTCCATTAATTCCTGGTTGGACATGGCTTTATACATCAGGCACAGATCGCCTCTGAACAGGCGGTATGCCACTGAGTAGAGCTGGAGTTTCTTTAACCGGGCAGCATATGGCATCTGTTTGAGCCCTTTGATCCTCTTGGTGAGGTACTTTTGGGGTCTTTCCAGTTGCTGCAGGTGTCTGGTAAGGTACATCCCAAAAGGGGCATTGTACTCAATTATGGGCCTGATGAGGGAAGAGTAAAGAGGCATGATGACCTCCCCTGATCTAGATGTGAATCCCTTCATGATTAGGTGGGCTATATAAAATGTTTTTCTAACCACATTGGCCACGTGGTTGTCAAATGAGAGATTGCTATCAACTTGAGTCCCCAGGTCTCTAATTACTTCTTCTGTACTTAATGGATTACCTCCTATGTGGTAATTTGTGGGCACTTTGTTTTTGCCAAAGGGGATGACTATACACTTTTTGGCATTTAGCTTGAGGCCAAGGCTCTGGCACCAGTTGTCTGTTTCTATGAGGCCCTTTTGTAGGATGCTTGTGTCAGCTGGAGAGTCGATTATGGCGCCCAGTTTGCAGTCATCTGCGAACTTGGTCAGCCATAGTCCTTCTGTGTTGGCCTGTACCTCCGAGAAATATATACCGAACAAGAGAGGTCCCAGGACTGAGCCTTGTGGGACACCACTTGTAACTGGTTTGGAGTCTGACATGGCTCCAGCAATTCTAACCATGTGGGTTCTGTCCTTGAGCCAGTCTGCAATCCATATAGTGACATAGGGGTTTATATTTAAGCTGGTGAGCTTATCTATAATGCCCGAGTGGGGTATTGTATCAAAGGCTTTTGCGAGGTCCAGGTAGGCTGTGTGGACGACCTTCCCCTCGTCAATGGCCTTGGTGACTGTTTCAAAGAAATCAACCAGGTTTAAGAGGCAGGATCTGCCCTTAACAAAGCCGAACTGGGTAGGATCCAGGGTCTGTAGGTCCCCAATATCTTTATTTATGAGGTCCATGATGATCTTTTCCATAGCTTTGCAGACCAAGCTAGCCAGGCTTATGGGGCGATAGTTTCCAGGATCAGTTGAGGCACCACCTTTATGGAGAGGGACCACTGTTGCTGTACGCCACTCTTTGGGCACGTATCCTGTAGTAAGGCTGAGATTGAACAGTAGTTTTATGTTTGGGTTTAGCTCTTCTTGGAGTTCATGTAGGACGCAGCCCGGGACACTGTCTGGTCCCATTGATGCTGTGTTTTTTGCTTTGGAGAGGGCGGCTCTTACCTGAGCATCTGAGATGTCAGGGGGGCAGCACTCTGCTGGGATAGATATTTGCCCTTTTGGTGGGGGGTGGGCGAAGTGTGCGCTGAACCTGTCAGCTAGGATGTTGGCAATGTCTGTGGGTTTGGTGTATTTTTTGTCATTTTGGACTAATTCTGAGCATATCTGGGAATTACCACCCAGGTTCCTAACATAACTAAAGAAAGTCTTGTGATTATCCTTAGTGTCCTGTGCAATTTTTCTCTTGAAGCTGGCCTTAGACAATTTTATGAGTGCCCGTAGTTTTTTGCTAATACTCATCAGTGATGCTTTCCCTTTTTAGGATTTTGCTCTATCATTTAGTAGCTTCCTCCTTCTATTGTATAGTTTGTTTATGGCTGGGGTCCACCAGACAGGACATCTGCCTTTGGAGGATTGGGTCTTGGTTTTATTTGGGATCGCATGATCCATGCATTCCTGAAGGTGTTCATAGAATGCGTTTATAAAGGATTCTGCGGTATGGGCCGTATTTTCCACAGGCCCGAGGGCTTTGAAGGATTCCATCTCGGTTTTGAGGAGTGTGAAATTTGCTTTAGAGAAGTTTTTCACTGTGGTTTTCTGGGCAGGGGGTGGGGTAGGGATGTGAATATCCAGTGAGATTAGTATATGGTCTGATCTTACCAGTGAGAGATACACTTCTGGTCTGGAGCATAGAGTCCCCATGTTGGTGATGATCAGATCCAGTATGTTTTCTCCTCTTGTGGGAGTGGTAACAAGTTGTTCCATAGCATTTGAGTTAATACATTCTAGGAACCCTTGGGCTAGGGTGTTGGAGCTAGTGTAATGCTCCCAGCCTATGTTTGTGTAGTTACAGTCGCCCAGTATAATGGTGTTTGGAGAGACCTTCATATTTTCCAGTGTTCTCAGGAAGGCCGAGTAGGGTTCCTGGGTTTGGGTGGGTGGTCTGTAGCAGGCTATAAACTGGAAGGCAGTTTTACCCACTGTTAGTTGCACATGGATAGTCTCTGATGCTTTGTGCTTTGCCACCAACCTGGAGGTGTGGGTATCTTTGATGAATATCGATACTCCCCCTCCTTTTGTGGTTCGGTCCAAGTTTTGGGGCAGAAAAGCATGGTATGAGGTATAACCTGGTGGTGCTGGGGTGCTCTCGGGAGCCCTGAATCAGGTTTCTGTTACTGCACAGATATCGATGTTCTCCATGCTAAGGAGAGTTTTGAGTGCGTGCATCTTGAGGTTTAGACTTCTGGCGTTGAGTAGCATTACTCTTAGTTTCTTATCCATTGTGATACCTATGGAGGTGGGTTTGTCTGTTGAGCCTTGCCTAAACAAGGCACTATGGGGGTAGCAAGAGCCTTTGCCAATATACAAAAGCCCAGGGGTGACAGGTGCAAGCAGTCCCTAGTGAAACATCGTGGCTTGTCGAGCATATCATCCCAAGCTGACAGGCATTGGACCCCTTTGAATGACACCAGTACTTAAGCCAATTGTTGAAATTGATCATCTTGTCTTCATATTGTGGCATCATTCTTTGTGAGGGTAAGATGCTACTCAAGGTCAGGGTCATACCGGCCTGGGCTACTTGCTCAGAGAGCTCCTCTATGTCTCTTTTCATGTAGTCCAGGGAGGTATGTCTCAGGTCATTCACACCAGCATGGACAATGACTGAGTCATATTTGTACTTGCCTTGGAGTGACCTGAGTGCTTGTGTTATGTGACGGATCCTAGCGCCCGACAGGCTGCTCACTGTAACCCTCTCCTTGTTCAGCCTGGTGAGCGGGACGTCAGTGTGCCTGATGATAGAGTTACCTATTACAAGTGTATCAGGTGTGTTGTTTAGTCTTAAGGGCTGTGACTGTACGGCACACTAGCTTTGTGAGATATGTGTTGCACGTGTTTTGTTTTGGGGTAGCGGTTGCTTGGGTGTCTGCTTTGGAGGTCTCTGCTGCTTAGGCAGATTTTTATTTAGAGCCTCCGAGTATGTTTTTGTGTGATTATGTGTTTGGTTTGCTGTCGTGGTAGGTCTATGTGAGACTGGAATTGTAGTGAGTGTGATTTCCTTCTCCTCCTGATTGGTTATGCCAGTACTGTGTTGAGAGAGCTTAGCCTCCAGTTTGGCTATATGGTTGCATCTCTCACATGTGTTGGAATTTGTTGGGAGGAGGAGAGGGTTGTCTGTGTACATGAGGCAGTTGTAACATTGCCTCAAGATTCCCAGATTCACCAGCTGGACCAGAGAGGAGATTGACAAGTGACCTTTGGACATGCTAGAATAATATTGGGAATTCCTTTATAATTGAAAACAAGGGCCAGTAGGGAGTGAGGGTGTAGTGCTTTTAATTTTTAGTGCTGACTTATTTAATTGCTTTAGTGAGCAAGTGCCAGTTAACTTAAGTGCAATGTGTTACAGGTAACTTAAATGCAAAAACGACAAACAGTAACTTTCTTTCAAGTGAAACAAGGCAATAAGTACAGCAAGCAATGCAGATATCACTAGTGATCCACAGAAGCACTGAGAAGCCGCATATTAGGTGGAATTAACGTTCCAGGGAAATAACAAGCAAACAAACAACAAGCATATAAACAAAACTAGATTCAGCAGGCCTGGATCTAGTCTATGCTACAGCAAACAAGGTGCACCAATTTCAGTAAGATACAGTTCAAATATTCAGGCACTATAAACCTTTAACCAGAAATTCCCAGCTCAGAATGGCAGAGTCCAGCCTCTTCTCCCACAAGAGTGCAGACCACGAACCTTC
The DNA here is from genome assembly GCF_019279795.1 of Protopterus annectens. Taxonomy (NCBI): domain Eukaryota; kingdom Metazoa; phylum Chordata; order Ceratodontiformes; family Protopteridae; genus Protopterus; species Protopterus annectens. Next base: position 1,043,266,658 of record NC_056744.1, on the reverse strand, counting down.
TTAATGTAAAATAACTGGCCTGAAGCCCAAGTGCTTAAACCAGAACTAATACACTTTAAGAATAACAGACACTGGGCTCTCAATCAGCAGTTCCCAACTTAGAAGGATGAAAGCTACCTGTCCTGCCACCACAGTGCATGTCACAGAACTTCCTAATGTAAAACAACTGGTCTGAAGCCCAAGTGCTTAATCCAAAATACTTAGAATGATAGCTACACTTTAATCAAGTTATTACCAAGCAGTAATACATACAATTGAATACTTTAGAGAATGCCTGGATTAGTGCTCAAGTTACACAAACAAAGCTAGATCCAGCAGGCCTGAATCCAGTCTATGCCACAGCAAACAAGGCGCACCAACTTCAGTAAGAAGCAGTTCAGATATGCATGCACTATAAGCCTTTAACCAGAAATTCCCAGCTCAGAAGGGCAGAGTCCAGCCTCTCCTCCCACAAGAGTGCAGACCACGAACCCTCAATGTAAAATAACTGCCCTGAAAGCCCAAGTGCTTAAACCAGAATTAATACACTTTTAGAATAACAGACACTGAGCCCTCAATCAGCAGTTCCCAACCTAGAAGGATGTAAGCTACCTGTTCTGCCACTATAGTGCAGACCACAAACCCTCTCAGTGCAAAACAACTGGTCCGAAGCCCAAGTGTTTAAACCAAAAGGCTTAGAATGAGTTACACCAAGCAGTAATAAATACAATTGAGTACTTTTAAGATGATGCAAAAGTAAAACAAAGTAGGTAGAAACACAAGTACAGTAAAAGAAGATTATTTTTTTTTTCTGAACAAGTGCTGAGATCAAAGAAACAGATTTCAGTGCTGAAACTAGAAAACTGGCTAGTTATAAGAAAAAAAATAAGCTAGAAGGCTTTCCTCCAACACAGAAGGGCTTGGGGGCTCAGAAGCCTACAAATAGTCTATACCACTTAACAGGAAAGGCAGGAAACAAGCTTAATTTTTTTTCTGTTTCCCAGATGCTCTCTTTGTACACAGTAGGAGTGCCTGAAATCAGAATATGATCTCACTGCACTTAGTTGAGTGAGCAAATGAGATGGGCCCAGGAGGAGTATCTAAACACAAATTTACAAGAGGGGCGGGCAGTTTCAAGGCCACTAAGATTAACACCAAAACAAAAACAGGGCGCGTGGGTGGGACTAACTGAAGAGCCGCGTCAAAACTTCCAGTTCTTTTAATATTCATGCAACACAGTTAAAATCAATTTAAATACTGTAGTTTTGGAAAAAAAAGTGCAGATAAAGGTACTTAAATTCTCTTATACATCCAGTTCAATACAGCAAGTTCTTAGCCGGCCAAAGCTGAGGTTTGTAAGCAGAAAATATTTCACACTGTACCACTTAAATAGGCAAGGACAGGAAATCAAAGAATGTGGCTACCCTCACACCTGTAATTACTAGCAAATAACAAAATTCAGCAAACATGACTAACTTCCAGTTCAGTTAATATTCCTGCAACACAGTTAAAATCAATTTAAATACTGTATTCTTTGAAGAAAAAAGTGCAGATAAAGGTACTTAAATTCTCTTATACGTCCAGTTGAATACAGCTAGTTCTTAGCTGGCCAAAGCTGAAGTTTTTAAGCAGAAAATATTTCACACTGTACCACTTAAATAGGCAAGGACAGGAAATCAAAGAATGTGGCTACCCCAACACCTGTAATTACTAGCAAATAACAAAATTCAGCAAACACTGACTAACTTCCAGTTCAGTTAATATTCCTGCAACACAGTTAAAATCAATTTAAATACTGTATTTTTGAAAAAAAGGCAGATAAAGTACTTAAATTCTCTTATACGTCCAGTTGAAAACAGCTAGTTATTTGCAGGCCAAAGCTGAGGTTTTTAAGCAGAAAATATTTCACACTGTACCACTTTAATAGGCAAGGACAGGAAATCAAAGAAGGTGGATACCCCCACACCTGTAATTACTAGCAAATAACCAAATTAAGCAAACACTGACTAACTTCCAGTTCAGTTAATATTCCTGCAACACAGTTAAAATCAATTTAAATACTGTATTTTTTGAAAAAAAAAGTGCAGATAAAGGTACTTAAATTCTCTTATATGTCCAGTTGAATACAGCTAGTTCTTAGCCGGCCAAAGCTAAGTTTTTTAAGCAGAAAATATTTCACACTGTACCACTTAAATAGGCAAGGACAGGAAATCAAATAATGTGGCTACTCCCACACCTGTAATTACTAGCGAATAACAAAATTCAGCAAACACTGACTAACTTCCAGTTCAGTTAATATTCCTGCAACACAGTTAAAATCGATTTAAATACTGTATTTTTTGAAAAAAAGTGCAGATAAAGGTACTTAAATTCTCTTATACGTCCAGTTGAATACAGCTAGTTCTTAGCCGGCCAAAGCTGAGGTTTTTAGGCAGAAAATATTTCACACTGTACCACTTAAATAGGCAAGGACAGGAAATCAAAGAATGTGGCTACCCCCACACCTGTAATTACTAGCAAATAACAAAATTTAGCAAACACTGACTAACTTCCAGTTCAGTTAATATTCCTGCAACACAGTTAAAATCAATTTAAATACTGTATTTTTGGGAAAAAAAGTGCAGATAAAGGTACTTAAATTCTCTTATACGTCCAGTTGAATACAGCTAGTTCTTAGCCGGCCAAAGCTGAGGTTTCTAGGGAGTTCCATTCTCAAACTATGTTTGAGAGTGAACAATAACTGCATGTGTCTTTTGAGAATGTAAATCTGCAAGTCATAGCTGTTCCCAGCAGAATGGCATGTGAAAACTACTGCACCATCAGTCTGAATCTCTTCACCACCATAAGCAACAAGTTTTGCACACTTTGCTGAGTCAAGTTTCTCACCAGCTTTCACTTTGGCAAACATCTGTGCTGATATTACACCGTACTTGGATCCAGTATCTACGTTAAGCTCTACAGGTTTTCCATTAGTCCAAACAGCACAAAATATTTCACCCTTTAACAACAAGTGATAGTCTAATGTATTAACAATTTCATCAATCACAGAGACACCATCAACATAGAAAGTTTGTTCATGGCTTTCTATCTGATCTACTTGCTTCTTTGGATGCTCTCTTTTAATAAAAGTATGTGCCACTTTAGATTTACAGAGCCTTTTGAAATGATTCCACTTTTTACATTTGTGACATTGCTGACTAAAAGCTAAGCACTTTTCTCATTTTGGTTCATGGTTACCTCCACAATTATGACAATTAACAATAAGATCTGGGACAGCAAACAACATCTTTCATTTATGGTTAGGGTTAGGTGGTGGCACTATCTTTGGTTTATATTGCTTTTTCATCTTAGCTTTTTGAAGTACACTATCAACATTCATACTGGTAGTCACTGTATGCATTCTTATCACATTTGTAAGCATATTTGTGTGCTTCTCTGTAAGCTCATATATTTGACAAATCTCTATGGCATTCCACAACATTAAATCACTATCGTGAAGCAAAACCTTTCTCACTGCATCATTATTAACACCACACATGAGCCTGTCTTTTATCAACTCATCTCGCAAATCACCATATCTGCACATTTTTGCTTTATTTCTCAAGTCAGAAATATATGCTACTATAGATCCACCAGGCTTTTGATTTCTTGTGTAAAATATATGCCTTTCCATTGTAATATTTGTTTGAGGGTTACTCATTTCTCTAAATTTACGTATTAAGCACTCAGGGTCTTCTTGCATTTCAGCCTGCATCACAATATGGCTGTCCCCACTCCTATGCAAACATGGCAGGTGCATACACAAATGAGCATTCCTTCTCAATGGCTTCTGAGCCTGCTAAATTAAGAAGTATGAATATCTTTGTACATGTGTCTTTATCAGAAAATGCAGCCTGCATGAACATATCATATTCTTGTTCAAACACAAACCAGTTCCCAGTAATATTGTTATCAAACACCAGCGGTCCATGCCTGTGAAATCCCTCTGCCATCACAGCAAAATATGTTTACATAAGCATAGACCAGGTACTTGTAATTATGCTCAAATGCACAATAATCTCTTTGAAAAGGCTTCACTTTGACACTGTGAACTTTCCAGAAACTTCAGACACTTCCAATAGCTTTAATAAATGCAAAAAAGTAGTACATTGCAAAGGAATACATTGTTTTTACCTTTTATTATACTTTAAAGAATTTCCAAAGTATATTTCTAATACTTTTATCAGTATGTTGTAATTTCAGACATTTCATTTGTCTCTGTAATTATTTTGAATGTTTTAAATGCTTCCCTACACATTCGGCAACTGGAAAATCTTTTAAACAAATTTAAGTACCTTTGATAACTGCTGACCTCTTTGTGAGTTTACTCCAGTATATTCCTCCACTTCTAACTACATGGCTCATGGCCTGTGTGTTGCTTCAAAGTTGGATCCCACTTCTGGCACCATGTTACTTGTCTCATGTATTCAAAAGAGATGATAAAGCATTGTATGGGTTCAAAATATTTATTGTACATAAACATGTCAAGAAATGTAATTGGAACATGTATTTAAGCTAATTAATTCAATCATTACTTCAAATACACTTGAATGTGTATCTCCATTCATGCCTGTATTCACTCTGGCTGACTGTACAAAAATGGGTCTGTTCTTGCACATGTTCAGTACTTATATGCACATGCAATCTAGCTACAGTGGCTGACTAGGAACAATACACATAATGGTCTGCAGTAGTTGTTAAAGTCTAAATGGGTTAAAATGGGTTAACTTGTTGAAGGGTTTTTTTAGCAAAAACTCAATACTGTTCTTGAAAATACTGAAGCATTTCTATTTGACAGTATACACTTATAGTACATTCCTCATTTCATATTTCCTGCTGTGTTTATTTTATCACACTGATTATGACAATTACAGCACTAAGATGACATAGACGTAACACAATAAATACCACAGTGTAAGTAATTAGTGAAGAGTATGTGAGAAAATGAATGAGCTAAACAAAGTGCTACACAAACTATACCAGGCACAATCTACACTTCTTTCTCTCCAGGATATTATGAATAGCAAATTGATTTTTCCTAGGATCCCACTTGAATCCTTCATCACCCACCAAATATTTAGCTTTTTCATGCATCTTGTTGCAATTTGCAATTTTCTGCTGCTTAATGTAGTTGGCCCTGTCTGTACATAAACAATACTGCCAAACAATTTGGATACTATTTTGAAACAACAGACTACCCAAGGGTGCTATGAGGGCTAAATCCATAAGCATTAGGCCTTCTTTTACCCTGAAGGTCTGTTATTTCCCAAGACACCTACCACAGAGGGTATTATTGAATATAGAAAAGGGTAGGACTAGCAGTCTGGCAGTTTTAAAACAATTACTATTGTGATGGAAAGGATTTGTTTTTCATTATCATTTCTAAATTTGTAAAAGTAGTTCCCCATAATGAAAATGAATTTAAAAAAACATTATACTGTCTTCTGAGGGGCCTTTGGAATTTGAAGAACAGTAAGACTGATGTTCTCAAAAGAAAGAATGACAGAATTAAAAGATCAGATGTGCCAGCATATACAAATCACAGATGTTTATTTATTTATTTGTTTAATATTTGTTTACCAGGAAAGTCTGACTGGGAGAGACCCCATTTTCAATGGAATCTCAAGGAGAACATCTCCAGGTGCATATCTTTGGAATGTGGGAGGAAACCAGAGCATCCAGGGGAAACCCACATGAGTGCAAGGAATACATGCAGACTCTACACAGAAGGCTCTCTAGCTGAGAATCAGACTGGAGAACCTCTTGCTGTGAGGTGACAACACTAACCACTGTACCACTACACCACCCAACAAAAACCCATTGTAGAAGAAAGACGCTGAGTATTAATTTCTAGAAAGTGCAGATTGTGAACCCATGTCATAAATAAAATAGCTAAAAGGCAAGTTTGGTTATCCCTCAAATGCTTTTGTGGGCTTGGGTAACCTTTCTTTTTAACTCAGGCTGTATGTGATTTTAAGGGGTAGGTGAAGTGTTGGACAGTCTAGTCACAGGGTTTGTTGGAATCTTTTGCCCAACAAAGGACTTGTGTGTAGTTTGTATTTCTCCTCTTTCAATCAACAAAATAAAAATGTATAACTGAAAGAAAATAATGAATGACTAAACCAATAAATAAATATTTTGTGTCTATATTATATGCTCGAAGAGACTTTTCTTCAAATATATAATCATTGACACATAAAGAGCGAATGCTCTGAAGTGTGAGTGTCTATGTCCACAAATTTTTTCCTTGGGAAAAAATTCCCGGGGACATACACATAAAACACAAACTTCAAAACACTAATCAAGTGGGGAGCTTCAACCCCCCCCTAACTAAATATACCAACTCCAAGATCGCTCTATGTTGGGGGAAAAGGGCAATTCTTGATAACGGCCAAATTAATTTTTTCCCAAGGAAAAAATTCATGGACGTAGCCATTCGTGCTTTAGAGCATTCGCTCTTTATGTGTCAATCATTATATGCTCGGAGAAAAGTCTCTTCCAGCATATAATATAGACCCAATATTTTTAACAAAATGGTGCAAGATGAGAGTGACCATAAGAGACTGCAGAGTATTGTCAAGTTATACCAGGACTGCAAAGGATGATTCTATGTTTGCTAAAATATAATCTACAAATTATATATAAGCCCATAAATCAAATGCACATAATAAATATGCACATGTATTCATTCTTATAGTAGCTGAAAGATGATCTTCTGCTAGTTAAACTGCATGTGGAAGGGCATGGTCATGAAATGGTTGCATACATTTGTCTCTCTAACCACCATCACAGCGAGTCCTCAAAATAACAGTAGTTGTAATAGAGCTGGATAACAAAAACTGAAGACAAAGAAGAAGCAGCACTACAACAAATGAAAACAAATTACTTACTTGGTTTAAGGAGGCTAATTTTGAAGAGAAGCTGATAGCGCTGTATGGGCTCCTTTCTGTGATTGGCCATGTCATGGAGACCTACCGTTCTGCTATACATGCATGTGCACACTTAGGACATGCTTAATAACATGCAAGGTCAGTGCAAAAAAGAATAAGCAGAGGAAATGAAATAAGTGCCAAAACATATGCTGCAGCTGAAAGTGGATGAGTTATAAAATACAAGCTAGAGATGTAAAATGCAAATTATTTGAATCACAGACAGCGTAAATACTTAACAACAGGCAGATTGTGTGGAAAACATGGTCAAAGAGGTGATAAGATTACTACCAAACTTTCTTTTAAGAACATAATGCATTTAAAGGGTCTGAAGGAGGGAAATAGAGGAGGATAATCCTAGACATGCTTCTGGCTCTTACCTCCTTCATCACAAATGAATGGATTATTCAACAAAGCAGGAAAAACAGAAGATTACTATGGCAACAATCTGATATTAAATTTCTGCAGGACTTTTCGGCAGACATGTATCAACATCACAATAAAACAGAGTACCTGAAGTGAAGGTTAACAGAACTAAGCTTCCCCTTGACAGTGGCTTACAGGACTACTCTAATGGTAACAGCTTAGAATACAATAAATGGATATATAGACATAGGAAATGCATAGCAGTTTTATAAAGAAGAAATGGAAAAAAGAGATAAAACTTCCTGGAAGTTGTTGAAGCACATTATAATGTACAAGGAAATGGAGTGTAAGACAAAAAAGGCTCAAAAGAATAGAAGGGGTTTCATATGTATGGTTTGTGAGGGAAAAGGCCACATAAGGGAAAAAGCAGATTATACAGCAAGACGTCACTCATAAAAGGCTGAGAGATCCTCAAGTATAACAGAAACCAAAGATGCACATAATAAGCCATATGCAGGTAATTCCAGCCTATGGAAGCAAGAGGAAATGAGTGCAGAAAATAATAGAACACAGTCAGGAACTAAGACATCTCTGAATGTGACAGGCACTTCTCCCAACAACAGTGATATGGTGATTACAGTGAGTAATGCCTGTACAGAGCATGTCGTGATACAGTGCAGTACTGAACAGTATAAACATCAATAGAGGGAAGCAAGACAATCATATATGGATATGCAAGAGAAATATTGTTGGCACACAAATGTAGAAAGCGAACGTTTGGCTACAGTGCAGCACATTAGAGTGACTAAGACACTCATATTAGAAAGAAACACACCCTAGTAATTTTGTCAATGGGAGTGGACCAAAGACAGGATAGATAAGGCTTTTGGAAATGGACTTGGTATAACTGGAGGAAAAAAAACAGCAGGGACACTTAAAGAATGAGTTTTGTTTGATAATATCTGATAGCACCAATGAGAAGGGGTGGGTGTATTGTTTTTTGTGGTTGTGTTGGGTGTGAAAATAGCACAGTGGGCCCATGGCATGAATGAGAACTAACATGAATTCTGTCCAACATAGTAAAGGAGAAGGAAGACACATGGAAATAATTGCATAAACTAATCCCTAGTGAGGGTAACAACACATCTATCCTGGCTGAAGAGATAAACATGCTAAACAGAGAACTGGAACATTTATTAATTTTACAGGAAGTGGTAGAATGCATAAGCTGAAGTGACTACTGGTGAGGGGAGAGGAAGACAAACAGTACAAAACATACCACACACAAAACAAAAAACACAAGAGAATAATCAAATATATATAAAAAGGATAAAAGGGGGCAGGTATTAAATTCACAAATATGGAAGCATTTTTTTGATATTTTGATCAAAATATATAAAAAAAAATAATACAAAACAAAGAATGGTTTCAATATACAAAGACTAGATAGTCAGTATGTGAATTAAATATGACTGATTTCTGTAGTGAGATCAGAGATCAGTACAAAAATAAAAACAGGAAAACACAAAAAACAAGGAACTTCTCTGGGTCTAGAGAACCTTTGAAGAGAAAGTGACAATGTGAGAGAGTTACTTGATCAGTAGTTTTGGAAATGCAAAGCAAAGTTTGGGAAATCTGCTAGAAAAGACATGGGAAAAAGAATGCTGAAAGATAAAGAATAAAAGAGATGGGAAAAGAGATGATTTTAAATTTAAAATTAAAATCTCACTAAAAAAAAAATCTATAAAAATCTTAAAAAAATCACAATATGAGAAAGGGACAAAATAATATTTATAATTGTTAAGGTGTGGAACTTTATTATTAATAAAAAGACATCAGCTTTGATTTCAGAGACATCAGACATCAAATGAGATACCAGAATGCACCTTTTATTTTTTTGATACACAAAACAATTTTTTTGACAATGACAATAATTTGAAATTTTACAAAGATTACAAAGAATAACATTTATTTGTTATATTATTATATGACCTGATATATCAATAAATGAGACCTCCGACCTTTGATATATCACACATGAGGGGATTAGATACAGATGGACTTATTTTGTGCCTTCAGTTATCAAGGCTTTTTTGCTGAAGATAAGAAGATGATGCTGCTGGCTTTAGAAAAAAAGGCAAATAGAGGGCAAAATAGAAAAAAGGCAATACAGAAAATATTGTGCTGTGGTTTAGCTGTTTAAATTGGTGATATGGTTGAAATATTGGAAATATTTGTTAAGTTTTGTCCTTATAAAGTATTGAGAACTGGAACTGAATTTTACCAAAGCTATGCTAATCAGAGTAGGAGGCTGAAAAGGAGGATTTGTAATCAAAGAAATAAAGGAGGCAGAATGTTCCACCTACCTTGGTCTGGATGTGCATTATACTTATGAAGGGGTAGTTGTAAGAAAGTTATTAAACATATATAACAAGATAAGTAAACGTTTACAGACAGGGTGTGGCAGAACATTTACTACTGTAAACAAAATAAATACTATTACTGTTATAATTCTTGTTAGTATTACAGACATTATAAGGCATATGTGGGAAAGTTGTGATTGTCTATAAGGAAACTCTATGGTCAGCACTTAGGAAACCTGGGATCGAGGCCTTAAACAATTTGGAGACATGACATAGAAAACCTTTTACTTAAAATAATTTGGGACAAGTTAGTAGTCCAGGGCAAAGTCTCAGCTAAGAGGAAGCAAAATGAGAAATAACAGGCATATGTGGTTGCAAGCAAATAAGGAAATTTGGTACCTCAGCTATTTATGACAATGGACACGAGGGAGTATTACTGTACCAAGAATTACAAAGGTGGTTTTGGATTAAATATAAATGCATTTTAACTTGTAATATCTTGTTGAGGACATCAGTGGAATGTTCCAGCATTAGGTAGTGAAGAATAATAGGGGTGCCTCAGTGGAGCAAATGCAGCAGTGTTAACAACAGAACACGTGGTTTAATTTACAAGAATATCAGGCAATGCAGGATTACAAAATGGACAACAAGATTAGAGAGGGTTTGAAAAGTTAAGGAAGCCACTAATGAGAACGTGACACAATGGAAGTGGAACCACACATAGGAAAATACCCATCACCTTCAGAACTGATCATATGTCTTGGCCCAGCAGATGAGAATTGTATGGTTGTGATACAATACACCTAATAAAAGAATGCAGTACAAGTAAATTAGAAAAATGAAGTGATGGAAATCTGGAGAAAAAAAATGCAATGATGCTACATATGATTTGGGAGTAAAAAATGGCATAAGAAAGATGGAAACAGAAAAATAAAGTCTGGGCACAGACATTTGGAAAAACTCTATCTTGGTCATAGGAAGCAGTGGGACTTGGGGTAGAGAGAAGAGCAGTAGGATGGAAAAGTAAGAGCTGATAACCTGATTGCTGTTGGCATTTGTGTCAAAAGTAGTAATAGCAAAGGAATGGAGAATGATGTCCATAGCAAAAATGATGAGTTAACATGTAAAATATTAGAAAGTGATTAAAGGTTGAACATTATTATAATCTGAATGTGGTGGAAAAAAGCCCCCAAAAGTTGTGTATCCGTGACAACATTTTTTGCTGGAATCTGAACAAAACTAAGAATTTATAAGGCAAATTACACCCTGTATACAGAGAGTTTACAAAGTTCATTGAACATGTGGGAGAAACAGAAAATTTAGGATTTGTAAAACAGAATTGGAAACAGTCGTACATCTTGTTGCTGGTTTTGATTTACTAATGGCAGAAGGACTGTATGCTGAAAGGCAAAAAAATGTGGCAAGACTGTTGCATTGGGAATTGTGCAAACAATATAATATTGAAGTAGCTGAAAACACTGGAGAAATGAGCCACAAAGCATTATAGAAAATGATAAAGTTTATATCACATGGGATCACCCATTACCAACAGTTCATAAAATAGATGCAAGAAAACCAGATATAGTAGTCCATGAAAAGAAAACAAAAGTAGCATTGAGCACTGAAATTGCTATACCCAGTGACTACAGTGTTTTATGTACAAAACTACAGTGTTTTATGTACAGAGAAACACAAAGTCATAAAAACACCCAGAATTTGCAGGCAGAAAAAATGTTAGACAAAGTTAACAAACAGATTTAAGGAAGGAGCAAATGCCTTGGTCTTGTATGAATATGTATATAGTTTTGAAGTACTGTTCAGCTGTGTCAATTTTTGTTGTATGCATGTACACATTGCACAATAGATGTGACCTTTTTATGTTTATTTTGCTGTTGGAAAAAATCCAAATAAAAATGATATTAAAAATGCTAACTCGTCAACAGTCAAAATACCAGTAAGTACCATTGGTAATTATTGCCAGTAGTGGTTTTATTTGTGCTCCAACTTCTTCCTTCTTTGTGTTTATACCACTGTGGATGTAGCTTATACATACAAATAATATAATAAAAAAAATATATATATATATATATATAGAGAGAGAGAGAGACAACAATAGATTAGATATAGATATATGGTTTCCATTGAAATGATCTATCATTTTGTCAAATCATAAGTGATCTAAAAATTCAATCTAATTACAGTAGATTTAATGATGTTTCTCCAGCAGATTTTACCCAATTGACAAGTAGATGAATGCCAGATTGTGCAGTTTAGAGACCCTCCTTTGGTAAATTGTTCAAATGCATCGCTAAAACACACTTGCTTTACCATCAGAGCCAGGGCCCAGTGGTAGGGTGTCCAGTGTGGTGACTAATCTCATGCTAGATCATGGCTGGAAGGGGCTGCAGCTGTGCATCCCATCTTATCCCTCCTTCTGATATTCCCCTCCAATTAGTATCTATGGCCACCTCTGATTGTTGTCCAGTCCTCTCCATCACAATTCACTTCTCTGTGTATCTGATGTGTCTTTCTTTTCTCCTTCCTCATTGTATCAACACTTATCCTATCAGTCTTGTCTGTCTTCTATGTTTGTTTGCATGCCTCTGTTACCCACCCTTAAAGTGTTACCTTCCTCTTACTTCCCTTACTATTTTCTCAAACTGATGTTATCTTAATATATATAAATGGTCACCTGACCCAATAAACAATTTCCTTTTTTCCTCACCTCAATCCTGCTCATTAAATATTTTTCCACATTACACTATAACCTGTGCTTGCTTACCCCTTTTCATCACTTTTCTATAATTTCATTACCAACATTTAATGTAGTCAAAAATACATCAGTACATATTCTCTATGGCCTTTATTTATTTTCTTACTGCTGCTGAGTGTATGGGATCTCACAGATCATCATCAAGGGTTAGTACAATCAATGAGCATTGCGGGTGCTTGAATTTCCCTGCAGCCACAATGTAGGGCTATGTGTTCTTCCTGTGGTCTTTGCTGCAGCCATAAGTGGGATATTTAGTGAGCTGTAGTCTTCACACTCTTTCTTTTATGTATTGATTCTTAATTAACTTTTAGCCTTGTCATGCAGACTTTCTGAATCCCAGCCTAAATTACTTTTGTGCAACTGGAAGCATGTAAATTCAAAAATAATCCAGAAGTGTAGCATCAATGCTGGGGTTTAGGAAAAAATACTGCAATCAAAAAATAAATTTCTGAGCTGTTAATGAGCCTGTTTCTCATGACTCTAACGGAGTAGGGATAATGAGGCTATAGGGTGACAGTTTTTAGTTTTATAGAAGAACAATCTTTGTATAGAGTTGCAACTAGCTGATGTCTCCATAATCTGGAGACATTGCATTCTTTTTGTAGACCTGTTATTTAAAATGGTATCTGTGCGAAAGATTGATTTAGTTCTGAATTTTAAGAATTAAGAAATGAGCCTAGGTGCCAGTAAATCTGGTATCGGTTGGCTTTGGTATTAATAGCCTGCACTAGACAATTTGTCAAATGATGAATATGTTCATTTTGTGTGGTTTTCAATGATAACAAAAGTGTTTAGCAATTATTTTAGCAATAAAAACAAAATACCAAAAATCTGCATGAGCACAATACAGCTGTAAACAAAATAAACCTATTTAAATCAAAAATGACTTAAAAACACACTTTAATAATGGTTGGTTGGTAAGCATTTTCATTCCATACGTAGAACTTCATCAGACAAATTTTCCCACCTTTGAGAACATTTAAATACCTTTTAAAAGAAGTCACCTGCTTAAAAAAAATCACATGATTCACTCTCAGTGAGTTAACCTTTTCCATTTCAAAATTACTTTATAATTTTCTCTCTCACTGATGCCAGCATAACCACAAGCATTTAATTTAACTTGCTGGCACCAATATTTTTTGAATCCAAAACGTCTTCAATGTCAAATCGTTCCCCATAATGAAATACTTGATCGATAACTAAAACATGAAAATTAACTTTTACATTTGTACTACCATTCTTTTGTGCAATATGTTTCACCAAAGCATTACTTAAATCCATTTTTTCAACAACTTGTACATGTTCATAAACCCTCATATGAAATTCCCTAACCATTCTTCCTATATAAAAAGCTGAACATAGTCTTCATATCACTATATGCACTACAAATTCTGATCTACATATGTATTTATTGAATAATTTAATTTCCACATTCCTAGCTACTATCTGAATTTTGTCACCATTCATCATATACTTGCAAAAATTCCAAGTGCAGGACTTGCACATTCTTTTTTCTAGCTTAGGAGAATTCACATCAAACAGCCCATTCCTGTAATAATATTCTTCTAAATGTTTACCTCTTTTAGAAACAAATAATGAAATATTTTCTGTAGATATTCTTTAAATCAGGAAAATGCATCAGGAATTTCCAGTTATCTATTATAACTTTCTTTATACTATCTTCATGCACTGAATTTTCAAGCAGACATGCCAAAGAAAATTATTTCCTCTGCTTTACTTCTTTTATATTATTTACAACATGTTCCCTGACTTTTACAGTCTTATCTCCCCCATTTCTTTTCTTTTGAACTTCATTCATTGCACTATCTACCATTAATTTAAGGTATCTCTTTTTGTTAAATTTTACCTTAAGTAAATTACTTTCTGCTCAAAAAAAAACAATCAGAATCATCCATTAATCTGCTTATTCTTGCAAACTGACTTTTAACAATATTTTTCTTTAATCTAACATGATGTATGCTGTTGAAATGCAGATAAGAATTGCTTTGGACTTCTTTATTAAAAACTTTCACCTTAAACTGATTGATTTATAAATAGTTACATCTAAAAATTAATACTTATCATTTCAGCATTGAGTGAACTTTAAATAACCTGTTGCATTATTCAAATACAAAAAAAAAATCTAAAGATTCCACAGCTCTTCTCCACAGAATAAATAAATCATCAATAAAGAGTTTATACAGCAGTACATATTTGAAAAATTCGGATTTATAAATGTATTCTTTCTGCCATCCTGTTAAAGATATTCACATAATTGGGGGCCATAGCAACCCCCATTGCTACTCCATTTAACTGTTTATATGTCACATTTTTAAAACTAAAAAAGATAAAAGTTATATGTCAAAATTACATCCAGAATTTCAGTAAACAACCTCACTTTTTCCTTCATAAACATACCTGAGGAACACATCTCTTTATGTACTACTTCCAGTCCTTCATCATTTAGAATCACTGTGTAAAGAGATGTAACATACGCAGTAACTAAAATCATGGCATCATTAGTTATTACATTATTAATAATTCTACTAAATTCAAAGGAGTCTTTTAAATAAGACTGATTTTTACTTATTAAAGCTTGCAAAGCTTTATCTAAAAATATGGCTTCTGCTTTGCTTCCCTGGCTGGCCACTATTGGTCTAAATGAAGGCTCTTCCAAATTTTTATGGACTTTCAGTAGGCTAAAAAACCTACTCAGTTTTGGTTTATAAATCCTCAAATACTCTGTTATACTAGCAGTTGTGAGCCCTTCTTATAACCACTCTTCTATAAATGAATCTATCACACTGTATGTCATTTTAATTTCAGACCATGTAATAAGCTTTTTATCATCCAAACATTGTTCTATTTGCTTGAAATAATAACTAGTGTCCACAACTACTGTGATATTTCCTTGATCAGCTTTTGTAATATATACATTTTTATTTTTTAATTAAAAAAACACTTCTTTGTATCTTAATCAAATTCTAAAATGGACTTCTTGGTTTCACTTAGAATAACATCCTAACATTATTTTTACATATTACTAAAAATGCTCCCAACACAGGTCTTAGTGGAGGGTTAAAAACACTTGTTTTTCTGAACATATCCAATATTTCAAATTTAGTTTGCTAATGTAATCCCTCAAAACATTTACAGACATCACTAAATCAACTCTTGCTGCTGGTATGAAGGATAAAACTTTACTTAAAATTCTTAGATGCCCAATATTTAATATAGTTTTTGACAAATTAACAATTATGAATAAAGTAAGAACAGTACCTTTGGATGTATTAAAACATCATATCTCCTTTTGTTTTGATTGTTCCAGTTGTTGTTGTGGCAGATGGTTGTGTAGATAATAAGTTTTGTTCCAAAACGTTTTCCTTCTGGTATTGTCATTTGGGCACCATGGAGATTGAGCTGCTACTTGTGCCTAATTCTTTTTCCCTTTTCTTCTATCCTAATACATTTCTATTTGTTGTAAATCCAGCTGGAAATTAGACTGAACATTTACTGATGATTTATTCATTCTGTGGAGAGGTTCTATGGATTCTTTAGAAAACAATGTTTTTTTCATATTTGAATAATGCAACAGATTATTTAAATCTCATTTTTAATGCTGAAATGGAGAGTATTAGTTTTTTAGATGTAACTATTTATAAACCAGACAATCAATTTAATGTGAAAGTTTTTAAGAAAGAAGTAGAAAACAATTCGTATCTGCATTTCAACAGCATGAATCATGTTACATTAATGAAAAATATTTGTAAAAGTCAGTTTAAAAGAATAAGAAGATTAACAGATGATTATGATTTTTTAGAATGGAAAGTAATTTATTGGAGGTGTAAATTTATGAAAGGGGATGCCATAAATTAATGATAGACAATGCAATGAATGCAGTTCAAAAGAAAAGAAATAGGGGAGATAAAACTGTAAAAGTTGGATAACATGATGTAAATAATGATAAAGAAGTAAAAGAGAGGGAAAAATTTCTTCTGGCTTGTCTGCTTGAAAATGCAGTGGATTAAGATAGTATAAAGAAAGTTATAACAGGTAATTGGAAATTCCTTTTGCATTTTCCTGATTTAAAGAATAATACCGGAAATAGTCCAATATTTGTTTCTGAAAGGGGTAGAAATTTAAAAGAACATTTTTTACAGGAATGGGGTGTTCGATATGAATTCTTCTAAGTTAGAAAAAGGAATGTGCAAGTGCTACACTTGCAATTTTTGCAAGTATATGATGGAAGGTGATAAACTTCAGATAGTAGCTAGGAAAGTGGAAATTAAATTATTCAACAAATACACATGTAGATCAGAATTTGTAGTGCATATAGCGATATGCAGACTATGTTCAGCTTTTTATATAAGAAGAATGGTTAAAGAATTTCATATGAAGGTTAACAAGCATTTACAGGTTGTTATCAAAATGGATTCAAGTAATGCTTTGGTGAAGCTTATTGTGCAGATACATGGTAGTACAAATGTAAACATTAATTTTACTGTTGATCAAGTATTTAAATATGGGGAAAGATTTGATGCTGAATATGTGTTGAATTCAAAAGAATATTGCTGACAAGTTAAAGTAAATGCTTGCAATCATCCCAACATCAATGATAGAGAAAATTATAAAGTAACTTTGAAAAGGAAAGGGTTAACTCATTGAGAGTTAATCATGTGATCTTTTTTTTTAGCAGGTGACTTGTTTTTAAAGTTATTTAAATGTTCGTAATGATGGGAACATTTGTCTTAAGAAGTTGATGTATGGAATGAAAGCATTTACAACCGTCATTAAAGTATGTTTTTAAGTTGATTTTGATTTAATTAAATATTTCAGCAATGTCAGAGTCACTAAGGTGATGGAAGGGGCTGTCAATGTGTCATGTTCCAGATGAAATAATAGATAAATATTGCAGCAGATGTTTTGTAGCATTGTTTACCTAAGGCTGCTGTTGATTTAGAAAAATACTATGGAATATAGACTTTTTTAATCAGTTGCAAGTTTCCTTGAACTTCAGCTGAGATATAGTATCTTTTAATGGTTGTAACAGATAAAAACGAGATCTCTCATTTTCATCATCACCTTAAATGATGGAGTAATCCATTTAACTTAATGATTTTGATGCTTTACTGCAAAATACTTTGCATGAGATGACAGTAGAATTTGGACATTTCAGAAACACTTGAGCAGATTGTTATATAGGTTAACATCCTCATCTCCTCCTTTGTGTTTCTGGTTTGAACTTCTCTTTGAAAATTTATTTCAGCCATAGTTCATTAGCCATATGAAGGTGTACTTAATAAAGCAATATACAACTCTACAACTCACTGACTTTATAAAACATGAGTTTTTCATTTATGTGCAATTTTGACTACTAGAAATCTTGAATATCACCAAGAACAAAAAAAAAATCTTGTGTGCACTGTGTTAGCGGGATATTAATAAAGGTTTAGCACTTTTGTTCTCATCTACAGAACTTCTTCAAAACCTATACAATTAAACTGTTGCACAATACTTTTAAAATAATGTGCTATTAATGGTGTGTTTTTAATTACCAGTGTTTTTTAATCATAAATCATTATGTAGTGACTGTAGGTGAGGTCTAATTGTGCT